>NC_138066.1:3840236-4440236 GCF_964194185.1 Rhinolophus hipposideros | reverse complement strand
TTGTTAACAATGAGTAGTCAGTAGAGTTGATGAGATTTTGTTCTTTAGTCTCTGTGCTATGAAAGCCTAGATGTTCAAAATTCTTTAAAGAGATGCTTGCCTACAAAAATAAATAAAGTGTGCTTTAATAAAATCAGTGTCTGTGGATAAAGAGTGAGTAAATAAATTATATTAGTTCCAACATTACCACTCCAGGAGAGAGAGCCTGAGGGATGAAGATCATTCCAAATTATTTTTAACCTTTCATTATGGATAATTTTAAAAAATATAGAAAAGTAAACAGAGCTATAGTGAACTTAATGCACCTTCAACAATATCAGGACATGCCCAGTCGCGTTTCTTCTATGCCCTATTCACTTCTCCTTTGCCCTGCATAATTGAAAGCAAATTATAAATCATTTATAAACTTTCAACACTAATTTCCAAGTAAAATGACTTTAAAAAACATAATTATAATACCACCATCACCCTACGAAATGAACACTAAATCCTTAATATATCAAGTATCTTATAGTGTTCATATTTTTCCAATAGTTTTATATAATATTTTTTAAGGTAAATTTGAGTCTTGGTGCAAATAAAGTCCAAAAATTCCATTTGGTTGATTTGTTACCTCAGATCCAAAGATTTTTTTCTTTTTCCAAATCTTTCTTTCTTCTTGCAAATTTGTATTGAAGGGACCAGGTTATTTGTCCTATAGAATTTCCCATAGTCTAGACTTTGCAAATTCAGGCACTATAGAATTTCCCATGCTGTCATTTAACATGGAGCCTTGTATTTTGTGTAAGTGTACAGTTTGATTTACAGAAGTGAATCTAACCTGAAATCAGCTTAATTCATTAGCGTATGAAACTGTTGATACTTGAATTTTATCATTTTTTTCTTTTTCGTTAGCTGGAATATTTCTTAAAAGATCACTGTTTTCTTATTAATTACTTAATTACCCAGTGCTACAAATCACATAGAAAAGGCAAGATAAATGCTTGATTATTTTCTGTTACTTACAAATTTTCAAAATAATGGGGAATATTCCAGAATATTCCAAAAGTGACCAATTTCTTTAGTATCATTATGAGCTCATAAATTTAAATATATTTGACATACTTCAATCCATTATTGTTATTTATTTATTTATTTATTTGCTCAAGTTATCCCATCTTTGGCTAGTGGGAACCTCTTCAAATTGGCTCTTGAATCTAAAATTGAACAGTAATTTTGGTTAGCTTCTTTGCTTTCTGGCATCACAAGATGTTCCCCTTTTCTGCATTTTCTTCTCAAGACCTGGAATCAGACGTTTCTCCAAGGAGCTCTGGTTCCTTCTAGTGGGAAATGTTATTCAGAAACCATAAGGTGGGCTCCAAAGGCCAATGAGCCATTATATTTTAATTTTTTTTTTATTTTTTGGCTGGTTTGGATGGAAACACTGATGTCCATTTACTTTGAAAACAGGCACCCTGCAGAACTGCTATTAGTTCAGAAAGCTTTCAATGGTTTCTCTTAACTATATCATCAGGTAGATGACATAATCTATACATTAAAGTTAATTTTGATTTCAATTTTCTTGGCCATGATTTTTTTTTTTTTTAACAGAATACTTGTGTTAATTTGTTTATATTTTATTTAGGATTTTGTAATGACATGAAGACATGAATATTCATAAAGGGCCTTTTTTTTTAGTGTTCTTTGTCAGAATTAAACTGTCCTTATGAAATGAATTGGCAAACTTTCTATCTTTTTCTATGAGCTAGGACATTTTACATGGTATGGAAATTCTTTTTTTTTTGAGGGCTCAAAAACTTACCCAAAAAACCATTTGAGCCTGGTGTCTTTTTACTTGTTGATTATCTGGAAGCTTTTCTAAATTCTTTCACTATTAGTGATCAATTCATTTTCAACATCTTTTTAAATCCATTTCTGTCATACATATATTTCAGATTTATTCTTTTAGTGTTTGACATTATGCTGTATCCATGGAGTTTGTGTAATTTCTATATTTTATTTATTTTTATTATTTTTTTAAAAAAGTATTTTTTTTTTTTAATTTTTTTTTTGAGAGCCCACTGGCCCATGTGGGAATCGAACCCGCAGCCTTCGGAGTTAGGAGCACGGAGCTCTAACCGCCTGTGCCACTGGGCCGGCCCTAATTTCTATATTTTAAATTTATTGACATGTTATTTGTGACCTAGTATATTATTTGTATAAGTGTTTGATGGATTATTGGAAATCATTATATCCTCTTGGGTGTAAAGTTTGATATATGAGCATATTCTGCAAAATAACCTTATTAGTTATATTACTCAAAAATCATCTACTCGTATGTCATTATGTATCTTTAGTCTAATGGTCTAATTTAATGATTTAGTCTATGATCATAGCTGTGCTTTAGCCAGTATATCTTCATATACCTAATAATTATTTGTATTTATATATTTTAATTCTAAACCACTTGGATTATATAGGCTCATAACTATAATAGTTTTATTGTGGATTATTTTTTCCCTGATTTTAAAATTTAATTGTGTCATAAATTCTGTTATTCCTAATGTTAGTTTTGCCAACCTTGTTTTCTCTTTTTTTAATTTTCCCTTTTCTTCCTTCCTCCCTTCCTTTCTCCCTTCCTTCCTTCCTTCCTTCCTTCCTTCCTTCCTTCCTTCCTTCCTTCCTTCCTTCCTTTTTTCTTGTTGCTCTCTCTTTTGAAATTTATAATGAAAGTTTACATATAAATATAAAGTTTTTGCTTCATAGTTTACAATATAAATGTAATCCTTCTCATTTTCTATTCTTCTAACTTTCTATTTTTTCTCTGTGCCTTTCGAAATTAAAATTTTCTTTTATTTTTTTCAACTAATGTGAGAATCTTTTATTTCAGTGTGGATGTTTAATCCATCTATATTTAGTGTTACAAATACAATAATTTTCTTTTATTATTTTGTTTTATGCTTTCAGTTATTTACGTTCCCTTTTGCTATGTTGCTCATTTTCTTTCTTACGTACTTTTTCCCCCCAGCATAGTATCTTTCAAAGAAACTTGGGGAATCAATAGTTGGAGGAGATGTTAATGGATTTTCTGGAAAAAAGCTATATTAGCATATTTCGTGATTAAACAAGATAGGGAAATATTTGGGGATTCTTTGGAGGGAACCACAATAAATACAATAAAAGTGGAGTTCCTAAGATTGTCAGCAACGACGCATTCTGTTTAGCTATATTGAATCAAGCTCACAGCCTTATGTGAACTCAGAACACAGTTTTCGTAATACATCTAGTAATAGCCTATGGAATTGTAGTTTGTACAATAACAGTTTGGGAAATGCACTCTTAGTGATTTTTAACTCATGCGTCCTACTTTATTATATAACTGTTCACCTGTGAGTATTCAAACAGTGCATAGTGAACCATTTTACAACCCTACTTTTGAACTGATCTCCTGTTTGTGTGTCTCTTTAATTGATTCCTCGAATTGACTGCTGCTTATAACATGGTATCATGGTGTAATTCTACCACCATGAGAGTTTGCCAGCTGAGACATTTTATTAGCAAATAATTAAATTGAACTACCACAAGAGAAATTTATAGTGACAACTATGGCTTGGCCTCAGGTAGATGTTCAAGTTACTATTGATAGGAAAAGAATATCTGATGGATGATAAGAGAGAAACAGAAGATCTGAAGCCCACACAAAGATTGACAAGAGATTACCACCTAACACATGGAGATCGGCTTTAAAAGGGACAACGTCATCACATTAAGCTGGCACTTTTATTCCAAGGAGTTCAAAGAACTTCAAAGGCTCCACGACAGAAGTAGTTTATTACAGCCAAACGGTAACATAGTTGGCATTGGAACAGCCATTGATGGTTTGATGGTTTTCTAGTTTTCAAAGAAAGAGAAAATAAATGGTCTGTGAGGAAAAAACAGTGGAGAAATCAGGAGAACAGTGATATAGTGACAGTTCAGCACCCACTCAATATGTCCTTGACTAAGTCATTTCATTTCTCTCACCCTCAGTTACTGCAGCTTGAAAAGAGAGCAGAGAAGTAGCTGATATATACATCCTTACATTATGGCCTCAGATAGTGCAAATCTATGAATATGAGTTTTGGGGTTTTGCTATACCAATGTCACAGTGAACACCATGTGTCTATCTGTGTGTGTGCTGTAGCATTTCTTGGGGTAGTATTGGTTGCAACCCGGTAGAAGATAATGAAATAGTTTAGTAAGTCATTACCAGAAATAATTAAGAAATATGATAAGAGTAGTATAAAAACATGAGAAAATATCAGTTAAGGGTAATGCATGTTTTGTGAAATTATGTGTTATTTTAATTATAAATGTTTGTGTATATATGTACTGGGTTGTCCTTAAAGGGTACTTCTTACTGCGGTTGTTTAAAAACAGTTTGAAATACACTCCATGGACATTAATTATCTTGAGATGGATTTGATGAGTCATATGCTCTGTTCACTTTTAACTTCATTAGGCATGACAAGTTTTTCGCCAAAGTAGTGCTATGAACTTACACTCTCATCAGCTACATTTCAAAGTCTGAATACTCCCAAACACATTTTTTTCAGATATGTTCATTTTCTCAAGCTAACGGGTGTGAAACTTTATGCTATTACCATTTTCATTTTCCTGATTGCTAGTGAGGTTGAAAAACTTTTTAAAGAATCTATTAGTCATTTGAGTTTTTTATTTATTGATTTATTTGTTCATACCTTTGTCTACTTCTGCATGTTTTCTCCTTTTAATATTGACCGATAGGATTAAAAAATATTATATATAGATACGTCATGAGTTATATCCACTGATAATATTTTTTTCATTAAGAAGTGCAAAACTTTATGGTGTCTTCCAGTTCAAATATCTTAAATTTTAACATGGTCAAATTTATCAACTTTTCTTTGTGATCTGTGCTTTTTGGTTCTCACTTAGAAATACTTCCCTAATCCAATTTCATAAAAACATATCTCTATGTATTCTTCTTAAAGTTTTAAACTTTTGCTTTTCAGATTTTGTCTTTATTTCTTCTAGAGTGTGCTTTTGTGCATTGTGTGAGGCAGAGACCTACTTTTTTTAATATGGAGAGCCAATTTTCTCAACAGCATTTATTTGGTAATTCATTCTTTACTCAACTGTAACATGACCTTTCTCATATATCAAGCTCCCAGGTATATGTAGCTCTGCTTTTGTTATGAAAACAGCTGCTACCTTACAAAGCTGATTTTACTTGCTCTTGGACATTCCCTGATAACTCCTAAAAACAGAGAAATTAATTTTGCAGAGGAAAATTTTTTGTTTGAAGGGTTTCAATTAGCAAGGAGCAGAAAATGCAGGTTATAGGCATTAAATAAACATGAAAATATATTGATTTCTTCTATGCAGGAGGCATTCTGTTATGAAGTAGTGATAAAGACATAAATATGATTGTTATCCTTACACAGTAAGAAAGAGCTTCAAAGAAGTTATGGTCTCATAGACACGTAGTAGTTCTCAACCCTGTCAGACTGAGCACTCCATTTTAACAAAATTTTAAAATCACCCCTAGTACTATGTAGTTTATTCCTTGAGATTTAATTGGAAATTGGGTAAACACTCTTCTGCTGTTGGTGTTCTATCCATCCTACATCTCCTGTTTCTCCCCCTGGGAATTTTTTTCCCCCTCAGGAGAAGGAAACTGTGTTACACATCTCACCTTTCTCTTCTCCTGGTGTTTTTCCCCCTTTCTTCACTGTTGGGTATGAAGGGTTTGAGCTATTATTTATTACGCACAATACAACATAATCATTGTATATTACCTTGCTCAAAAAGTAATAGTCAAAAGATTCAACTAGAAATAATCATAATGGGAATGTGGAAGGAGGTGAGACATGAAGGGGAGTGAAATTCTCAGCTATCAGAGCAGGAAGTAATGCCTAAAATTCAGAAAATCAAAAAAATAGTGATATAACATGCTGTTTAGAAATGTCAATTTATCTACCAGAATCAACTAAAATAGTTTAAAGTGATTGGCTCTCAACATGAAGACTAAGAGGCACAGAGAGGTTCAGAGGATGGTTGTTTTTCATGTTAAGCCTTTTGTTAAATTTCATTTTTTAATCATGTATATATCTATCTATCTATCTATATATCTATATCTATATCTATATCTATATCTATATCTATATCTATATCTATATCTATATCTATATATTACCTCTATTAAAATATATTTGTTTTAATGAAAAGCAGCAGGCTTTTCAGTAGTAGAGAGAAGAAAGCATGGCAGCTTTGCAGGAGAAACGTGGTTCCTCCCCCCATATTGCTTTCTGTTTCTGAATGCATGTTACACACCAGCAGCCAGTCTCAGGGAATCAGCTGAGACAATGAAATGGCACCAATATCCCAAACAGGTGAACCTGGACAAATAACATGAACATAGCAAACACTGTCCCTCTACGAAACTCCTAGAAAGTTGGAGAGTGTGGAGAGGTGAATTATGATCCCAGGTAAGGAAACTTTCTTTTCACCTTCTTGTCTCTTGTCTCTCACAGCACAAACATAGACATTGTGTCATAAAACAAAGATAAACTGGAGAGGGCAGAGACTGCTGATGGCGCGCTCAGGTAGGAGGCTGATGAAATTGTCCAGGTGTGAGAGGAGTAGCACCAGAACCAACGGCAGCAGCATCAGAAGAGTCTTGGGAACTGATGGCTTGTGAGAGGGATGGAGTCACAGAGGCACCGTTTAGGTGAATGTGGGGACGGGGTGCCATTCCAGACAGTCAACACTTGGTAGCAACAGGTAGGATGTTGATAAGTAAGGGTTATGTGTGGTCGCATCATGATTAGATAATATAAACAGCTACTTGGTAAACCAGGAAAAAGGAAAGTTGGCAATGTATGAGTATTCTGGGATTGCCATAACATAATATCACAGACTGGATACCTTAAACAACAAAAATTTATTGTCTTACAATTCCGGAGCCTGGAAGTCTCAGATCAGGGTGTTGGCAGTTGTTTTCTTTCTGAAGACTCACTGCTTGGCTTGCAGATGGCCGTCTTCTCCCTGTACCTTCCCACATGGTCTCCTCTCTGTACATCTCTATATCTAATATCCTCCACTTATGAGGATACCAGTCATATTGGGTGACTTCAACTTAATTACCTCTTTAAAGACCTTACCTCCAAATATAGTCACATAAGATTTTAGAGGTTAGGTATGCAACATGTGAATTTGGGGGGACAGAATTCAGCCCACAACAGCCATGATGCCACATCTCATGTGACACAGCACATTCTCTACTCCACCTTCCAGATCTTCTGTAAATATCCTAATGCATCTGTCTTTTTAATGCCTGTGTTTATTCCTCAGCCCTAATTCTCTTACCTCCTCCCATGCCATCACTTGGCACTTATTTTTGTACATAAAATGTTTTCAAAGATGAAACATTACAAATCTATACTGCACAGTTCTTGCTGATTGTGCACTTTGAGAAAACTTTCCATAAAATAAAATCCATCCATGATAGAGAAATAATGAAGTAATTTTAGATCCTTGTTGCATTCCCTCATTAAAAACAAAAGACATGTAATTTCTAAATACATAAACAATTTTAAAAACAAACATTTTTATATTTTCAGAATGGATACTTATAATAATGAGATTGTTTATCACTGATTCAAGTGGTCGTTGAAATCCTGGGTGTAAACTGAGACACTGCAAGAAGTCCGTAGCCCAGATGGAGACAAAGACCATAATCTTTGGCTGCGCTGACTTTGGACGGTTGGACAGCTAGCTACCTCTTCAATCTCTGCCCCTCATAGAAAAAGATTACAGCACATTTCTTTTAAGTGAAATGCTACACAAAATTGAAGATATGTTTGGTACACTTACAGGTTTCAAGATACTTAGTTCACACAAGCTGAGTATATTTTGTTTCATGTGTTTTCATTCATTGGAAGCAAATTTCTAACATAAACAATAATAAAATTTTCCAAAAACATTATCATTCTTTTTGACCTATACTGTGTCCTAAAGTATAAGACATGAATGTATTAAAGCCACCTCATGATAGTATGAAGACTCAGAAGAAGGTTCAACACTTAATTTGGTTTATCACCAAGGAATTATCTCTCCATGTTAGAAGTGTTATGTCCCTCTCTGTCTCATGTTTCAGGCAGTATCCAGGTAAAACAAAGGCATTCTGCTAGCTACGTTCTGCTGACACCCTGTGAAATGTTGACAAAAGCAATGCATAATTATAAGCCTGGAATTTGTACCTACTCAAATTAGCATCAAGGTGACAAAAACACTATTTTTGTTTGTTTGTTTTTAGGAAAAAAATGCATGAAACCAGATTGAGGAAAAGTGAGAAAATGATTCTGCCTTCTAACCTAGTCCACGACGCCAGATTGATCCAGAAAAGCATGGAAAACAAAATAAAATGGTGCATTGGTGTCTTAAAATGAAAAATCTGAGCCTAAGCTGAGTGAGATGTTTTCAGACTTTGTAAAGAACTATTTTTTTTTTGTCAAGGTGGGGGAGGTTTGGTTTTTTGTTGATGTTCATTTCTTAAACTTTTGAGAGGTGAAAAGAACAAATACTTTTTGTTCTTTTGATTCAGTCTTTTGGATTAAAAAAAAAACAATGGAATGAGTTTTATCTTAATATTATCTGACATTTATTTTAATTCTTACTTGACATTTGGAATATAGGCTTTTTAGGGTCTTCTTTGCATTTCACTCTTTCAGTGAGTCAATATTTTGCTTACTCCCCTGGACAGGGTCATATCTTATCTCAGATGACCCTTTCCAGAAGTTAAATCCATCATGAGGGTCTTTGGTTTCAAGCAATAGAAATATATTCAACCTTTCTTAAAAGGGAATTTATTATAAGGAAATGGAAATGTTACCCCTCCCCAGTGTAGAAAATGATGGCCCAAGCTCACTGGCCTGGGAAAAGATTCTGAGATCAAATTAGAAAGATGCCCACCCCCAAGTACCATGGAGATCCGGAGACATGTTTGTTGCAGGGACGGTGCACCAACCACAAGGAACAATTCAAGGACAAACTAAATTGGCATTTAAGAGCAAGGCTCCCAACTTCAGGCTCAAAATAATAGAGGAGGAATATCCTGAGATCACCTCCCCTCATTGACACCAAAACTATAACTACATATAGAACAGAAATATCTGAGAACAACCTGAAGACTAGCAAAACAGATTTTCTACAACTACAAATATAACGAAAAAACCATACTGCGATGGGTAGGAGAGGCAGAGACTCAGTCTAGTCAGGACCTACCCTAGCCCCCACCCATGAGTGGTGAACCATAAGTGGGAGGAATATCTCAACTATGGAGGCCCCTCCCCAAAGAGTGAGGGGTTTGAGCCCCAGCCTGGGGGACCTGCGCCAGGGAGACGAGCCTTTATAACATCTGGCTTTGAAAACTAGCAGGGCTTACATTTGGGAGAGCCAAAGAGCTCTAGGAAACCAAGGTTGTGCTCTTTCCAAGTCCTAGCACAGAAGTAGTAGTTTAAAATACACCTGAGTCATACTGAAGGTGATACAGTGATTAATTTTAGGGCATGTGCTGGAAGGGAAAGGATCTTTTGGAACTTTCTCCAGGGACAGAAGTACTAGTGGGAGCCATTCCCCCGCGCCTTTTTTTACAACAGAAACTTTTTCCACCTAACTGGTCTGACACTGGCAGGCACCATTTCTGTCACTCTCCATTAACCTTGCTAATTCTGTTCACCCCACCCCGATGTTTTCCTGAGAGTCCACTGAAGCTAGCAACCCTCACATGTTAGGTCACAAAACAAGGTCAATAAATTTAAGAGGATTGAAATCATATCAAGCATTTTTTCTGACCACAATGCTATGAAACTGGAAATCAATTATAGGAGGAAAACTGAAAAAAAGAAACAAACTTGTGAAGGCTGAAAACATGCTACTCACCAACAAATGGGTCAATGAAGAAATCAAAGAGGAAATCAAAATATACCTTAACACAAATAAAAATGAGAACAATGTTACAAATTCTATGGCATGCAACAAAAGCTATTCTAATGGGAAATTTATAGCAATACAAGCATACCTCAAGCTAAAAGAAAAATATCACATAATCTAACCTTTTACCCAAAGGATCTAGAAAAAAAACAACAGACAAAGGCCAAAGTTAGTAGAAGGAAGGAAATCATAAAGACCAGAGCAGAAGGAAGTGAAATTGAAGTTGGAGATCTCACGCTCCCTGATTTCAAACTATGCTACAAAGCTATAGTAATCAAAATAGTATGGTACTGGCACATAAACCAGACACATGGATCAATGGAACAGAATAGAAAGCTCAGAAATAAACCCATGCTTACATAATAAATTAAATTTATGACAAAGGAGGCAAGAATATATTATGGAAAAAGTCTGAAATAAATGGTGTTGGAAAAAACTGGACAGCTACATTAAAAAAAAAATAAAACTGGACCACTTTCTTACAACACATACAAAAATGAACTCAAATGGATTAAAGACTTAAATGTAAGACCTGAAACCATGAAATTTCTAGAAGAAAATATAGGCAGTAAACTCTTTGATATCACTCTTAGCAATATCTTTTTGGATGTATCTCCTCAGGCAAGGAAAAAAAAAAACAGACTACATTAAACCAAAAAGCTTTTACATAATGAAGGAAACCATCAAAAAACAAAAAGGCAACCTACTGAATGAAGAAAATATTTGCAGATGATCTATCTGAGAAGGGGTCACTATCCAAAACACATAAAAAACTTATAAAACTCACCATCAAAGAACCAAATAAGCCAATTAAAAATGGGCAGAAGGCCTGAATAGACATTTATACAAAGAAAACATACAGATGGAGAACAGACAAATGAAAAGATACTCCACATCGCCAGTAATCAGGAAAGTGCAAGTAAAAATCACAATGAGATACCACCTCACACCTGTTAGAATGGCTATCATCAAAAGTCAAGAAACAAGTGTTGGTTGTGATGTGGAGAAAAGGGAACCCTCATACACAGTTGGTGAAATTGCAAATTGGTGTAGCCACTATGGAAAACAGTACGGAGTTTCCGCAAAAAGTTTAAGAATAGAACTACCATATGAACCAGCAATTCCACTTCTGGGCATTTATCCAAAGAGAATTAAAACACTAATTCGAAAAGATATATACATTCCTGTTCACTGCAGCATTATTTACAATAGCCAAGATATGGAAGCAATCTAGGTGTCCATTGATAGATGAATGGATAAAGAAGATGTGATAATTTTAACATTATAATTGTATCACTAACTGTATACCTGGACAACCTGGCAGGTTGCCTGAAAATAGGCAAGGACATACTGGAAAAAAGAAAAAGTAAGAGTACCCAATAAGCTCACAAAACTGGATTCCATCTAAGTGGTAATTGACAATCGCACATTTCAATGGCAAATTTCTGGATGGCAGTTTTACAATAAACAACAAACACGTTACATGTGATCACTCTTCAGTAGAATTTCAGATTTGGAAATTGATTCTAAAGGAACAAATGGAGAAGTGAGTAAATATTTAGTTTAAAGAATTTCCACCACAGCATTCTTTATAAGAGTAAAAAATCGAAAGCAATCTAAATGAACCTCAACAGAAAATATTCAATAGAACCATTTAGTTTAATTCCATGTAGCCATTAAAAACAATGTTGGAGAAATATTTTTTCTTCACATGAATATTTTCTTCATAATGTGTTTTTAGTGAAAAAAATATTGTTTACAAAATAATATATTTATGTGATTCTATTCTTATCCAAAATACATGTATAATTATATATGCAGAGAAAAAATATATCTCAGAGGAAATTTTGTTCACAGGGTTCATCTCTGAGTGGTGACTTATAGGGAATTTTTTCTGCTTTAAAAAAGATTGTGTTGTCTACTTTTTTTCTATAATGAATAGGTCTAATTAAAAAAGAAATACAGTGAAATTTCTCACAAGTGGAAAACTCCTTTTGTAATGTAAATAATCATATCCTCTATTTCTGAATATGGGGTATTTCTGTTTTCTATGGAGGGCCCTTTACCTACATAAAGACGGAGAATTAGTAGTTTCTATTATTTTCGGTTGAGGTTTTCATCACAGTCTTTTACTTAAGTAGAGTTAAAGTTTCTTAACGTGGATTTTGTGTTTCTGAAGTGGAAAATCTTCCCCAAGTCATACAGGCTTTACCCAATGACTCAGTTATTGGGGACACGGTTTGGGGTTTTTTATTTTGAGCAGGAGTCTGAGCTTCCATTGGAGTGTGCCCAGGTTGCAAATAGCAACAAAGAGAAAAGCGAGCCCAAAAGGGGGCTTGCTGGCATCTGTGGTAAGGGGTGCAGACTCCAAGTGAGTGAGTCAACTCCCAGCCATCAGGGTCTGCCCCTGCCCAATTAGATTTCTTCTGAATATTCCTAGGCTCTGAAAAGATTACATTGGAAAAAAAATCTTTATAGGTCAGTACACCTATTTTTGACGGGTGAACTTCCGTTGACCTGCACGGAATTCTGCCTCTATCAGTGGGCTACTGCAGCATCCTGCAAAAACCAACAAGAATTGTTTCATTTACCGGAAGGCAAGAGGTATCACCCTGATTCTTGACTGCTAATGATTGCTGGTTCTTGAAGGTGTTAATTTTCAAACTCCAGTGTGGAAAATGTGTTCCTTTCCCCCAGCATTAGCCTTTTCTTCTTTTTTTTTTCTTTACCTGATCTGGATATTAGTTCACATTTGGATTTTTGGCCTAAATAAATAATTAGGAATACATACATTTAAAGATAAATATATGTTCCATATTCCCCCTGTACCTTAGTACTAAGTACATTTGCACAAAATAGAATGTTTGATCTTAAAAATGGCATTCCCTCTTTCATCTGAGAATGGCAACGGAATGAATAGCTTTTATCACATGTCTAAAGGCCTTTTTATTTTAGGGAGAATTAGGCTTTTATTTACAGTGTGTGCTGATCTTCATTACTAATGCTTCCCCGTTAAGAAAAAACGTTCATTCTTTATTTGTTTTAATGCAAAAGAGGAAAAGAAAGAAGATATGTAAATATGGACTTTTCTTCTTTAATCCCTTGGCATACTGTGGATGCTTTGAGTCCCACTCTCTCTGTGGGAATCGCTCCTGATATCACACCTCTGTTTACTAAGCATCTACTTTTCCAAAAGCAGTAACAGTTCTCTTTATAAAAGCGACTTCTAAAATAAGGGGGAGGGTGCATGCTAATAGCTGGGATGGGGGAGGTTAGTGGGACTGGGGATTTCAGAGATTTTTTTTTCCCCTCAGAGTGCAGGAGGAAGAATTTTGAGAGGTCAAGAACAGCAAAGCTAGCATGAGTGCAGGCGATCAAGTATAACTACCTCATTTTAGCATTTTGAAAACTAAGGAGCGAAGAGTTGGAGTCACTTATTCTATGTGTTCAATAACAGATGATAGTCTAATCTGGAGAGTTTCCCACCATTTCAAAATGTTACACCCCACCTCCATGCCACTCAGTTTGGTTAGAATATAGATAGGTCCCAGGAGCTGCCAGGTATTGTTGCTGCTCATGACCCAGTCTACTTCAAGTCCATTCAAAAATCACAAATTGAATCTTATTACATACGGGCTTTCTCCCAAGTGCTGGGGTGTGGGTGGGGGTGAGGGCCAGGGATAGGGGCATAGTCTAGCAGGAAGAACCTAGGCTTCAGCCCAGCCAGAGATGACAGTTCACATCCCAGTCTTACTGTCAAGTTTGGGATCTTGGCCATGTTATAACCTTACAAGCCTCAGTTCCTCATCTGGAATATGGGGATGGTCATCATACAGACCTAAAGGATTGCAGTAAGAACTGGAATGGACATAGCAAAATAATTAGCTCTCTGTGGTTGCTCAATAAACAGTAGCTGTCACTACTCTTACCTCCACTTCTAAAATCAATAACAAACATAGTTTCTGCCCTTATGGAGCTGAGAATCAAGTGAGAAACACCGGGAAATATAGCCCTAGAATGTCTGCTATTGGGTTACCAGATTGTTTATGGGTTAGGCTGCAGCTGGATTAGTTATAGTAGTCTTTTCAAACTAAACTATACTGTGGTGAGGAAATTATCAAAATTTCCTATCACAGACTCCAGGAGTTAGGAGAAGAAAGAAGAACCTGGGAATGGGGTATATTAGACATGATGTAACCCCCCAATTTTTCTCATTAGCCTGTAATCTGGTTGCTAAAAAAAAAAACTAACCTATAAAACATGCGACGTTTGTTCTCCCAATGAATGAATAAACGTCAAAATAGAACGGGATCAATTTAGAGCTTAGCGAGAATGTAGCTATTAATACTTCCATGCGTGTTTGTATAGGAGTATGTCTTCCTGCGATGCAAACAGCCTATGGAAATAACTAAATATTACTAACAGAATTATCTTACAGAACAATGCTTGATTTATTTTCTCATTGTTTTGTCCCTATATTGGATAGAAATGACTGGTAACTAGTTCACAGTGGTTGAACTGGTCTTGGGTGAACTCATATTCCTGACTGTAGCATAAAGCAAAGAAAAAACATTTTTATATCTTTGCATAGTGTGTCTAACCTACCATTTTTCACTTCACTGATTCTAAATATTAAGGAAATATCCGTAGGGGGATCAATTTGTGCTTGCGTTGGAAAGACCTCCAGCCAATCTGGGTTCAATCTCCAAACTTCAAGGTCATTTAATCAGAAGCACAATTCTTAGTGAAGTCTTCTAATTAGTAACTAGGAGCAACCTGATGGATTCCTTCTGTTCAAACAGGAGGGAAGTTCTTGAACATTAGGAGGCACTGAGCCTGAAGAGCTTTTGCTTTCTGGCTCTACCTAAATCTGTCCTTCTGGCCCGTGGAAATACATAAATGTCCCATTTTACTCAAATGGGTGGAGTTAAAATGTTGACTGTTCTATAAACTAGAGTTGATTCAAAAGAAAATGTTAACTTTGTCTTATACTAACTTGGGGCAGTTAACTTAAACTGTCTGGCTCAGTTTTTCGTCACTAAAATGGGAGTAAATGTATTTATCTTATAGGGTGATGCGAGAAGTAAATAAGACCCCGTACTTAAAGCATTCTGAACAGTGTCTAAACTCACTAATATCAGCAATCATGTTGAGTTGTTATTATTATAAACTGGTAAGGATAAGGGGATAAATGTGGAATAGAAAAGGTGGTGAAGGCAGTACATTGGTGACATTAGAAAGTGTGATTTGTGGGTGGTGGAAGCAGCAATGTGTCAAGTGTCTAGGAAAGCTGGGTATTGAGGGGAACTCTCTGAGGTAGCCTGAAAGATTGGGACACCAGGTACATGGTACAGATAGGTTAACTGACTGAGCCAAGGTCTCTGATATGTGGAATTGAAATTGAAAGTATCAGTATGAGCTTGTGATTCTTGTTAAACATCAAGGTGTCTTCAAAATCTTAGTGCTATTTTATGCTTTAGAAACTCCAGAAATGTGAATGCTGCCTACTTTCAAAAAAACTTTGAAAGTTGGATCATTTATATGTCTTGTACACTTTAATTTTGAAAAATTAATCTTTAATTTTTTGGTATCGATCAGTGTTTGCCGTCTTAAATCAGAGGGACTAAAATTAGTATGAAAAATGTGTTAACCAAGTTCACAAAACCAAATACGTGTAAAAGGAATGAAATAATAAAACTGTCAACTTTTATTTTTGTAAGTTTGTAGTATTTACGCAGTTCAAGTTATTAAAGATGAAAACTGCAAAAAGATATTTGGGACATGACTGATCACAAAATAGTTATAGATTATGTGTTGATGTGTGTTTATATACATATATCTGTATGTGTACACATATATTTGCTACATCTCACCACTGTGAGGGTCTCAAAACAGCTACCCTCTCTCCCAAAAGCAGCAAACCAATCTAGTGTCCAGACTGATTCTAAATACTTCATGAAAAGGAACCAGGGCAACTTGAAGGAATGACATGATCCAGGAGTGAGGCAAGAAAACACAAGATGATCCTGGAACATTGTGCCCGGAAGTTAGGAAGAGTTTGAAAAATGAGTGTTAACATATCAAAGAGCATAGAAGTCTGCTTGAAGGATCCCACAGACCAAAGCAGGGACAACTTGAGCATCAAAATATTAGACTGTTACCACATACCTAATAGAAGGTTAATACACAAAATACGAGGAATTCATAAAACTCAATAGCAGAAAAACAAAACAAAACAGCAACAAAACCCCCAAATAACCCAATTAAAATGTGGGCCAAGGACCTGAATAGAATTTTTTTTTCCATAAGAGACATACAAATGGCCAACAGGTGCATGAAAAGGTGTTCAATTTCACTAATATCAGGGAAATGCAAGCCAAAACTATAATGAGATATTACCTCACACCTATTAGAATGGCTGTTATAAAAAAGACAAGAAATAACAAGTGTTGACGAGAATGTGGAGAAAAGAGAAATCTCCTGTCCTGTTGGTGGGAATGTAAAATGGTGCAGCCACTATGGAAAACAGTGTGGAGGCTCCCCATGAAATTAAAAACAGAACTATTATATAATCCAGGAATTCCACTTCTGAGTATTCATCCAAAGGAAATAAGATCACTGTCTTGAAACAGTTAGGTGAAACAGTTAGGTGACCTGAACTTTTTGCCAACAATTCATGGCTCTTGCATCATGACAATGCACCAGCCCACACAGCACTGTCTGAGAGGAAGTTTTTGGACAGTAAACAAATAACTGTATTGGAACACCCACCCCTACTCACCTGGTCTGGCCCCCAATGACTTCTTTCTTTACCCAAAAATAAAGGAAATATTGAAAGGAAGTGTGAGGACAGAGCCAGGAGTGCAGTTTCCAAGCTCTCGGCCTCACGTGGGAAGGCGCTGGCTCAGGTAGTAAATGGCCATCAACTGTGATTGGATGGCCATCAGCTGTGGCTCGTTGGCCGTCCGCTGTAGCCAGTGAGCCATTGGCCACTAATATAACTGCTGTGGCTACGCTAGCAGAAGAATGGGGGCTAGCAAGAGGATGGTGGCTGGGCTAGCAAGCGCAGAGTGCAATTAGCACGGTGGATTGCAGCTAGCAAGTGAGGTTGGTTGGCAGAGAGAAGTGGACGGCAGGTTGCCGATCATGTGGCTCCTGCCTCCTGTGTCTCCAACCCAGCCGCCTGTGAGACTACAGTGGTATGATTCCTCTATCTATGGCTCTGTGGGTGTTCCTTTTTCACCTCACCATATTCTGCGTTCTTATGTGGGGAGCGGGAGATGAGACCCCGTCTGACACCCCGCATGACACGTGGCGTAGCGAGCAGGGTATGGCACCAGCCAAAGCTCTCCGAATGGCGATGGAGCAGTTTGTGCCTATGAACACTCAGTCACAGGAAGACCAGGAGGAGCAGCTGCCGGAGAGCTGGACCCCCGTGGAGGGGTGGGTAGATGTGGATGGTTCCCCAACCAGCAGAAGCCGGAGAAAGCCAAGGTCATTGGGGCCCTGTGGGTTGGGAAGTGCTTGCTGAGCCAGCTCGGATACAGGACTTATAGTCCCAGGAGGAAACACTTGCTGAGTCCTCTGTGAGAGATGAGGGTGAGTTCCAGGTCATCCCTTACCCCCAGGGCAGCCCTGGAGAATGACTGTGGACTATGGGGAATTGCTTTCTATCCCTAATTTAATGGACCGCTTGACTGTTTGCTTGGGAACACACTACCATGTAGTGGAACTGGTAGATATTTGCTTTTGTGTCTTGAGCAGCCGCCATCAAGAATATGTAAGCACCTTGACTGTGAGCCACTGCTGTTCCAGCACGGTACCCTGAGAGGCCCAGAGAAAATGGCAGTGCCCTGAGAGGCCCTGACTGTGCCTGGGGAGACTGGTGGTACCCTAAGAAGCCCAGGAAGTCTGGCTATATCCAGAAGAACTGGTGGTGCCCTGAGAAACCCTGGCTGTGCCCAGAGAGCCTGGCTATGTCCGGGATATTGCATTCACCTCCAGGTTCCTTGCACAGGACCCCTCACAGAAGGTGCTTTTCATGTAGATTGTGAGGCAAGACCCTGTAGGAGTGGAGTGTGGGGACAGAACCAGGAGTGCAGTTTCCAGATTCTCGGCCTCACGTGGAAAGGTGCTGGCTCAGTCAGGCCATCAACTGTGATTGGATGGCCATCAGCTGTGGCTAGTTGGCCGTCAGCTGTAACCAGTGAGCCTGTAATATAACTGCTGTGGCTACGCTAGCAGAAAAAAAAAGGGGGCTAGCAAGAAGATGGTGGCTGAGCTAGCAAGCGTAGATTGCTGTTAGCACGGTGGATTGCAGCTAGCAAATGAGGTTGGTTGGCAGAGAGAAGTGGACGGCAGTTTGCAGATTGTGTGGCTCTTGCTTCTTGTGTCTACAACCCAGCCGCCAGAGAGACTATAGTAGTATGACTCCCCTATCTATGGCTCTGTGGGTGTTCCTTATTGGTCTTACCATATCCTGTGTTCTTATGTGGGGAGCGGGAGCTGAGACCCCTCAGGCCATCTTGCATGACAGGAAGACATTTCGATGACATTCAGGACATCAAGGGTAATATGATGACAGCTCTGATGACCATTCCATGAAAAGGAGATCCAAAATTGCTTTGAAGAGCAGATTAGGCCCTGGCATCAGTGCATAGCTTCCCAAGGGTAGTACTTCGAAGGTGACTGTAGTGATTCTCAACAATGAGGTATGTAGCACTTTTTCTAGGATGAGTTTGTGAACTTAATTATCTGACCTCATATATATGAACATTATTCAGCTTTGAAAAAGGAAACACTGTAATTTGAGACAACATGGATGAATACTTATTACGACAAATAAAATATGCCAGAGAAAGACAAATACCATATGATCTCACTTATATGTGGAATCTTAAAAAAAAAAGACTCAAACTTGTAGAAACAGAGAGTAGTAGAAAGCGGTTGCCAGGGGCTGAGGGGATCCGGGGTGGGGATAGGGAGAAGTTGGTAAAAGGGTGCAAACTTTCAGTTACAAGACAAATAAGGTCTGAGGATCTAATGTATATCAGAGTAACTATAGGGGATAACACTGTATTATATAGTTGAAATTTGCTAAGAAAGTAGAACTTATATACCACATATCAGTGAAATATATAAACCCAAAACAACAAAAAAACAAGACAAACAAATGAGAAACAAGAACTCATAGACACAGACAATAGTTTAGTGGTTCCCAGAGGTTAAGGGGGGTGGGAGGAGGGAGATGAGGGTAAGGGCGATCAAATATATGGTGATGGAAGGAGAACTGACTCTGGGTGGTGAACACACAATGGGATTCATAGATGATGTAATACAAAATTGTACATGTGAAATCTATGTAATTTCACTAACAATTGTCACCCCAATAAATTAAAAAAAAATTATGATAATCCAAAAAAAAAAGAAAGAAAGTAGAACTTAAATGTTCTCATCAAAAACAAAACAAAACCAAAAAAAAAATTTTAAAGGTGGGTAAATATGTGAGGTAATAGTGCTAATTAACTTGATAAATGGAATCCTTTCAATGTACATATATGTATATCAAATCATCACACTTTAACATATTTCAATTTTATTTGTCAATTGTAAAGCTGAAGAAAATTGGATTGCCAGTCACATACTGATATAAATAAATAAATGAGGGGAGAAGAAGAGAACACTCTTTCTTACAGTAGAATGTCAGCTAATACATGTAGAAGCAATGATGGATGTAAAAAAAAATCATTCTCTGGCAGCCATCACAGTGCGAGGTGATTCACAGACAGCTAGAATTTTGACAGCTCTCCCAACCAAGTTTCTTTATCCTTGCTGATCCTATTTAGGAAACCGCATTACATTTACTTGTTGTGTCTCATTGTCTCTTTCAATCTGGAATATGAGGTCTGACAATTAACTCATTCTAGAAAAAGTACTACAGACCTCATTGTTGAATATTACTATTGTCACCTTTGAAGTGACTCCTTTTGGGAATCTATGAACTGATGCCAGTGCCTAGTCCACCTTTCAAAGCAATTTTGGAACTCTTTTCCTGGAATGGCCATCAAAGCTGTCATCGTATTACACTTGATGTCCTGAATGTCATCAAAATGTCTTCCTGTCAATATTTCTTTTATCTTTGGGTAAAGAAAGAAGTCATTGGGGGCCAGATCAGGTGAATAGGGAGGGTGTTCCAATACAGTTATTTGTTTACTGTCTAAAAACTACCTCACAGACAATGCTGTGTGAGCTGGTGCATTGTGATGCAAGAGCCATGAATTGTTGGTGAAAAGTTCAGGTCATCTAACTGTTTCATGCAGCATTTTCAGCACTCCCAAATAATAAACTTGGTTAACTGTTTGTACAGTTGGTACAAATTTATAATGAATAATCCCTCTGATATCAAAAAAGGTTAGAAAATTTTTTGACTCTTGATTTGGACTGACAGAACTTTTTTGGTTGTGGAGAGTTGGCTGACTCTCATTGTGCATTTTGACACTTTTGTTCCAGGGTTGTATTGGTCCACCCATGTTTCATCACCAGTGGTAACACAGCCCAAAACATCGTCTTGCCTCTCCAAAAGGTCTTGGCAAACTTCAACTATCCTTTGCTTTTGGTCATTGGTGAGCTCCTTCGGGACCATTTTTGCACACACCTTTCTCATGCCAAGATTTTAGGTTAAGATTTTTTTTAACTGTTTCTCTATGTTTCCTTGGTCTGCTATGCTTTTCACAGTCAGCCGACGATTTTGGCACACAATTCAATGAATTTTTGCAATGTTTTCATCAGCTCTGCTCATTACTGGTTGCGCTGACCTCTCTTCATCAGTGACACGTTCTCTCTTTAATCCATTTATACACTGCTGTTTTCTTCATGGCATTATCCCCATATACTTGGACTAACATGTCCCTGATTTCACTTCCACTTTTGCCAAGTTTAACAAGAAATTTAATGTTTGTTCATTGCTCTAATTCAGGTTCAGACACACAAAAACACGCAACAACAATAGTGAACACCACTGAGCAAGACACCGCCACACGTTGACACGAACATAGCTGTGAGACACTGATATACCAAGGTTATGAAACCTTACCGAGCTGTTTGCACAGTGCTGCCAATATAAGCACACTGTGGAAAGTTCACAAACTTAATTGTCAGACCTCGTTGCTCTTTGGTCTTTCCCTGTGTATCATGTTTTTGAGTACAAGCTTTCCATTCTTTAGGAGAACCCTCAACCTGAGTTTATCTAGTATTTCCTCATTATCAGACTCTGATCATATATTCTTAGCAAGAATACCACAGAAATGATCCTGGCTCTTCTCTGTGCCTTGCATTAGGAGGAATATAAAGTCCATTCCTGCTGCGTGATGCACTAAATACTGTGTTTCCCCGAAAATTAGACCTAGCCGGATAATCAGCTTTAATGCATCTTTTGGAGCAAAAATTAATATAAGATGAGGTCTTATTTTACTATAATATAAGACTGGGTCTTACATAAGACCGGCTCTTATATTAATTTTTGCTCCAAAAGACGCAGTAGAGCTGATTGTCCAGCTAGGTCTTATTTTCGGGGAAACAGTATTTGTGTTCCCGTGATATTCATGTGCTGAAGTTTCTAAACCCCAGTGCAATTGCATGAGGAGGTGGAGCCTTTAGGAGGTAATTAGGGTTAAATAAAGTTGGTTCTTATGAGGAAATTAGTGTCCTCATAAGAAGAGACCAAAGAACTTGCTCTCTCTTTCTCTCAACAAGAAGGCAGCCATCTACAAACCAGGAGGAGCACTCTCACCAGACACCGAAGCAGCTGGTACTTTGATCTTGGACTTTCAGCCTCCACAACTTTGAGAGTAAAGCCACCTAGTCTATGGTATTTTTGTTATAGCAGCTCAAACTCACTAAGACATGCTGTCATCAAGAATCTTAGCCTCAATAACCTAAACATGTTGGTGTCTTCCAGGTTTCTCCACCCTAAGTTCACTATTTTTCTCATTTGTATTTGCCTAGTGTGTTGTGAGGGGATATTTCCTTACCCACCTTCCTGTCTGGTTCCAAAATCCATGCAATGTTTATTATCCTGGAGGTTGAAAGTGACATCCCAAGTCTCCTGTGGTGTTCCTGAAGCTATGACATGATAGGTTTTAGGGACCACAGTCCTTTTGAAGTTGAACATGGTTGAGAGTCACTTTTTCACTATGTGCTTGGGAAGAATATTACCTAGTACTGAATTCAGTGGACTCCTGCCCCTGAATTACTTTGAAGTCATCTGTTGGCTTTCTAGGAGGAGGACGTGATGAAATGGAGCCCCAACTTTGGAGGGTTTGTTTCACTTCTCCCAGGACACTTCCTGCTTTTCACACTGGTTAGATAGCCTCAGGCCACTGTCACTCATGGCTTCCCAGGGACTGGCTCTTGTCATGGGATTGTTTTGCTTATCCTAATTCCTGACCTTTCAAATTGAGTTGAAATTGTTTTCTTTCTCAACCTTGCAACCACCCTCAGCTGTTTGAGGAGAGCTCACTAGGAAATGTTTGTTTTTCATTAAGTCGTTTCTCTCTATTAGAGCCAACAGAAAAACAGAAGAGCAAAGAAGAAAGGGGTCCCTGTTCAATTAGCCTAATGAGACTTCCCACTTCAGGACTGTGTCCAGCTCCAGAAAATTCACCACAGCTGACCCTGGAAAAGCCATGTGATTTTTCATTGCCTCCTTGGTTCATCTACTCTGGGCTGTTAAGTTCTTAGGATATGCTAGATGCTCTCATGTGTTATGTTTTTAAATTTTTTATAGCAACACTGAAAGATAAGGGTTATTAACCTTATTTAAAGACCAGGAAATTGAAGTTAAAAGAAGTTAAGTAACTTGTCCAAGATTCCCCATGTGGGAAGTGGTGGACCCAGTTTTGAATCTTTTGATACCAAGTTGTTTTCTACTCTCAATGTCTATTTTGAGGAAGTGAAGTAGGCTTTGGTTTGTGGCTACTTTGGCCGGCATAGCATAGGCATGGAGGACATTCCATATCCCCAGCCTAGCACGCTGGATTATTGCCTTGGGTATGAGGACTAAAACATGGGCTAAGCAGGCCTTTCTTACTTTGCTCTCCCCTTCCCCCTGTGAATACACTTCCCATAGGGGATTAGATAGGACAGGAGAGAGACTGGGATAGGGATGGACTGAGACATAACTGTTAACACTGGCACAACATCATGTAAATAAAATCCCCATTTACATAAAGCTTCTAATCAACAGAGAACTTAGGATGAGAAAAGATTGTCATGTCTTTATGGACTGGAAGGAAAAGTAGAAGTTATTTAGTTCATTTCCCTCTTTTTTGCAGATGAGGAATAATTTGAGGCCAAAGAGGGAAGATACCTAAATTTCCTAGCTAATTAAAGTCAGAGCCAAGACATGAATCCAGGGCTCCTGACCCCCTCAACACTGAATAGTCAAAAGTAAAACTAAATGGCTATAAACTGGGGCCTGAAGGGGACCTGAGAATTTGGGAGCATAAGGAATATTCTACCACACTGTATTAAAGTCCTCAATACTTTTACTATCAAACTAAGTAACAGATATTCAAAGAGCCCAGAACTCTGAGGACAAAATCTAAAAACATATAAAATTAGCACACAAAATCAACCTATTGGCAGTGTTGGCATATAATACAAGGAACATTTACTTATTTCAAAAACAACTATATTGAGGTGTATATTACATATTGTAAAATTCACCCATTTCAAATGTACAATTCAATGATTAATTGTGCAGCCATATTCATAAGCTAATTCTAGAATATTTTTATCATGTCAGTAAGACTCCTCATGCTTAATCACAGCAACTAATATTTGTGGAATACTTACTACAGACTTTTATTTGTAGTGAGTCTCTTCAGAACACTCTGAGAGTTTCTATTATTGTCTGTCTCCTTCCCCCAATTTTGCCAATAAGGAAAGGTTAGGCAACTGCTCAAGGTCACTCAGTACATGGATGATCTTGGACAAGTCACCTGTGTTGGGTTTGAACTCGGACCCTTTGACTTCAAAATCTATGCTCTTCACTACTATGTTATTTTGCTTTCACACCAAGAGAGAAACCAACAGAGATTAGATTTCCCTATTGTGTATGCTGCTTTTTTGAGGTGGCACAAGCTCAGTTCTCCTTCTTATGCTTTATTTTTTACATCCATAAAGATACGGCAGTTCCCTTTAAATAATCAGTTGGTACAGATTGCTGGTTGATGATGTCAAATGGCATCTTCAGAGGTATAATCCTTTTCAGCAAGGCATGTAGAGAAGAAAGGAGGAGAGCAATGCAATGCTTCTGTTAGTAATGAATGCTAGGAGCTATAATTTTCATGTACTCCATGGATGCAGTGAGGCACAGAGTATACATTGTGGAGAAGGGGGTAGGAGGAATGCCCACCTCAGTGCATAGAGTTGGCCCCATATGGACACCTTCTAGGTATGAGCATTGGGCTAGAGGATGTTCATTAAGATGCTCTGGAAAGGAGATGGGACCTAGATGGAACCCTGATCAGTCCACTTGTCTAGATAGATGTCACCCTTACCTAAGTCTCAGAGGAGCAGACCTCTGAGAATGATTTTCCCCATGATCCACAAAAAAGACTCATAACTACTTGATATCCTTAACAGAACATAAGATTGCATGTTCTCAATCAAACAGAAATAAGAAATCATAAGAAGACAACTGTCTAAGATGAAAAGTCAACAAGATAAAATTTAAAGGTAGATTACTGAACTAAGGAAGAATGATAAGGAAACAAAAAGTTCAGTTGCAGAATTAAAATACACATGGGATAATGTATAGCGCTGAAGTGGCATTAAGGTACAGCAAATCATGATGTAATGAATGTGATGAAAACAATGGAAAATATATATTAAAGATAGACAACACAGGTCAAACCTTAAGAGTCAAATATGTTTCTGAAGAGTAAAACAAGTACAAAGGTCTGAGGAATTAAATGCACATACATAACATATTTTGTTTTTCTTTTTCTTTTTTTTTTCCTTTTTTTTTTGTGTGTGTTTTTATTTTTCAACAAAAGCTATGCAGATTGAAAGATTTTATCTTTACCACATTATATTGGACAAAAATATGAAAGGAAACCCAACAACTAGAAACACTGAAGCAAAACTTTTCCCTATAAAGACAAAGAAAAATTTTGTGTGTGTTTGATTTGACCAATTTTTATTGGTCAAATCAAACACACACAAAATACAAATCTAGTAGGTTTTAGATTTTGTCTGTGTTATGCCAAACAGCAAAAATTAAGGGAATCAAAAACAGTTTGAGGGATTTCTGATAAAATTGGCAGAGTAGGTAAACACTGTGCTTGTAACCACATAGAAATTACAACTAAACTACAGAACAACCATCATTGAGAATCGCTTGAAGTCTAGCTGAACTGAAGTCCTACAACTAAGGACACACAGAAGTCACCTTGAGACTGAGGAGGACAGAGACCTGGAATGGGCTATTCCCACACCTGCATGTGACCATCAAAAATTGGGAGGGATATCTCTGCTGAGAAGATACCCCACAAGGGGAGCAAAGGGTCCCAGCCCCAAACCAGGCTCTCCAGGCCAGGATTTTAGTGCCAGGAAGAGAAATCCTCACAACCGCTGGCTGTGAAAACCAGCAGAGATTGTGGCTCAGTGAGATGCAGGACAGCTGGAGTCCCAGGATTTCCTCATAAAAGGCCCACGCATTGACTTAATTTGCTGATAGACTCCTTTGCTGTAAGCTCCAGTGCTAGGGCAGCAGCCCAAAAGGCACCAAGGACATACCTGAGTTGTTTGGCTGTAGGGTGAGGGCTGGACGGGCAGTTTTTGCACAGACACAAGTGCTGGTAGAATCCATTATTTCTTTGCTAAGTTTTCCCCCTTTCCAACATGCAGATACAAGCGGCCTCCATATCTGAGTCTCCATCAACCTGGTTAACACCGTTCACTTGCCTGGTGGTTCCCTGAGGCCACACCCCCCCCCCCAACTTGCAAGCACACCCAATGGCTTTTCCATACAAATGCCCTGTCTTAGCTCATGCTGTGAACATTCCTAAAATCTCTCAAAAGTTCACAAAACCCAAACAAGATGTATCTGGCTTCAGCATGCCTCATGCTGAGCAGCCACAAGCCTGGCTCTAGTGCCAGCTGGCCTGTTCATGGCATGGCCTGTTGAGGCACCTCCAAGCCCAGCACAGATGGCTGCCATTTGCAGATCACATTCTGGCTCATTCCAGGTGGCCCTGGGCAGGGAATAGACTGCAGCTGAACTTGGCCTGTCGTGGGGTCCCTACCAGGATGCTCAGGGGCCTGTACTACTAGTGGTCAGCTTCAGACCATGACAAAGCACCACCCAACTGCCTCCACTGGTGGCACACCCAAATGGTAAGCTGGGCAGGAACCAGAGCCCTGCTAAAGTGAATCCTGCTCCATAGGATCAGCCCTTGCACAACAGCTCCTTCACTATAGTTACAGCCAGTCCTCACAAGCAATCAGCCCAAAGGTCAATCGCTCCAACTGACATGCAAACAGCAACCAAAGCTCAACTACAACAGGAGGGACACACAACCCACACAAGGGACACACCTGAAACACCTGGCTCAGGTGACCAAGAAGACTGCACCACTGGACCCACAGGACACTGACTACATAAGGCAACTCTACTAAGACTGGGAGACATAGCAGCCCTGCCTAATACATGGCAACAAACACAAGGAGGCAGCCAAAATGGGGAGACAAAGAAAGATGTCACAAATAAAAGAACAGGAAAAAGCTCCAGAAAAATAACTAAACAAAAGGGAGACAAGCAATCTACCAGACACAGAGTTCAAAACACTGGTTATAAGGATGCTCAATGAACTTAGGGGAAGAGTAGATGAACTCAGTGAGAAATTTAACAGAGAGATAGAAAACAACAAAAAAAGTGAGAAACGCGGCCGGCCCGGTGGCTCAGGCGGTTAGAGCTCTGTGCTCCTAACTCCGAAGGCTGCCGGTTCGATTCCCACATGGGCCAGGGGGCTCTCAACCACAAGGTTGCCAGTTCAATTTCTCGAGTCCCGCAAGGGATGGTGGGCAGCGCCCCCTGCAACTAGCAATGGCAACTGGACCTGGAGGTGAGCTACGCCCTTGGCATCCTTCACCCCTAAGATTGAAAGGACAACAACTTGACTTGGAAAAAAGGCCTGGAAGTACACACTGTTCCCCAATAAAGTCCTATTCCCCTTCCCCAATAAAATCTTTAAAAAACAAACAAACAAAAAAAAGTGAGAAATGAAGACTATAATAAATGAAATGAAGAGTACATTAGAGGGAATCAATAGTAGATTAGATGAAGCAGAGGATCAAATAAGCAATTTAGAAGATAATGTAGCAGAAAACACCAATCAGAACAACAGAAAGAAAAAAAGAGTAAAAAAAAAAAAAATTAAGACAGTTTAAGGGAACTCCAGACATCAAGTGTATCAAAATTCACATCATAGGTGTACCAGAAGGAGAAAAGAGAGAGCAAAAAATTGAAAATCTTTTTGAAGAAATAATGATGGAAAACTTTCCTAACCTGGCAAAGAAAATAAACATACAGGCTCAGGAAGTGCAGAGAGTCCCAAACAAGATGATCTCAAAGAGACCCACACCAAGACATGCCATAATTAAAATGCCAAAGGTTAAAGACAAAGAAAAAAACATTTAAAAGCAGCAAGAGATAAGCAGTTAGTTTCCTACAAGGGAACTCCTATAAAACCATCAGCTAATTTCTCAACAGAAACTTTATAGGCCAGAAGGGATTGGCACAAAATATTCAAAGTGATGAAAAGCAAGGACCTACAACCAAGATTACTCTACCCAGCAAACAATTATTTAGAATCAAAGGACAGATGGAGAGCTTCCCAGACAAGAAAAAGCTAAAGGAGTTCATCGCCACCAAACCAGTATTGCAAGAAATGTTAAAGGGACTTCTTTAAGAAAAAGAAGAAAACATAAGCAAAAATTTGAATAGTAAAATGGCAATAACTACATATCTGTCAACAATTACTTTAAATGTAAATGTATTAAGTGTTTCAATCAAAAGAGATAGTGTGGCTGAATGAATAAGAAAATAAAACCCTTACACACGCTGCCTATGAGACTCACTTCAGATGGAAAGACACACATAGACTGAAAGTAAAGGGATGGAAAAAAGATATCCATGAAAATGGAAACAAATGAACAAAAACGCTGGGATAACAATACTTATATCAGACAAAATAGACTTTAAAAGTAAGGCTATAACAAGAGAAAAAGAAGGACCCAGTAATCTCATCTGGGTATTTACCCAGAGAAGCCTAAAGCACTGCTTTGAAGGGACACGTGTATACATATGTTCACTGCAGCATTATTTACAATAGCCAAGATATGGAGGCAACCTAACAGTCCATCAATGGATGAATGGATAAAGAAGTAGTCCATGTATACAATAGACTATTACTCAGCTATAAAAAAAAGAATAAAATCTTGCCATCTGCAACAACATGGATAGAACTAGAAGGTATTATGATGAATGGAGTAAGTCAGACTGAGAAACACAAATGCCCTATGATTTCACTTATATGTGGAATCTAAAGAACTAAACAAACAAGCAAACAAAACAGAAACAAACTCGTAGATACAGAGAACATTTTGATAGTTGCCAGATGGGAGGGGGTCGGGGTAAGTGTAAACAAGAAAGAGATTAAGAAGTACAAATTGGTAGTTACAAAATAGTATGGGGATGTAAAGTACAGCATAAGGAATATAGTCAGTAATATTGTAATAACTATATATGGTGTCAGATTGGTAATAGATTTATCAGATGATCACCTCATAAGGTATATAAATAAGTGATAAGGTCTAATCACTACATTGTACACCTGAAATAATATAATATGTCAACTGTAATTGAAAAATAAAACAATTACTTAAAAAAACTGTTTGAGGTAAAAATATTGTGATTAAGCAATAGTAAATTCTGTCATTTTTATTTTGTATATGTGGGCTATAGAAAGATTGCCATATATCCAAAGCCTTAAAAAATATACTCTCAGGGTATATTTTTAGAAAATGTTACTTGAAAATTTATTCCACGTGAAATGTGAAACAAAACTCAGGACTCAAGACCAGAAAATTCTACATGAAAGAATCGGTGGTGAGCATTAAAAATAGTTAAACATGGAATTAATTAAAAATATTTGTTGAAATAATAATTCAAACTCAACATTTATTTAGTGCTTACTATGTGCCAGGCCCTGTGCTAAATATTGTATTATATATATTATATATATATTATATGTATAATATGTATATATACATATTATACATATAATATATATGTATATATTTGTTTATAAAATTTAATGCAGATGTGGAAGATTACTTATTAAGTAAAAGATGTTTGATATAAACATAATAATGTAATAATGACAGCCTGGGCCTAAGTCTTCAGATTATATTACTAAAATCAGTCAATGACAGGAGAGAGTAATAAAAGTGCTCAGTTCTTCATCTTAATATAAGAAAAAGAGTTGGATACAAAAGATTCTGGTTTAGTTTTTGACTTTGATAATCAGAGGTATATTAGACTACATACGAAGTACAAAAGAAATTAAAAGTTACAAAAGGAAATGACAAATTGGAAATCTTTCTGACAAAAAATGGCAGAAAAAGAAATTATTGACAGGTTAAATTTCTTTATAAATCAGTAAGAGAAAAATAAACAGACTAGTGGGCATAAAACAGCAAGGATCTGAACAAGCAATTGGCAACTACCATGTAAAACTCTTAACTTCATAAGTAATAAAGACTGCAAATTAAAACAGCAATAACATACTATATTAAACCCATCAAACTGGCAAATACTCAAAAAAATGATAATTCGGGTGTTAGCTAGTACTGAGAGAGAGGGCCATTTAATATGTGCCAGTAGAAGGGATTAAGAAGTACAAATTAGTTGTTACACAGTAGTCATGGGATGTAGGGTTAGCATAAGGAATATACTCAATAATATTGTAATAACTATGTATCGTGTCAAGTGGGTACGAGATTTTTCAGAGTGATAGAAAGGAGAAGAATTAGGGAGCAAAGTGAAAAAGGTAAAGGGATTAGGAAGTACAAATTAGTAGTTATAAAAGAGTCATGGGTGTAAAGCAAAGCATACCGTGGGGTGCTGTAGTAGCCTGGATAGGTCAGAACTGGAGTGACAGAACACCTTCTGGGACTCAGGCGAGCGTGCTACTATTTGCCTTCTAATTTTCTCTATTTTTTAAAAGAAAATAAAAAGAATAAATTACAAGGAGAAAGTACAGATAATCAAAAAGAAGAAAAGAAGAGCCATCAAGAATATCACTCTGATCTGATCATTTTTCAGTCCTCTGGCCTGCATTTCTGCCATGACTCTATTGGCCCAAAATTTAATTGTCTGCAGTTCACAGCATAGAACTTACTTTTCTGTTCTTTACACATAAAGAAGATTTGCTATTTACAATGCATTGGGAAAGCTAGAAGTTTTTGATGAATATTTTACTGAATGGATTTGCAAATTCTGCTTTAACAATTTGTCTTTAAATATATATTCTGTATGCTGGCCACTGGAAATAAAATAATGATGGCTAGAACATATCTGTTATTTAATGTCCTCAAGTTTTTGTAGATGAATTTAGATGAGGGATTAAATGCTAAAGATTACAAAGCATAGTTTTCAAAAGACTAGAGTTAAAAAAAAAAAAAAGATACAAAATGTAATGAGGGAAATTTGAGAACAGTGAATAGAGAATGATCATGACTGGAGTTGGCCCAGCATCACTGAGGACCCAGCTCCATGTTGTGTTGTTTGCACTCAGCATTCATTCCCAGCTCCTCCAACCCCTCCCCGGCCACACACACGCACATTACAGGGGCTGAAAAAAAAAAAAGAAAGAATATCACTCTGATGTATTTCTTTTTTGTATTTTTGTTTTTCTGTCCCTTCCCCCCGCCTTTTAAAATTTTCAATTACAGTTGACATTCAATGTTATTTTATATTAATTTCAGGGGTACAGCATAATGGTTACACATTTATATAGTTTAAGATGTGATCTCCCTGACTAGTCTAGTACCCACCTGGCACTAGATACGTAGTTATTACCACATTATTGACTATATTCCCTATGCTTTGCTTTATATCTCTATGACTATTTTGTAACTACCAATTTGTACTTTCTAATCCTGTCACCCTTTCCGCCTTGCTTCCCAGCCCCTCTCCCATCTATCACTCTGATAAATCTAGTACCCATCTGACACCATACATAGTTATTACAGTATTATTGACTTATGCTACACCCTACATCCCATGACTACTGTGGAACAACCAATTTGTACTTTTAAATACCTTCCCCCTTTTCATCCACCCCTCTAACCCCCCTCCCATCTGTGAGGGACCTCTGAGGGGTTAAGGCTTGACTGTCAGCACTGGAACTCTTAATGAAACTCTTCCAGCCTGCATTCATGCTGTGGGAGCAGTGGTTGTGATTGTGATTTACATGAGAGGACTCTACAAAGCACTGGTAGAGCATATCTCCAGGAAATTTCCTTTACTTCTTCTCTTATTTCCCTCCCACTTCCTACCTGCCTCCCACCTCCACCCTCACTTCCTGTTCTCTATCTGAAAAGCAGGGGATATAAAACTTGCATTGTTTATGACCCATCAATCTTGCAATAATCAAATGAAAAAAAAAAAAGCCATGTATAAGAGCTCCAGAAACACTAGAGCATGATGCAAGTGTAGAGCCATCACTATGTAATAGTGGGATTGCCCCATTCCTCAGATCTTTAGTGCTTACAAGGAAGCCTTCTGTAGCACTTGGTCACAAGAGGTGACTGACTATGGGCTTTGGTTTCCTGATCATGTGGAGGGTTGAGGCACTGGAGAACCTGCCAGCAGGGTCTGTGCAACCCCTGAAGATATGGGGAATTTCTGCTTTTTTTCTCTTCCAGTTTCTCTTCTATAAAATACCACCATGCTGATATTGCAGTGTATGTTTTTCCAGTTGTTCCTTGGATGCTTCTAATTTATGTGTCAGCCAAGTCAGGCCTCCACCAGCCCTTTTTTGTAATCTACTTAAACTGGGTCTGTCTGAACTGTCCCCAGAGGATGCAGTTCAGGAGGAATTTGATTTCTAGATCCATCAGCATCAGGCTGGAAGCTTGATGTAATGTATCATGTTCCCTGTGGAACAAAGCTGTCTCAAAGCCTTCCGTCCTACCTTGGGCCTTTGAATTTGCTTGTTTCCCAGCCATGTCAGAAAGATGACTTTTTCTGCCAAAGTGGCAACGTGCAATATAATTTTCAAATTTTAATAACTTTAATTGTTTTATTTTCTTATTAAAGATGCATGTGAGTGTAGAAAAACACATATATTGTATAAAAGGTATCCAGGAACCCCACTTCTGGGTGAACATCCAAAGTCAATACTTTGAAGAGATACCTGCACTCACGTTCATTGCAGTATTATTCACAATAACCAAGACATGGAAACAACCTAAGTGTCCAATGACAGGTGATTGGATAAAGAAAATGTGACATATATATGGAATGAAATATTATTGAGCTTTTAAAAGGAAGGAAATCCTGCCATTGCAACAACATGGACAAATCAGGAGGACATTGTAAGCCAGACACAGAAAGACAAATAATGCATGATCTTGCTTATATGTGGAATCTAAAATAGTTGAACTTATAAAAGCTCTAGAGAGTAAAATGGTACTTGCCAGGGACTAGGGAGCGGGAGAAATGGGAAGATATTCGTCAAGGGGTACAAACTTTCAGTTATGCAAAATGAATGGGTTCTGGAGAGCTAATGTACAGCAATGTGACTACAGTTAACCATACTTGATTGTACACTTGAAATTTGCTAAGAGGGTAGATATTAAGTTTTCTCACACAGCAAACTCAAGCACACAAACTTAACTACATGAGGTGATAGGTATGTGTATGTTAATTAGTTTGATTATAGTCATTATTTCATAATGTATACATATGCCAAAACATCAAGTTATGCTTTAAATATATATAATTTTTATTTGTCAATTATGCTCAATAAAGCTGACAAACAAACAAAAAAAGAAGAGGGGAAATGACCCTACTGTCCAGAGATAACCTCTATTAGCATCTTGGTATATAATCTTTTTTGAGGGTGGTAAGAATCACAGTAGAAATTGGGTTTTTACTAGATATAAATTGTATAATTGTCGTTTTTCAAATATTTCTATGTCAGTATATATCCATTACTTCACCATCTTTAATGGCTGAATATTATTTCATCACATGGATGTATAAAAATATTCTCTCAATTGGAAGTATTGTTTGCTTCCCTATAAAAACAAGCCAGAGGAACATTTTTAGAACGATTTTGGAATAGATCCTCCCATGCAACTCTAATTAGTTACCAAAGAATATGTACCTAGAAGCACTATTTCTGGATCAAGGACAGGCTCTAGCAAGCTTTTTAATAAACTGGTATCCCAAAGGTTAAGCTCTTTTGAGTCCAGGTAGTAAGAGTAAAGGGAATAATAACTTCAAGGGGCAGAGAGGAAAGACTGTCTATTGTTGCATTGTTACAGGACTTCTGGTGGGGTCTGAGACAAAGAAAGACAAAGAAAAGTTGTGAAGCCCCTTTTCTCCTTGTTTTTGGTGTCCTCTGACTTAAGAAGGAAAGCCAAGGTACATCACAAGTGGAAATTAGGAATGATGTGTACCCAAATGAACTCTATCTGTATCAATTTCCATCAAAACCTGGCAATGATTCATTCTCTCTCTCTCTCTCTCTCTCTCAGTATTGTTTTAGTCATTTACCTCTCTTTGTTTTCATGCATGTTTTAATGAGAAGGAAGGAGAGTCTGCCTCCAGCCTTCCTCAGCTGTCTCGTTTGGAAACAGATGTCTGCACTTGTATCAGGCCATCCTTGTATAAAGTTGGCAAAATTTTCCAACTCCGCTGGGATCCTCTCCTGGGCCACCAACACCTTAAACCAAGCAGAATGAAGATGCCCCTGGCCCATCACAGCCTATGTCTTTCTGCAAGGCTGAGTCCTGCTGCAAAAGCTCCTCCCACTCTTCAGATTTCATGAAGTGGGAGTATTTGTAGATAGCCCCTTTACATGGGACTATTATATGAGGGTAAAGGGAGGTTATGTGAAGATGGGCCCTTGTCATGTTTCTAGAAGCCTTTCTACCTGTTTCAGAGGCTGCCCACAGGGAAATAAGGGGAGGAAATATGTCATACATGCCTCTACATTTCCAGTGCCTAGATCTCTACTTGGAACATAGTAGGTGTTCAATGAGCGTTTTCTTAATGTACTGATATTCTATCCTCTCACCATTGACACAAATACAACGAAGCTTTGGCAATACTGACTTCTGTATTGCCAGCAGCACACATCCTGCAATCTCATGCCTGTGTGCCTCTAGAAAGCCCAATCCAAGCACTCAATGTCCAGGAGCACACCAACTCAAGTCAGACACTGACATTTTAAGTGACTGGAAGAGTTATTCTCAAAGTGTGTTCTGGGAACCCCTGGGGATTCCTGAGTATACACCCTTGCAGAGTATCTGTGAAGTCAAAACTATTTTTATAATACTAATGAGAAGTTATTTTTCTATTGCACTCTCATGTCTCATGAGTGTACTGTGGCATTTTAGAGGTCAACACATGTGATGATGACTTTGCTTTTGGTGGAATGTGTCACTGTGTATTCTTGCATTTTAAAAAATTCTCAGTTTTTATTTCTGATGTGATAAATGTCAATCAATAGAACATCATAAACACAGGCTCTTTGGGGTCTTCACAATTGTTCAAGAACGTAAAGGGGTCCTGACACCAGAAAGTTTGAGAATCTCTGGTCTTGATCATACTTCCACCTGGTTTTTACCCAGGTAAGTTGGCCCTTATCAGGGAATGTATTTCCTGATTTATTTGTTTAATATGTATTTCACTGAGTTTCTACTTTGGGTCAGACATTGTGCGAGGCCCTGGGATTTAGTGTTAAACCGGACTAGATACTAAGGGAAGGCACTAAGGCTCTGAGGCTTAAGGTGAAATCTCACAAAATAGTCTGAACTAGTTAAGGGGGGTGGGGACAAGGTGTGTGGACAAGAGGGCACAAGGTACTCTGAAAATCCCAAAGAAGGTTGTGGTGGCTGCACAAGGGGAGACCATGACTCTTGAGATGGGGCTGAAGAGGGGTACTGCCCACACAAAGGCTGCCAAACCGGGTGAAGGACTTAATCTTGATGCCAAGGCAATGGCCAATGGCCTGTGGACGGTCTATTTATTTATTTATTTACTTTTAAAAATGTATGCTAAAAATGTATATCACATAAAATTAACATTTTAGCTATTTTTAAGTGTATAATTCATTGGAATTAAGTATATTCACATTATTGTGCAGCCATCTCCACCACCCATCTCCAGAACTTTTTAATCATGCCACACTGAAATCCTGTACCCATTCATCAACTCCCTATTCTCCCCTGCCACCAGCCCCCGGTAACCTATATTTTACTTTCTGTCTATGATTTTGACTACTCTGGGACCCTCATATGAATGGAATAACATGTGATGACGCCATTGCTCTGATAATATGAGTCCTTTTGTGTGTGGCTTATTTCACTTAGCATAATGCAGAGGAGGGTTTTCAAGCCCAAAGAGATATTGGCAAAATGTCTCGGCAAGAGATTAACACTTTAATCGCAAATATCTGTCTTCTCCCAACCCCCTTCTGGTGCTAATCAGTTTTGTAATTCTAACAGCCAGTTTTATACTTCCCTCTCCCATCTGAAGACACCAGCTGTCTTCAGCAACTCTTCTTCTGTTGTTGACAATCAGAAGGGAGATTGTATCAGGCTCTTGCAGGGAACACGAGGTGCGTGGTCAAGACCATATTGAGAATTAGCATTCCAGATCTGCAGAAACTGTAAAATGGACTTACACAGACAAAAATCAGGTCGGGGTTACCAGGATCTGAGACACGGGAGCCATATGTCAACCACAACTTGGGTGCAGGATGTTGAGTTCTCTTTTCTCTCGACCCTCCTGAAGCCAAATACCAAAGCTGCACTGACAGAAGGACGGGTTAGAAGTTGGTGACATGCATGGCTGGCCCTCATCTTTCCTTGATATCTTCCTAGGGCCCCTGTTTTAGCAAGAACACATCTCTTCTTGTTTAATTAATAGGGTCTTAAGACAGATGGCTTTTTGGAAAATTTAATCATCACAGTGTGTGTGTGGGGGGGGGGACAGGGCAGAGGTCAAATGAGTGGAGCCTAATCTCTTAGAGTACTTATTCTCAATTTGTTTGAGGAACAGCACCACCTAGAATACGTTTCCCGCCTTTAATGGGCAAACAATCTGATTAGACAGTTCTTCAAAGAAGATATACAAATGGTCAATAAACACATGTTTAAAAGATGCTAAACATTATTAGTCATTTGTAAACTGCAAATCGAAACCACAATGACATACTCTTTCACACCCATAGAACACTTTTTAAAACACTATCACCGGACCTCAGGCCCAGAATTCTTCAGCCCCAGAATTTCTGATTCAGTAACTCTGAGGTGAGGCCCTGTAATTTGCATTTCTAACAAGTTCCCAGGTGATTTTGATGCCTCTGCTCCTGAGAACACATATTGAAAACCACTCCTTTAGAGACAGACAGGAATTAAGAGAGAAGTTTTATAATTTTTTAGAGACCTCTCTAGAATGCACATTTCTCGGCCTAGAGTGCTCTTTCCACATGTTTCAGCCTGGTCCTAAGCAGGGAATTCAAGGTCATCATAAGGTGTCTTTTCTGATCTTCAGCTTATTGAGCTGAAATCACCTGACCCTTCACAAATTACATGCATAAATGCCATCTTTCTTATCCTTCCTTCTGCTTTTTGGAGGCAGGGACCCACGGTCTCCTGTGGATCTTTTGGATCATGAAAGGGAATCCTTCACCCATTTATTCCTCTGCTAACCTTAGGGAGGTCTGTGAAGACTCATTTATTGCATCTGCCGAATCTTGGTCTCCCAGAGTTTGAAGACACTGAGTTTATTGCCCCAGGGTCATTCATTACCAGGAAGCAGAGTCACTGTTCTCTCAGCTAACCAAGTCTTTACCTCATACTTCGCAGATTGGAAATTTAAGGGTGAAAAAGCCTTCATCCTTAATTATAAAGGATTTAAGTTTTGGTGTCAATGAACTATAGTTTCTTCTGAAGAGTGGTAAGGATATTTGACCTCTGGACAGTGATATAGGATGTAATCATTTCATCCTATTGCAGCTGTCCTTTCCCTGTGTCATCACAGTGTGCTGGTGGAAGAACTTGTTTTCCTGAAGAATAACAGAGTAGGCTAACTAGCTCAGCACAGAGCATGAGACAAAGACCCCCAACATTCTTCTCCTCCACATTCAGACACCTTATCAAACCCAGACCAGTGTTCTCAGGGACTTTTTGGGCCACGTTTAGTAAGTGACCGAACAACACTGAAGTACAGAAGCCCATCATCTCCCTATTCAAGATACGTACCCTTGCTGTAATAACAGCTACAACAATAACTATAGCTGATCTATGTTGAGTAATGATTAGGCCATGATCAGATCCCATTATGCACATTGTACTAGAATTTGTTTCCTTTATGATGTGTATGCTATCATGATCTCGTTTTCAGTTGAGAAAACCCATTCAGAATGTTAAGTAACATCAGAGAAAAAACAGCATGAGACACTTGTTAGATTACTACAGTATGGGAGAAAGACTCCAGTGTAAATTGAGCTCAACTCCAACTAAGACAAAGGTGACTGAGATTTTTAAAGGGAGAGCATCTGGGGAATAAAAAGAGGACTGTGGAAAAGTATAAAAGGGGAACAAAAATGGGGACTGGTGGCTAGGGAAATGATAAATTACAGGAGGTGATAAGTGGAGAATTACTAGAAATGGTTGGGCAAGGTGGGTTGAGACAACGTGTATTCTATGGTTTGACAGTATTTCTTTTTCTTGAGCAAAGACTCAGAACTGGGGTTGGGGTCACCTAAGAGACATGACTGACTCCAGGTTAAAGTTTAGACAAGTCTCTCAACACAGTGTTCGGGCAAGTCGTCTGTGTTGCACGGGAGTTCACAGTTCTCAGCAACTTGCCTAGGGAAGGCCAGGCAGCTAGTAGGCAGCTGAGTCAAGAAGTTAAGCTCAAGCAGTGTGATAGTTCATAAACAGAATTGTATACTGCCTCAGAAGACTTGTTTCTAATGTCAGCCTTTCCTTTTTCGCAGAGTGTACGCTTCCATCTTCCTTACCCGTCTTCATACCTGTTAAGTTCAGCTCAATCTGTTGCTCCCATACTTCAGGGTCAGAAATCCTAGGTTCCAAGAGTCTTGGCCTCCACCTTTTCTGTAATTACAGCCCTGACAAAATCAGAAATGTCTTTGGCCCTGGCTAGTCCTCTTCCTCCTTACCTCCACCCCACCCTTACCTCCTCCATCTCCTAAGTGTCCATGCCTAAGTTGGGAGAAGAACAGCACGTTTGACTTCTATTGAGGGCCACAATGACAATGGGATATCCTTACCTGGCAATGTTTTATCAACCTTAGAAGAATGTCCCCACCCATTGGTAACAGCCAACCTCTCCTGCCCTAGCACAAAACTCAGTTATGGCTCCTGGGAAAAAAACCAAACAGGAGCTGTCTGTGAAGAATCTGTGCAGTTAAAACCAGGCCATTTATCTCACAAACAGTATAATGTAAATTATAAAGCACTATTTTCAATTAAAAATATGTACGTACAAATGGTTTATCAGGGATCACCCAGCAAGCTCACTTCTCATTAAAAAAGAGATGAGGATCAATTTGGCACATTCTGAATCCTGTCTTTTCTGGGAGTTGAGATGTGAATATAAAGAGTATGAATACTTTTCAACATATGTTTGAAGTGCCAAATGGTCGTCACATTCCTGACCTCTGGAGCTGTGAAGTCTGTGTCTGAAGCCCAGGGAAGGCTTGGAGCATCAGAGTTCTTGGAGCTCAGAGGAGTCACCTCTAAGGAAGTAGTCTTAGGTCATTGCTTAGTCGCAAAGTCCCACAGTGGGGGCAGGAAGGATGGAAAGAATGAGTGAGGACACAAGACATGGAAGGTACTGTACCAAGTGCTTTGCAGATGCCATCCATTTTGCTTTTTATAACAACCTTGTGAAATCAGCATCAATGTCTTCACTTCAGGGATAAGAAAACTGAGGCTCAAGACAAGTCAAATTTCTCAGGTTCACAAAGGAATTTCTGACCTTCACATGTTTCTGGTGATTATTCAGGGCTGCCCTGAAATGTCCCTTCCTGAGAGGACCTTTTCTGACCAACTAAAGGAGTCTACACCTATCTCGACCTTCCAGGCCATTTTCTATATTACCATCCTCTTTTGTCTCCAGAGTAGACACAATTATTTAATATTTTGTGTTTGTTTCATGTTTATTTCCTGCCTTTCCACAATAAAATACAAGGTCATAAAACAAACAAACAACAACAAAAAAACACACCCCAAAACATTGACTTTTTGTTTCACTGGTGTGTCCCCTGGACACTAATAGACACTCTGGACAATAATAGACACTCAACAAATGTTTATTGAATAAATTAAAGAGTGAACTCAGAAATGAGAATGAGGTCTGTGAAGCCATGTCTTTCTCCTTGCCCGGAGCCCAGAGCCTTTCCCAGGTATCACATCTTGGCCATCACACCTCTGACTGTCAGAGGAGGCCCACTGTTCCCCAACACAGTTCCCTTAAGATGAAAATACTGCTGTCAGCCCACAAAAGAGCAATGCCTCCTGTCCAAGGATCAGGGAACCAGGCACGTATCTTTATTTCTTTGCAAGATATCCAAAAAAAGAAACCCCATTACATATCATTAGACGGGGTTTGAAATCAGACTCTTGGTATATCATGGAAGTAGCCCCCACCTGCAGCTCCAATTGGCTCCTTCATTGGCCTTGTTCAGAAAACTTAATTGAGTCTCACAGGCTGAATCAGAGAACTGAAGGAAGTGAGAACTCTATTTTCCCTGCCAGATGTTATTCCAGTCTCTTAAACTATGACCTGATGAAACCTACAGATGGTAGTCATCTCTCCTGCCTCAGGACTCCCCTGACATTTTATCTGCAACCCGCCTGAACCACTGGTTTCCTAAGTTGCATTATAAATGTTCATATGCATGCCTCATCTCCCCAGCTATTCTGTGACTTTCTCGTACACAATGACAGGGTCTTAATCATCTGTGCACATGCCACAAACCTACAAAGGTGCTGAATGAATGAATGCAAATGGGAAGGGGCAAAGATGAAATTGTAAAAGGAATTGAGGAGGAATGGGGATGGGGATTTACTCTTTCAGGATATTATTTCAAGATTACGTCCTGGTGAAACATTCAAAACTTATATCTGGCACATAGTTCAATAAATGTTTAAAAAACAAAGGATGGAACTGACCTATTGTTCTATTTCTCTGGTTGATGTGGTCTCATCTCAAAAAAAAAGACCATCAGGAAAGTCTATTTTCTGAGTGGTTTTTCCTCCAAGGGATTGAAGATCTCATTTCAAACCCTGCATTTACTTGTACTTTGTAGTTCTTTGGAGTTTTAGTTCCCGGAATAAGTGAGATTTAACTGGGCCTCTGAGGATGAAATCTTCATGTAGACAAAGGTCATCACATGCTCCCAATCTGCCTCATTACTCAGGGATTCTGCTCCTTCTCCCCAGCTCCCACACACAACTTCCTTGTCCTAAGAAGCCGTAGGTCTGCCTTAGAGGCCTGAAGAGGTCAACTTCCATACCTTGGTCTTAGTGTAAAGAACTATCAGAGAAAACATTTTCAATGGCAGAATAGAAAACCAGGCAGTCATCAAGTTCCAAAAAAATGTTTCTTTTTTTTCTTCTGAATTCTAGAGCAGTGGTTCTCAAAATGTGGTTCCCGGATCAAGGCATTAACACCGATGGGGAACTTGTTAGAAATGAAAATTCTTGGGCTCCATCTCAGACCTGCTGAATCAAAAACTCCAGGAATAGGCTCATGTTTCTGATTCATGAGACAGTTTGAGAATTACCATTCTAGAGCATGGATAATGTGCAACTTGATCAACTGTTTCAATACATCTTTTGTAAACTGTGTTACAATCAATTGTTCCCTCTTTTTCTAGTTTCTTAATTAAAACTTACATTTGTAAATACTTTACAACTTACAATTCTTCTTTGTGTATCTTAATGTATTTGATATTTCTAAATACTTAATGCAGTCAGCAGGATACGTATTATGATTCTCATTTTACTGACGAAAAACTACGATTCTTGTCCAATGTCACATAGTTAGAAAATCATAGACAATTCTGGAAATAGAACCTTTCAACTTTTTTTTTTTTTCAACTTTTGTTCCAGAGCTCTCTCTTCACTTGATTTTACAGTCCCATGCGCCGTCTGTCCAGTCTTGTTCTCCAGTCTCTTTTCTACTTACTTTATTTACATGGAGTTTTTGTCAAAGCTGGCTGCTGTTTCCACAGAACCTGCTTTGGTTTCCCTTATTCCAGAATACTTTGTTCTCTTTCCAGCCTACATGTTTTGGGGAGCATAGCCTGCTGCTTTGAAGGCATAGAACGTTTTTCAAGCTTCAACATCCATACGAGTCACCTGGAGACTGGTTAAAATGTAGGTTCTGATTCAGGAGGTGTGGGCTGGGCCTGAGATTCTGCATTTCTAGCAGCATTCAAGCGATGCTCCTGGTCTTCACTGGGGCTTTAAAATACGCTGGGGCTTTCGTTTGCACTTTCTCCTTGAAGAGACTGCGAGTTTCTTTTCTTTTTTCATTGAAAAAATTGTTTTCAATTACAGTTGACATACAATATTACATTGGTTTCAAGTGGATGGCAAGTTTCTTGATGGCAGGACAAATCATTATCCATCTTTGTATTCCTGAATGTAATGGGTAGCTCATGGGAAGGAGGCAAGGAAGGAAAGAGGGAGGAGAGAAGAAAAGTATCTTTCCATCGCCATCCAACTTTTCTTAGCAGAGAAGTGAGATGATGAGTTGCTCACGTCCAGTGTCTTGACCCTCACTTTTACCACAGCATGCCCAAACAAACAAACAAACAAAACGCCAAAGAAACCAAAATGAAAAAAACAAACACTGAAACATCTGTATAATTTTTCAAAGTCCAAATAAAGACAAACCAGGGAGGATTGTGGCTGCCTGAGCTTGGCTTCTATCTAGCATCTTGTTTCTCATTGTACAAATGAAGTGTGTGAGGACTTCTTTTAATGTGGAGGAAATGTCAGGTTGAGGGTCTCTCCAATTCAGCAGAGTCCCTTCAAGAAGCTGCACCAAGGAATCAGGTCAGGTAGTTCTGCTGTCTGCCTAACATTAGCAGTTAGGAGCTAATCTCCTTAACACCATAAATACGGAATCTAAGTACTTTGGCAGGTAAAACTGCCTAGGATCTTATGAAACACACCATGGCCATCTGGCAGAAACTATTGATATTGTCAGAAGAAAAGGGGAGATGGACAGTAAAGTACGAGTCATTTTTACAATTGTCCCTGTGCAGAGTGGTGTGTGGCTTGACAGTCCAGGAAAACGACAGCCAAGCCCCTGTCACTGTTTGGAAGTCTTTAAAGATCTATGGAGAGGGTTTTTGTTTCTCTGCAGGAAAGAAACAGAGTTATAGTTATTTGAATGGCAGCTGTAGATTGACTATGCCGGTGAGACTGAGAAAAAAGGGTGGCAGTGAGGATGTGTGCATTTCCAAATTTCACCAATTCCAAGGATATGGCTCCTTTGGCTCCTACCCCACCCATTGGGAAATACCTGTTTTCACTTGGCCTCTTTGGTGACCACATATGCCACCCATCTGCACAGGATCACCTCTGAAGCATATGTTGGTGACAATATCTGGGCTTCACCACCATTCTCCTCTCCTGTTCACTGCCCATAACAAGCCTGTCCCCTCCAGCCATTCTGCAGAATCCGCATGACTGGATGTGCCCTGCTCTCAGGTATGCTCTGCCTTTGTAGACATTATTTCTTGTAACTAGTTCCCTGACTTCCCTTTCTCTCTCTGGTAAACTCCTCCTCACCCTCCAAAAGTCAGCTTAAGAGCCATCTGTATACCTCTCCTCCATTCTTCCTTTCATACTTAGGTTAGTTCCCCCTGTCTCTCTACATACTTCATATTTTGATTTTGTTTATGTGTCTTACCTGCTAGACTCCTATCTCCCTCTTTTATTTCAAAATGCCTAGTAGAGGGCCAGGCACATAGATGCTCAACAAGTTTTAAATATTTAAAATAAATGAACAAACAAAACGGAAACAAACTCTGATGGTCACCAGGTGGGAGGGAGTTGGAGAGCTGGGTGAAAAAAGTGAAAGGGAGTAAGAAATACAAATTGCCAGTTATGAAAATAGTCACAGGGATGTAAAGTACAGCATAGGGAATATAGTCAATAATACTGCAGTAACTAGGTATGGTGTCAGATGGTTACTAGACTTATCAGGGTGATCACTTCACAAGGTATGTAAATGTTTAATCCACTATGTTGTACACCTGAAACTAATATAATACTTGAAAAATAAATTTTAAAAAATGTGTCATTATGGATATCTGTCTATAATTATACCCAGTGAAAGACAGGGCCATTTTTCTTCAGAAGAAAATGAAATACAGAGTTTACTTCTCAGGCTAAGCCTTAACATGCCACATGTACAAGGGTAATAGGGAAGGGTTCCAAAGTTCTAGTTACAGTGGCAGATTTCCATCTAGAGCAAAGCCTGCTAACTACTACTCCCACATATCACCTTGGCAAATCAGTTTTTATTGTAACCAAAGCCACACACCATTTGAAAAGCTATTGGAGAATCCCAACCACAAATTTCCCTTAGGGGTAGTTGTGGGATGAAGAATGCTTTGAAAGCAAGTCATGACTCCTAACCAAGTAGAACTGTCTTCGGCTGAATTGCCCCAGATCCTGAGACAAGGGTCTAAGTACAAGTGGTTAATTTGGGTGTGATCCAGGACATGTCGGCAGGGGAAGGAGTAAGTGTGACAAATAAGGAAAGGAAGCCAATGCAAGGAGAGCTGATGAGTGGGATCCGGTGCAGGCAACCGGGGCTTAGTCTCACTGAGGGCCTCAGGGAGATGGTGTGGAAGGCACCTGAGGCTTGTCCTACTCTAAAGGCAAGGAAGTGGGGTATTCATTCTCTCAGTCTGTTCATCCATTTACCAGTTGATGGGCATTTGGTTATTTCCAGCTTTGGGCTATTATTTTTAAAAAAAGCTGTTTTAGACATTCACAGGGTTTGTATACATATGTTTTCATTTCTCCTGGATAGATGTCTAGGAGAGGAATTGCTGGGTAGGATGGTAAATGTATGTTTAACTTCATTAGAAACTAACTGTTTTCCAAAGTCAGCTATATACCATTTTATATTCCTACCAGCAATGTCTGAGTGAGCAAATTGTTACTAAAAAGACAAGTCTGTGGTTTGCCTTTTTATTTTCTTAAGAGTGTCTTTTGAAGAGCCAAAGTTTTAAAAGGTAAAGTCAAACCTATCAATGTATTTTCTTATGCAATTTTTGTCACAAAGATTTTCTCCTATTTTTTCTAAAGTTTTAGTTTTAGCTCTTTTATTTAGTTCTATGATCCATTTTGAGTTAATTTTTAAATATGGTTGAAGTAAGGGTTGATACTTATTGGTCTATCCATCTATCAATCTACCTATTTATTTAATGGCACATGGATAGCTAGTTATTCCAGCACCGTTTATTGAAAAGACTGTCTTTCCCCAGTAAGTTACCTTGGTAATTTTACTAAAATCAATTGGCCACTTTCATTTGGGTCTATTTCTGGACTCTTTATTCGGTTTCACTGATCTTTATTTCTACCCTGGCACCAATCCCACACTATCTTGATTATTGTAGCTTTAAGAGTAAATATTGCAATCTAGTAGTACATGTCCTCCAATTTTGTTATTTTTCAAAATTATTTAAGCTATTCTACATCCTCTACATTTTAATATAAATTAAAATCAGCATATCAGATTCTGCCAAAAATGCCTGATGTAATTTTTATTGGGATTCTGTTGAGTCTTTATATCAGCTGTGGGATCATTGCCATCTTAATAATACTGAATCTTTTAATCTATGTCTTATTTTTTCTCAGCAATGTTTTATAATTTTTAATGTAGAAGTCTTACACATATTTTATAAAATTTACCTGTTTCACATTTTTATTCCATTGTAAATGGCATTGTTTTTATTTCCATTTCAAATTTAACCAATGTATATTTTAAATGTAGTTTTCTTATGTTATCTATATTTTATGTACTTATATATGTATAAATATAAATATAGATATAGTTTGTTTACTAACTTATTGTCTTGTTCCCAAAAGGTTTTAAGGAAATCTACAACAACATACAAAATAATACAAAAACTTAGAATAAAGAGAGAGTGGAAAAGGGGCAGGGAAGGCGGAGAACAGGCACCTCCAGTAGAGCTAGGCATGAAGCTATTACATATTGTACAATCTTTCTACATTTGCTTTTTCCAGTGTGAAAAGTGAAATCTGATTATTACGTATTGTAGAACATCCGTAAGTGACAAATAAACCAACTACTCCAGTAATCACAGCTATTTCTTATACTTTTCTCCAGCAAGTCCTCAAAAACAGGATAGAGCATAATGTAATAGAACAAAATAAGGTCCTGAACAACGTCTTTATGGAAGTTATGCTGGGTTTTGACGTGCTATTTCTTACATCACTTAAATTACAGAATAGCAGTGCTAAAATATAATTGTCTCCAAAGCAGTTTCATTGGACTGCAACTTCATGCGAGACCCCAAGCCAGAACCACACAACCAAGCTGATCCTGGATTCCTTACCCTCAGAAACAGGCTGAGATCCTTGTTTGCTGTTTGAAACTGCTAAGTTTGGGTAATTTATTATGTTATAATAGATAACTGATATAGATTGTGGCTCCAAACTACCATTTCTTTAGTGCTTACTTCATACCAAACATTTTTCTAAGCGTTATATACAAGTACTACTTAATTTAATCCTCAAGTAACACTGAGGAAAGAGTGATTATTGGATCATTTTGCAACTGAGGAAATTGAGAACTAGAAACACTAATATCAAGTTAAGCCCAGGGACTCTGATTCCAAACTTTGGACTTTTATCATAATATTATTCTGCCTCCTCACCTATCTCTCCTAAATAGATCCTGCCAATGGTATGCTTTCTCAATGGGGATAGCAGTGCCCCCAAGAGGGTGAAAATTGGTTCTTGGGAAGTGTGGAAAAATCTTAGTGCAATGGTTTGTGGTCCTCTAAACCTCAACTCTACCTGACAAAATTGTGTTCCTTATTATTTAATTTCTTTGAATTTTTCTCCTTTAACGGAACAATAATGAAAACAAAGTGAGAAACACTGCTTTATGACAAAGATCATTTTACTTCTTCTCAATGGCCCTTAGTGCATAGCAAGTCCTTAGTTTGTGCTGTTTGATCGATGGATTCTCATATGTGAGGTTCAAATACCTACTTAGAAAATAATAGCTACAGAAACAAATAAGTGACACATGCCAAAGTGATGCTCTGGGCTCCACAGTAAATCGAGTGCATGATGGAAGGCATGAACGCCCTCGTGAGCAACAAACACTTTTAGGATTAAGGGTTCCGAGGCAGCAGACGTGAATGCCACCTGTCAGTAACCATGATGGAAAATATTAGTCAGATTCTTCAGTTCCCGGGTTCCTGACCTTATTTATGCCTGAGCAACACGTCTTACTGCACTTGCTAATCTGTGGATTTCTAAAAGAAGATAATTAGGCCAGACAGCTCGAGTTTGAGGATGAAATGAGTTTGAGGATTTCAGGAATGATAGCAGGTATCTGAGAGAGCTACAGTTCACGCTTGGCCATGCTGCTGGTGTCCAGGGGAGAGATCATCTCCTCAGTCTGACTGGACTATTGGCACATTCACCCATTTATGCCCAAGATGAGAGCTGTTGCCCTGGCAACCCTCCAATTTAAGGTAAGGCAGGAAGGTGGTCGCTGTTTCTTGGATATCCCTTCCAATAACTCCCTCCTAAGCATATGGATAAGCTCAAGGTTATAGAAATCTTAGAAGGATGCTAACAGAAATTCAGCAAGGCTGATAGAAATGTCCAGGTCACTCAGCTGCTCTGCAGCCGAGCTGGGCCAGGATGCCCGAGGCCTGACATTCCGCCCAGAGCTCTTCCCGTTAGTCCACACTGTCTCCTCAGGATGTTGGCTCTTTGCAGCTCATTTCTGGGGACAATGAGCATGAACGAACCTACTTATTTTCTCCTGGAAAGTTCATGGCTTCTCCCTCCACGTTCTCCCTCCCCTCCCCACCCGACTTCTGTCTGGTTTGAGTTTATTGTCAAAACACGCCCAGCCAAATTACTTGTCTGCAGACATTTTTGCTGGCCCTAGTGTATCCACAAGAGAGCTGCTAATAACTACCCTTCCTGCCCATACTTAGCTCATCCTCAGAAGGGAACTGCTCATTATCATTCTCTGACTGCAGCCTGGACTGTCTGGAAACAGTCAGGCTGGAATCCGGCGGTAGATTGAAGTCCCGGCATCTTCCGTTGGGTCAAATCTCTACCAGGAACAGTTCTCAGCTCTTGGGGGGCTAGGTGCCCCTGGTCTCTCAGGTTATGCTTCTCGGAGTTTGTGCGGGGGTGAGTAGGTAGGGGACACCTCTCTTCATGGTTGATTTCCTACAGCCCCTCCCAGGGCCAGCTACATAATTTTCGAGGCCTGGTACAAAATGAACATTTGGGGTCCTTTGTCCAAAAAGCAGCAAAAAGATGCCTTTCCTTTCTCCTGACGTTTCTCTACTTGCCAGGATGTTGTTTGCTACTTAATGTTGTGCTGAGTAAAGAAAATTAAAATTTTAAGTTATTAACATAAATTTTACCATTTATCTGTATATTGTGCAATGTCAGCTTTAAATACAAATATAAGGGCATTTAACTTGTATGCAGAATCACCAGAGTTGTACACATTGTATTTCATAGCTCACACATGCGTATGTATTTTATTTCTACTAGAATAGTGGAAATGCTGCACAAAAGTAACTCAACTGTTTTTATTTCACCCCTTGATACCTGTACATTCTACCAGTTCTGTCTTTGGCTGACTGATGAGTAAGGAAGGGCAGAGGAAGGGAACTTTTCCTTTCCTTCTGTGTCATCATTTTCAGTATAAATAGGTGGCTTCTACTGGGAAGTTATGTGAATAAGGATATAATAGGCTTCCTTAGCTGTTCACGTTACTTACAATGCCACTGCCTTCTTTCTGCATTTGGAGCAAGTGCTGGTTCAAATAGATAACGTGGCCTTTCGATTATTCAGTTGTACTTACCGTATACTCACATTGAGTCTCGCTGAATCCCATGTATCTTGGGTCTACCAGAAATTTGAGCTCGTGAGGCATTGTGAATGCTATATGTAAACAGAGCAACATGTTGCTTGTATCTCCTGCTCGCATGCATGTTCCATTGTTTCCTTGAACTTTACTTACAAAACAGAAGTTCAAAGATAAAATTCTTAGGAATTTCAAGGCGAGAGTACTAGAGCATCAAGCCAAGTGTGAGGCCCTTCTGAGCATGGGGCCTTGTGTGACAGCACAGGTTACACACCAAGAAGCTATCCTCGGCTCCCATTCCAACCTCCTAAATCCAGGCCTTACTCTGCTACCAAGGGATAGAGAAGGAACTCTAGAAACGGATGGAATCAGGAAGCAAAATATGGGACAGTAACCAGCTAAAAGTGCATTTGGGTTCAGAAATTCTTAATCTTGACTGCCTGTTAGTATAACCTGGGGAACTTAAAAAAGAAGAAAGAATTCCAATGCTGAGGCTTAAGGCTGGGACTTTCTGACTTCATTGACCTGGGTAGTCCAGGTAAGCTGTCCAGGTAATGGTAATGTGTATCCAGAGACTGTTGAGTGTCACTCTCAAGCTCTCTACTTATCCAGCTAAAATGCCTGTTTTCTTTCTTGGAGTTTTTTGTTTGTTTTTTGAGCCCTCCAATTAAATTGTTTTAATTTACTGTAATTAACATTAAATAGATTTTTTTCTCCTTTTATCAGTCAAAAAATCTAACTTTTTGCATCATATTTAAAATTTAGTGCAATGAGCATACTTTTTATGGACCACTGATTAATGGCCCAACTCTTCATTTCAGTTCATCCCAAATGCTAGATGACATTTGCCCTCCTTTTTAGGGATGGTTACTGCGGGCAGCTGGCCTGGAGCTACTGCATGATTCTAGTTGGGTCTGGCTCTTTGGTTAAGGTTTCAGATATACTCCCAATGTATGGACAAATCCACCCATACATTTAAATAAACTTGAGAACATCACTTATTTAAAGGCATCTCACACTGAATCTCTTTGTAATGAGAACAACAGTCATCTCTTAAATTGACTTTTAAGCATATTTAAGGCTTTAGCTAATTTTATCATTTGTATCAATTAATATTTATAAATTAAAAACCTCCTTCTTTTGTCAAATGTTTTTTACATTCCATTCTAATCGGACATTCATGAAATGTATAGAATGGACATTAGAAATTATTTAGTCCAGAGATTGCCCAACGTCATCAACCATTAGTTACTTGGGGTAATATTGATGAGTGGGCCCCCTATCCAGATATTGGATTCTATACATCTGGTTCGGGATCTGAATAATCATTGCACAAAAATTCCTTAGCTGATTTTGGATATCACTAGGTTTTGAAATCATGTATCTAACCCAAATCTTATTTTTAAAACAGACATCATTCCTAGTATTAAAATCAAGTCCTGGAAACCAAGTACTAAAGATATGTTCTTGGCAGAAATTTTAGAAAATATAAAGAAATAGAGAAATAAAAAGAGAAAAGCTATCCTTTATCCTATCAACTAATGGAACTCCTGTTTGTCCTTCTAGTCTTTAAAAAATGGATAAACAAATGATATTCAAAATACTGTTACAGAATGAGCACTAACCAAGGTTTGTTGACCATTTCACTACTGGGTACTTCCTAGATGAAAACAGAGGCAGTTAACTCTTTGACATTGCTCTTAGCAATATATTTTTGGATACATCTCCTCAACCAAGGGAAACAAAAGAAAAACTGAACAAATGGGACTTCATCGAACTACAAAGTTTTTGCACAGCAAAGGAAACCATCAACAAAATGAAAAGACACCCTACTGAATGGGAGAAGATACCTGTAAATGATACATCTGATAAAGGGTTAATATATAAAATATATCAAGAACTCATATAACTTAACAGCAAAAGAAAAAGTCCGATTAAAAAATCAGCAGAGGACCTGAATAGACATTTCTCCCAAGTGTTCATACAGATGGCCAACAGACATGAAAAGATGCTCAACATTACTATTCATCGGGGCAATGCAAATTAAAACCACAATGAGATATCACCTCATCTGTCAGAATGGCTATCATTAATAGATCAACAAACAAGTGCTGGCAAAGATGTGGAGAAAAGGGAACCTGAATGCACTGTTGGTGGGATTGTAAATTAGCAGCCACTATGGAAAACACTATGAAGATTCCTCAAAAAATTAAAAATAGAGCTGCCATAGTATCCAGCAATCCTACTTCCTGGGGTATTTATATGAAGAAAACAAAAACATTAATTCAAAAAGACATATGCAACCCTATGTTCATTGCAACATTACTAGTAAAGATATGGAAGCAACCTAGATGTCCATCAATAGATGAATGGATAAAGAAGATACGCATACACACATACAATGAAATATTATTCAGCAATAAAAAAAAGAACAAAATCTTGCCATTTTCAGCAACATGGATGGACCTAGAGGGTATAATGCTAAGTGAAATACATCAGGCAAAGAGAAATACTATATGATCTCACTTATATGTGAAATTAAAAAAAATGAATAAGCAGAACAAAACAGAAACAGACCCATAGATATATAGAACAAGCTGATGGTTGCCAAAGGGGAGGGGGAGAGGAGAGAAAAATTCTAAAAAAGAAAGTTCACTTGGGTTTGTGAAAAAATTTGACTTAAGTTTAGCAATAAAAGTCAGAGAGATAAATAAATAAATAAATACATGTTTTGCCTACAAATATATCATGTACATTACAAGACACAAAATAGAAAAATTTAATAACAATAAATGCATAATGGATAAACAAGTGATATTCAAAATACTGTTACACCATGGGCACTAACCAAGGTTTCTTGACTATTATAATGTTGGGTATATACTGGTTAAAAATGAACCCTGTGTATAAACACGTAATTTTTCACTAAAATATATATACTCGTATATAATATGGCATGTATAGTTTGGTAACCTGATTTTTCTTTTCCACTTAAAGGTATTTTTACTTTAATAGCTGGGATTTCGCAGGGTTCAGCCCTGAGTGTTTTATTCTTTTCACTCTACGCTCTTTCTTTGGCTCAGCCTGTCTACTGCCACAGCTTCAGTCAGCACCTCCATGACCACTGCCAGATTTTTCTTGTAGTCCAGGCTACTTCCCTGAGGCTTTAGCCCTCAATACACAGCTGATTATCAAACATCTCCATGTCAATGTCCCTCTAGGCCCTTCAGCCTCAGTATGTCCAAAATTGAACTTCTGATGTTCTTCTTCCAACTCTGAGAAAATGGGACCACCGCCCACTCAGAATCTCAGCACTATTTGACTCCTTCCTCATCTTCACTTCTCTACATGATCTAATCAAAGGACAAATTTAATTAATTTAACTTTCTAAATATCCCTTGCACACAATTATTGCTTTTCTTTTCACTGTTATGTCTCTAGACCAAGCCGTCATCACTTGTCATCTGGACAAGTGCAGTAGATTCCTACCTGCCCCTCCCATCTTTATTCCCATTGAAGTCAGTAAACAAATAGCAGTACAATATTTCAAAAAAAGTAACTATGTTTTGCCCTCAGTTATTCGTTTTTGCTTTCTGGCACTTACATTAGAAATTCTACATATTGAGATGGACGCTTGCTGTCCCAGCAGAGGACCAAAGTCTGAAAATGAAAAGTCGAAGACTTTATTTTTTCACTTTTAGAATTGGCTCATAAAACTATAAGATAGAATAATAAATTTTAAATTAAAATTTTGTTTATAAGCAAGGGCTTTTTTTTTTTTCCCCCTAAGAAAGGGTTTTAAATCCTCAGAGGCTAAGAGCTTGAAGGACTGAGAACATAAAGCTAACACAATAGACACCGAGATTAGGAAGAATACATCATCATGTAAGAACCAGTTGTTCTTCCAAAAGAACAAGACATTCAAAGGGCCTAGAAGAGGGAGACGCAGAAATGGATAGAAATGGGAGGCAAAAGATAGAAACTAGATTATTTTGAGAAGGTCCCAGTAGAGAATTCATCACTTTCTAGGATATATTCCAGGAAGATTTCAAGGTACATATGGAAGTTTTTTATTCAGCAAGACCCTAGAGAGAAAATTAACAAAGGAGAGAAAACATACCATCATCTCAAAAAGAAAAAAACAAACATATGATAACATTAACCATCTATTTGAGGTTAAAAAAACATCTTAGCAACTGGCAATAGAAAAGAACATCTTTAATAAGATAAAGAGTATGTACAATAAACCTACAGAAGAATTATACCCAATAACAAAATAATGAAAGCTTTTCTCTTTGAGATTGAGAACAAAGCGGGATACTCACAACTGCTACTTGTATACAATACCACACTAGACATCTCATTACTTTAAAAAGGGCAAGGAGAAGAAATAAAACAGAGATTGTAAAGGAAGAGAAAAACTCATTTTTCACAGACAGTATGATTCTACAACTAGAAAATCCAAAATATATGGGGACAAATTAAATTAACAAGATGGTTGAATATGAAAGTCAACTGTAGTTCTTTACACTAACAACAATTAGAAAATACCATCTGAAAAATGCACTATCTACAAAACTATGCCTAGGACTAAATCCCTTATAATACTGAAAGTCCTCTACAAAGAAAATGGACAGCTGTATCATATTTTTGGATTGAAAACCGTAATATTGATGTAGGTGACGTTGGATCTGCCGGCAGTTTCTAGGTGTGGGATGGGATCCTGTCTCATGAAGCCGGAGAATGGAAAGACGAACCAGGGAGAGACAAAAAGTTTTAAAACAGGATAGTTTATTAGAGGAAGGAGAAGAGGTTGCAGCTCCCGAGTGGGAGGGCGTCCCAAATGTGGGGTGCCCCATGACTGAGGCAAAAGCTCTTACTTTTTTTTTTTAATTGTATTTATTTATTTTTTTAATTAAATTTATTGGGGTGACAATTGTTAGTAAATTTACATAGATTTCAGGTGTACAATTCTGTATTACATCGTCTATAAATTCCATTGTGTGTTCACCACCCAGAGTCAGTTCTCCTTCCATCACCATATATTTGATCCCCTTTACCCTCATCATCCACCCCCCACCCCCTTACCCTCTGGTAACCACTAAATTATTGTCTGTGTCTATGAGTTTTTGTTTCTCATTTGTTTGTCTTGTTCTTTTTGGTTTATATACCACATATCAGTGAAATCATAGGGTTCTCTGCTTTTTCTGTCTGACTTATTTCACTTAGCATTATACTCTCAAGATCCATCCATGTTGTCACAAATGCTCCTATATCATCTTTCCTTAACGCCGAATAGTATTCCATTGTGTATATGTACCACAACTTCTTTATCCATTCATCTATCGAAGGACATTTTGGTTGTTTCCATGTCTTGGCAAAAGCTCTTACTTTTATACCTTCCCTTGGCTGCTAGGGGAAGGGGAGCTGTTTGAAGAAGGGAACTTGTTTGAAGAAGGAAACTGGCGCCTTCTGATGAAATTCGTGTACCAGGTTTGTTCTGCTTGTCCATCCTGGAGGAATTAGCAAAGTAACGCACTCTTATCTATCAGATCTGCTACATTTGTCAGGCCAAAATGAATTTTATGATTAACCTCAAAGCCTTGTTACATTATGTCCTGGAGTGAAAGAGTGATTTCAAAACCTGAAGTTTTAGGATATGACTCTCTTTCTTTATTCCACCAGGGACCTCCCTGTCTACCTAGGGACATGCTAACTCTCCTGTATCAATAGGAATAAAGGAACAGTGAGACCAGAGCATAAGACCAGAGACATGCCAGACGTTTGGCCACAGTTATAGACAACCCAGGGCTGAAGCCACCTCAGGGCACCCCAAATGCCACACAGAGAAAGCTCCAGATAAAAGAGTCTACTCTGGATATACAAGCCCAGATCACTGGATTCCTAATCCTCCAAAACAGCTGTGCCCCCTATACAGTCTAAAGGGCACTAGAGGAGAGAGTACCCCTTTTTCTGAAGGGGGCAAGGACCAACTCCCTGCCCAAAAATGGCTGTCATCACTGTTGGACCTGAAGTTCCCAGTGGCTCCCAAGCTGTTCTCATCACGGGGTAAAACTGTGGGTGATCCTGACGTGGTAAGCCTATTAATTTCCTAATTGATATTGAAGCCATTTATTCTGTCTCAACTGCTCACTCTGGACCTTTTTCCTCAGAAAACTGCTTTCCTTGTAAAGATAAAGACAGCCCCCAGATTTGGGCTCATTTTGCTCAGCCTGTTTCTTATTATTGGTCTACACCTTAAAGAAAGTATAAAACAAACAAAATTAAACTTAAAAAGGACTCTAGAACTATTTAAGTAAGGAACTAGACTTCTTAGCATACGATTGGCCAGCTTGCCTCCTGGCCATAGCTACAGCTGCCACCCTAGTTCTCAACGCCACCAAGCTCACAATGGGGCAAGACTTAACCTTTTTCATTTTTGCCCCACACCACATTCAAGGGCTTTTAAATGCTAATAAGAGTCACAGGCTCACTGATAGCTGCCTCCTGCAGCATCAGGCCCTTTTAAAAGGTCCTGTAATTCAAACATGGACGTGCTCCACCCTTAAACTTGCCACCTTCCTCCCAGAGACAGAGGAAAAATTAACTGCCAATAAGTTTTAATACAAGCCTATACTGTTAAAACAGATATACAAAAAAATACCCCTAGACAACCCAGATTGGAAGCTCTTCACTGATGAGAGTTCTTTCATAGAAAAGGACATACAAAAGGCTAGATAGTCAAATAGCTTACTCAATAACAAAAACCCTAAAACAGCACCTCACAGGCTATCCATGCCATGAGACAAAAGTTAGGACAGGTCAGAATAATAGTTCTCAAACAGAGCTGCCATAGATTATCTACTTCTCAAACACAATCAAGAATATAAAAAGTTTAAAGGGTTATACTGTTCAGTCTCTCTGATAATTCACAGTTAAAGATTTCAATATTAAACTAAAAACAGGATTTTTTGGTTTAGATTTATCCTTCCTTACTTCCTGGCTTCCTAGCTTAACAGGACTTAAAGAAGCCTTTCTCATATTTCTTTTATTCAGAGGCTAAGATACCTCATGCCGTTGCCTACAATGTGTCTCAACTTACAGACTACCCACTGGTTGGCTATGATGGCCTACAAGACAACATCCTCACCTGGACATTTTCATCTACCGAGGGCCCTAGCTGCTGGTCTCTCTCTAGGTCCCTCTCTACGATAGGGTCGTTGCCCCTATCCCCTAACAGCAGTTAGGGGGGATTGATACAGGAGAGTTAGCATGTCCCTAGGTAGACAGGGAGGTCCCTGGTGGAATAAACAAAGACAGTCATATCCTAAAACTTCAGGTTTTGAAATCACTCCTTCGCTCCAGGACATAATGTAACAAGGCTTTGAGGTTAATCATAAAATTCATTTTGGCCTGACAAACGGAGCAGATCTGATAGATAAGAGAGCAGATCTGATAGATAAGAGTGCGTTACTTTGCTAATTCCTCCAGGATGGACAAGCAGAACAAACCTGGTAGACAAATTTCATTAGAAGGCACCAGTTCCCTTCTTCAAACAGCTCCCCTTCCTCTAGCAGGCAAGGGAAGGTATAAAAGTAAGAGCTTTTGCCTCAGTCATGGGGCACCCCACATTCGGGACCCCCTCCTGCTCGGGAGCTGCAACCTCTTCTCCTGCCTCTAATAAACTATCCTGTTTTTAAAATTCTTTGCCTCTCCCTGGTCCATCTTTCCATTCTTTGGCTTCACAAGACAGGATCCCATCCCACACTCAGAAACTGCTGGCAGATCCAACATCACCTACATCAATATTATAAAGATGAACTTTTTCTTGTTGCTCCAGCCAAAAACATTGGAGTTGTTCTTGACTCCTCTGTTTTCCTCATATCCCAAAACCATTCCATCAGAAAATCCCCTGCTCACTATTTTCAAAACATAGTTTGAGTTTTCTTAAAAGCAAACCCTGAGTTCAAGTTCAAGTGCATCCAACTCAGACAGTCTTCTGAAACACAGACAGCTTCTCCAGTGCCCTGAGTTTGAAATATATAGTGGCCAATAGTGCCCCGGGTCTACAACCTTTCCCTGGAACTCCCTGGAGCAGCTTTGGAATGGAATGCCACCATTAAGTCACCTCCCTATGACAGTAACCCTGGCAACAACTAGGAAAATTTTGAGGTGAGGTCTGAGGGATGGAACCTCTCTTGGACAGTTTCCCCTCATAAGCCAGAGGGTGTTTTTTGAGAAATTTCCATGGCATAGCACCTCAGAGACTCCACCATCCCATGAGCCACAGGTAGGGTGAAAGATTCTTATTCCAGATATTTTCCTTGTGTGCTCTGCCTCAGCCCTATGGGTAGGTGTTGTTCCTTATATCTGCTTTTCTTATATTCTTTAGAGATCTCTACATTTTACTATTCTTTCCCTGCTATTTCACACCCCCTCTCATAGTTAATAATTCTTTATGTGAAACTTTTCATGCTCAAATTATGGTGTGGCGCTGTCTTCTGATTTGATCTTGGCTGATGTAGATAGATAGCTCATTAACCCAACTGAGTTGGTTGATAACTAGAGCTTAATTCCATGGGGAAATTCTGAGAAATCATGTAAAATATTATCCCACTCAAGTGGCAAGGAAGTTGTGGTACTTATATGTCCACTCTCACCAGTAATTGGTTGGGAGTGGCTGCTGGGGAATGCTAATTCCCAGCACTCCCAACTTGCCCCCTACACAGCAGAGTGCCTTTCCACAGTTCCAAAAAAAAAGACCCCAGCCTCAGAGTCACAAATCCTGGTAGATGAAAGTCATCTAGAGCACTATGAAGCAGTAGGGTCCATGGGTTATGGTTGGGCCACTGACAGAGTCTATTACAGTCCAACCACTGCACCACTGAGATCTACTCATGCCTCACGTTAGGTTCGTTCTGCCTTACCGCTGTTTCTTCAGGTTGGGGACTTGTCCCAATCTCTTTACCAAACAAACAAACAAAAGAAGAAGAATACAGCCGGAGGATAAGAGGCACAAGTTGTCTTGACAACTGTGGTTGAGAGTGAAGCTCCTAATGCTAAGTGTCGTCTCCCTCCTATTCTACCCATTCTAGATTCCTCCCACTCTCAAGCAGTATTTCTGCTGGTTTAGGATGCTTGCTTGGTGGCAGTGGGGGTGGTCCAAACTCCCCGATTCAGTCTGAGCCCCTGGTGACCCTGCTCTTGTCAGGCTGTGGTTGCTCTCATTCCTTGGTGGGTCACACATACTCCTCCCCATCCCCATCGTGTAACAGCAACCCTATTTCCTCAAAGTAATTAGGGTCGATAGTCACTCCTTCACCTGTTCATCTATTTGTATATAAAGCCCAAGATTACCAGGTGGTGGCCATAGATACAAGGTCGGTGGGATGCGTCAATGATGGAGCCAATCCTTCCCTGGGAACCAGGACCTCTAATCCAGCAGAGCCTGAAGATGCAGGGACAGGAATTATAAATTCCCAAAGTGGGTCACTGGTGGGATCAGTAAGAGGAGCCACTCTTACTTACACCCTTTGGTTCCTGGCCCTATGTATTTGACCTATTGAGGAGCTGGCACCAGTTGCAGTCTCCCTGTAATTCTGCATGCATCAGGACCATCTAGAAAGCTTGTTAAAACACGATTCCTGGGCCCTACCTAGAAGACTCTGATACACAAGGTTTGAGGCAGCTCCTAGGACTTTGCGTTTCTAACACGCCCCCAGGTGCTATTGATGCTCATGGTCCAGGGCCCACAGGTTGCGGCTCACTGAAGTATAGTCTATACCTTAAAGGATGGGGCTCCCCACTCTGCAGAACATCATTTCCATGACGCGGGGGACCTGGTTGCGCCCTGCAAGAGGTTGCCCCACCGTTCCATCAGGCCTGGCAATGTGGTACATGGTTCCACAGACATGTGCCTACCTCACTCCACTTTTGCTGGCAAGTGGGTTCCTCGGTCTGCAGCAACGGTAGGTGGGGTCCCAGGACAATGAATCAGACACTTGTGAGCCCATGAATGTTGGTCCTGGGAAGGCACTGTGGGCAAGATAACCTTCGGAGGTCCTGAGGAAAACCTTCCGATGCAAAGATGCAGATACAGGGCAGCTGGAAGTCGTCTGCAGCATTCTGAGGATAAGGTGTGAGAAATAGGGAGGGCACTGACAGATCATACCGCACACATTCAGAGTCAGATGCTCTCACTATCTCCATTTCAACAGCGTTTCCCAGACCACATCATCTCTCCCCTGCATCACTGCAGTAACCTCTAACTGGGCCCCTTGCTTCCAGCCTTCCCCCCACTCCTAATAATCTCCTTCAGCACCACAGTGAGAGTAATGCAGTATTAAAATAGAAGTCACAACATGTCACTCCTCTGGTCAAAATCCTCCCGTGGTTATTGCATGCAGAGAAAAACCCACAGGCTTGCCATGACCCACAAGGCACTTACCTCCATTTACTTCCATGGTCCATTTCCTGATATTCTCCTTTGCTTCAGCCACACTAGCCACCTAGCTGTTCATCAAATATGTCTGACACCCCTGCTTGAGGGCCTTTCCAGGAGCCATTTGCTCTGCATAAACCCCTTTTCTCCATTTTCTACACACCTCCTTCACCTCTTTGCTCAAATGGTGCCTTCTCAATGAGACTTAGTTAGTCTCTTTTTCAAAACCACAATATGCCAACTGCTCAGTCCCAGTAGGCCTAGTTCCCCATGCCTCTACAGCACTTGCCACTTCTGACAGACTATGATCTATTTGCTATGTTTATTATTCGTTATCTGTTTCCGTCCATTAGAATATAAGCTCCATGGAGGCAGGAATTATTTCAAACACTTGTGTGACTAATACATAATTAACATTGGATAAGTCATTATGTGTCAATGACTATTTGCAAGCTGCTGCTGTTAGACAACTTTGCAAAGCAGAAGATGTTAGAGGGTTCATGGGAGTGTGTGCTGCTCTCTCTCTTGATTAAGCATGCCAATGGGAAATCTGCTGCTCCACAGTCAAGGATAATTGACATGTCCCACTTCACTGGCTGAGGGTGCAACTTAAGATCGTATTTCTCATGTGTTCAAATTATGACTCCCAGGGCTTATCCCACAAATTGAAAGCAGTGCATTCTTCTCTTACTCCCATGAAAAATCCCAAAACCGTGAGGAAGTTTGCCTGTTACAAGGGAGTCTGTGCTGCTCTCAGTTGCCTCATCGATAAGGACCTGCCTCATTGTCTGGCAGGTCCACCAAAGGGTCCTGTCTTCAATTAGTGCTTAGATGTCACTCTCAGGCTTTGAAGAGGGGTTACACTCACTGTGGGTGACCCTAACAAAGCTGATTCAGGCTTCCAACATTACAGCTCTTTTATAATATATGTACAAAAGCACACAAGTGTCCAAAAAAAAAAATGCTATGTTTTCCCAAAAGTATACTCACTATTCCAGGAAACCCAGAGCAGAAGAAATTTTACCATAAGCCCAGAACAAGCTGTCATGGTATGATGTGGGTCTTACTATGAGGCCAGGGGTCACCAGATAAGAGTACCCTGACTCTTACGATAATTTCCCCTCAGGGACCAATATGCTCATCTTCTGACAACTGGCCTCAGTTGGGCAACCTCAGCCCATCAGACATGTTATAATAACTTTAAACCACACATCACAGAAGCCAAGAGCTTGCTCTCTCCCTTCCCAGAAGGTCTTGCTACTAGGGGAGGGATGGTTCCCTTCACACATAAGGAGAAGCATCTACTCCTGGCCTAATCAAAATTTCTAGTAACTGATTTTATGGGTGCTGTGGTGACTTAGTCAGAGAACAAGGGAATATCCAAAGTGCCTTAGTATCTCTCCAGCCTTAGAAAGAGGAAATTTCATTCTCATAAGAGGGATGATCTCCAAGAAGAAATGAGCAGCCTCTTCAGCTCTGCATCCATTATCCTAAGCCTATGACAGTAAACACACATTAGGTTGTCAGCAACTGGAAGATAAATTCCCCTGTGCTGTGCGTTCCAATGGCTTCTTAAATAACACAGGTATTTCCATTTAATGCCTTTTTTCAAAATAAATAAGGACTCTCTTAGTCTCTATCAATTCTAAAAAAGCATCAATTACATCCAAAACACTATTTTCCATCCATTATTTGGTAAAGTTGCCAAACAGAAGAGTTTTCCCCCAAAGCCATTTAGCTCAATCATCAGGCTGGAAACAGGAAAGGAGAACATTCCAGTGTGGCAATCCTTAAATCCCCTGAGAACATCTCTAAGTGTGCTATGCCAACCTCTGATGGGATCTGCTGAGATCTGTGCCTGCCATGTTCAGGTGTTTTTAAGCATCCAGATTGAAACTATTCCATCCCTGAAGGCTGCTTTCATGATTTTTATATTGGTACTTCTAGTCACTGCTTCCATGGCTAACTTTAGGCTTGGAACAAACAAGAACCACATCTCCATTTAGGAACCTCCCTCCTCCCCACCCCCACCCCCAAAAAAATTTGGAGCTCCAGAAAAGATAGATGATGATTATCCATGTAAGATTTTTTAAAACATGAGTTCTCACTGATTTCCCTTCGTCTCTTCTACATCTTCAAGGTGGGGGAGGGGGTTAATGAATTGGCAGGTCAGAGGCAACAGGGGCAGCTGAGAAGACCCAAAGGGCTATTTACCAACTTCAAAACTGAGGATGTTGTGCGGGGTATCCGGCGGGGCGGCCTGTGGGGTCTCTGCTCCCGCTCCCCACATAAGAACGCAGGACATGGTGAGGCCAAAAAGGAACACCCACGGAGCCATAGGTAGGGAAGTCATACCACTATGGTCTCACTGGAGGCTGGGTTTACACGACGTGCGACCTGCTGTCTGCTTTGCTGCCAACTGACTAACTGTCCTCGACTCTCCTTACTCTCCTTCAGTCTCCTCCTTCACTCTCCTCGGCTCCCCTCCGTATATCAGTGGCCAATGGCTTAATGGCTACAGCTGATGGCCAACCAGCCACAGCTGACGGCCATCCACTATCCGAGCCAGCACCTCTCTACATGAGGCCGAGAGCCTGGAAACTGCTTTCTGGGGCTCTCTCCCCACAGAGGAGCAAAAGGGATGCTGTCGGGCGGGGGACCCTGCTCGCTGCGCCATTTGTCGTGCAGGGTCTCAGCTCCCACTCCCCGCCCAAGAACGCAGGACACGGTAAGGCCAAAAAGGAACACCCATGGAGCCATAAGTAGGGGAGTCAAACCAATATATTCTCGCTGGCGGCTGGGCTGGAGACACAGGAAGCAGGATCTACATAATCTGCCTAACAGCAGTCCGCGCTTGCCAGCCACCATCTTCTTGCTAGCCCCCATTCCTTTTCCTGCTAGCATAGCCACAGCCGTTATATTAGTGGCCAATGGCCTACGGGTTACAGCTGACGGCCAACTAGCCACAGCTGCTGGCCATCTGATCACAGTTGATGGCCATTTACTACCCGAGCCAGAACCTTTCTATGTGAGGCCGAGAGCCTGGAAACTGTTTTTTGGGGTTTTGTCCCCACACTCCACCCCTACAGGGTCTCGCCTCACAATCTACGCGACAAGCGTCTTCTGCGAGGGGCCCTGTGCAAGGAGCCTGGAGGTGAATGCACTATCCTGAACACAGCCAGGCTCTCTGGGCACAGCCAGGGTTTCTCAGGGCACCACCAGTACTTCTGGGCACAGCCAGACATCCTGGGCTTCTTAGGGTACCACCTGTTTTCCCTGGGCACAGCCAGGTTTTCTCAGGGCACCACCACAGTACTTCTGGGCACAGCCAGACTTGCTGGGCTTCTTAGGGTACCACCTGTTTCCCCGGGCACAGCCAGCTTTTCTCAGGGCACCACCACAGTACTTCTGGGCACAGCCAGACTTCCTGGGCTTCTTAGGGTACCACCTGTTTCCCCGGGCACAGCCAGAGTTTCTCAGGGCACTGCCACTCTCTCTGGACACAGCCAGACTTCCTGGACTCAGCCAGGGCCTCTCAGGGCACTGCCACTCTCTCTGGACACAGCCAGACTTCCTGGACACAGCCAGGGCCTCTCAGGACACTGCCACTCTCTGGACACAGCCAGACTTCCTGGACACAGCCAGGGCCTCAGGGCACTGCCACTCTCTCTGGGCACAGCCAGACTTCCTGGACACAGCCAGGGCTCTCAGGGCACTGCCACTCTCTCTCTGGGCCTCTCGGGGTACTGTGCTGGAACAACAGCGGCTCACATCCAGGTGCTTACATATTATCAATGGCGGCCAGTCAAGACACAAAAGCAAACATCAAACCAGTCCCACTACATGATGGTATGTTCCCAAACAGTCAAGCGTCCATTAAATCAGGGATAGAAGGCAATTCCCCATAGTCCATAGTCATTCGCCAGGGCTGTCCTGGGGGTGAGGGATGACCTTGACCTCACCCTTATCTCCCACGGAGGACTCAGCAAGTGTTTCCTCCTGGGACTAGTCCCACATCCAGGCTGCCTCAGCAAGCACTTCCCAGCCCACAGGGCGGCAACAACCTTCGCTTTCTCCGCTTTCTCTGGCCTCTGCTGGTTGGGGAACCGTCCACATCTTTCCACCCCTCCACGGGGATCGAGCTCTCCGGCAGCTGCTCCTCCTGGTCCTCCCCAGACCGAGCTTTCATAGGCACAAACTGCTCCACTGCCCTTCGGAGAGCTTTGGCCAGCACCATATCCTGCCGACTACGCCATGTGTCGGGCGGGGGACCCTGCTCGCTGCGCCATTTGTCGTGCAGGGTCTCAGCTCCCACTCCCCGCCCAAGAACGCAGGACACGGTAAGGCCAAAAAGGAACACCCATGGAGCCATAAGTAGGGGAGTCAAACCAATATATTCTCGCTGGCGGCTGGGCTGGAGACACAGGAAGCAGGATCTACATAATCTGCCTAACAGCAGTCCGCGCTTGCCAGCCACCATCTTCTTGCTAGCCCCCATTCCTTTTCCTGCTAGCATAGCCACAGCCGTTATATTAGTGGCCAATGGCCTACGGGTTACAGCTGACGGCCAACTAGCCACAGCTGCTGGCCATCTGATCACAGTTGATGGCCATTTACTACCCGAGCCAGAACCTTTCTATGTGAGGCCGAGAGCCTGGAAACTGTTTTTTGGGGTTTTGTCCCCACAGATGCCTTCTCCCCAAAAGGCTCATTTCTCTTTGCTTCATCCTACCTCCAGCACTGTATTGGTGTCCCTTCCTTTAGCAATAAAGTGAGATCAATTTCTGGAGCTGGTTGGATAGACACAGTTTTCACAGTGGTGTATTTAGAACCCTCTCTTCTCTTTAAAGAATGAAAGAAGTACATTCCGTGTGTGGCATAGACCTCACAACTCCAAACTCAGAATGATACCAAGTGAATGAAGTTCAGTAATGGACGGGTACTTTTGTGGCAATACTGCACGTAGGCATGTTTGCATCCCAAGAAAGAGGCTTTTAGGTGATACTTTACATTAGTAGAGCCGTAGGTAGCCACAAAGTTGTTCATAGAAACAAGAGAAGAGACTTGGGGTCAAGTCCCAGCTGTACCATCTCCTGGCTGTGGACCCTTCAGGCTCCTTATACCCTCAGAGTCTAGAAAATAGAACTGTCTCCCAGGGCTATTTTGACAAGTAAGTGAAATGACACATGTCAAAGTGCTCTGTAAGTTCAAAAGCACACTCGTATTTATAAATTCTCAGTAGTTTTAAAAAATAAAACAGACACTGTGGAAAAAAAACTTATAAAACTTGAATCCCAGTACAGGCTTATGAGGGGAAGACTACTCTTTTCCTGTTTTGCAGATTAATAAACCAAGCCTTAGCACAAAAAAACAAAACAAAACAAAAAACACACAAAAAACTGATGCTGCGTTCCGTCCTTAGAGATTTGGATTTATTAGATTGGTGCAAAAGTAATTACGGTTTAAAAGGTTAAAAAGAATTGCAAAAACCACAATTACTTTTGCACCAACCTAATAATTGATGTGAGATGTAATCTAGGCACTGAAGCTTTTTTCAGTTCCCAGTGGTGCCATTGGGCAACCAGGGCTGAGAAGCACTGGCTTAGGGAGCCCAGTGCCTTGGTCCTCAAAATGGGCCGAGCAGTACAAACACCTCCTGGAAATGCAGACCCTCAGGCCTCCTCCCTGACCTCTGAATCAGAATCTGCATCATAACATGACAACCAGGTGATTTGTGTACATATTGAAGTTTGAGAAGTGTGTGACTAAGTCACAGCTAAATTGTAGAACCTGAACTTGAATCCAGAGCTGGCTGATTGGAAAGCCATTTCCTACTATATGGCTGCCCCCTGCACAACTGTTAACACATTTGAAAGTTCTTTTTAATAACTGTAACTATCACCTGACCCTCACAGCAGTCATGTGAGGCAAATAAAGATATTCATCTCTACTTAAGAGATGAGAAAAATTGAAGCATAGAGATTATGTGTCTCAGATATCAGGATCTGAACCCCAGTTTTCTGACAAATCATAAGCAATTCAATGATGTATTTCCTTAAGAATGTGTTTGTAACTTTGAAAGATTTTTTCCCCTTAACGCTGGCCGACATACAATCCTCTCTTCTCCTTCCCCCAGATTTTTCCAACGTTATTCCATCCCATGCTGAGTTGCACAAGGAGTTGTGCCAGGGCAATTTCAACTATGAAACATTCTCTGCCACAAATCACAGCTGCTCCTCACAAGGACTTCCACTGCCAACCCCCGCAGGACTTCCCTAAAACAACATTCCATCTGCAGGACACTGCCAGGACAGTGCCAATCAAGAGTGGAAAGAAGTGCCCAGAAATGTTGGAGACGGGACAGAAAAGCAATCTGAAAGCAGGTGTTCCCAAACATCCCCCATGAGCCTGCGTTCAGGCGTAGTGACAGCCCCAGGGAAAAACAAATGGGAGAAAAGGTCATTTGTTGAAACCTGGTCATAAATCCCACAGGACAATGCCACACTGTCAGGCTGCCCCCTCATAACATTTCCCTGCTGATAACACTGGTATGTGTGCGGCTTGGAGAAGTCCCAGTAGCTACAGAGAAGACAGCCCTGGTGGGTCGGAATATTTAACAACGAGCTCAGTCTTGGCAAAGTCCATCATAACTAGGTGAATCAGAAAGGTCTACAGCTTTAGTTTTTCTCCCTTCAGTTAAGGTTCTGTCAGCTTTAGCGTAAGCCTAGTAGCATCTTTTGTGGTCTGATTTAAGGGGGCCATGAGAGTCACCCTATTACTCTTACGTATCTTGTCATGATCTTCACTCATAGCAGAGTAATGACATAATTCAAACTAGAATCCCTCTGAGAACATGGGTATTCATGGGAGTTATCATTATAAAGTATCCGGCTTAAGAAAGACCTCAGAAATTATCCAGTTTGAGCATCTTTCAGTACAGATAAGCAAACAGACCTGTGGCCGGCCTTCATGAATCTCACCTCCCAGGACACATGCTTTTTGAAGACCCAAAGGCTGACCTGTGTAACTGACAGGACATTGCGGAAATAGTGGTGTGTGACTTCTGAGACACTACACTTTTGCCTGTTTTCTCAGATCCCTCACTCTGGAAGAAACCAGCCATATCATGAGGACACATACAGCTCTATGGAGAGGCTCACGGACGCGGCGATTGAGGACTCTCATGAAAGGCAGCAGCAATCACTTGCCAGTCACATGAGTGGGGCACTCGGGGAGATCATCTCACCCTGGTCAAACCTTCTGATGAGTGGAGTCAGAGACTCCACTTCTACTTATTTCCCAGCTATCTCCCTCCAATGACTTTCACACTTACTCCACATTCTGCTGGGCAAGCTCTGCCCCCAGGGCTTCACAAAGGTGAATCCTTCTTGTTCAACACTCAGCTCAAAAGTCACCTCAGACAGGCTTTGCATGGTTACCAGCTGAAGTGCCTTCTCCCTACTCGCCCCTCCACCTGTAGCTGCCCTGTCACTGCATGACATCACTGTAGGTTTTCTTCACAGCACTGGTTACTCTTTGAACGTACTTATTTCTGTGTTGACTTGGTCGTTATATTTCCCCAATAATAGTCTCTCAAGAATAAAAGCCCCATCCCTTATATTAGTTAACCCAAGGGAGAACAAAGACCTGGAGAACAAAGACCTTGATCCCACTTCATCCCCTAAGAAGATAGGAAAACGACCTAATGGTGATTTCCTATTTCTCATTTACATGATAATTTGAATCTGAAAACTTTAGAAAATAATGGACCTGACTCTCCCAGTAGCAGGAGGGCAAGTGGGCTGTAGCCTCTAGTGTGTCTCTGCAGCTTTCCGAGGTGGGAGGTCTTCTGCACAGTTCCCCAAACCCCACCAGTAGGAAGTTGCTGGATGGACTGTGGCTCAAACTTAGTCACAGCCAACAGGTTCGGAAGAGGGTCCCAAGGTTCCATGTCCAGTGCCAAAGCCCCAGCAAGCCAAGAGTATCCTCTCACTGCGGTTCGAGTGGTAGTGTCTAAGAAACAAGTCTTTCTGGAGATAAGGCATCGGGAAAAATGTTTAGTCTTCAAGTTCAAGAGGTGTATGCTCAGTTCTCTTACCGTCCCTGAGATAAAGCAAAAGTCACATCAAATACCTGAGATATACACCACTGGAGTACACAAGGGCTTTGTATGGTTGCAGAGTCGTGGTATCTCAGACACGGAAGGAGCCTCAGCGTTTACCTAATGCCACTTCTTCCCATTTTAAAGGAAGCTATGTGGCCAGAAAAGGGGCATTAAATCCAGGGAAATTCTGGGAACAGCATCAAAGGGGGGTGTTGGGACAGCAGTATTCACCTGAGGCTGGAACAGTGATGGCGGAGTTCAGTGGAAAATGGGTCTTTACAGCATCTGGAAGGAGGAAGACAAGGAAAGAACTGGAAATACTGGCAAAACCTGAACAATGTGAGACTGTACTTGTAAACTTCTCTAATTTGTATGCAGGCTGCATTGTAATTTTTCTTTCATGAGACTAAAATGTATGCACTTTGAAGGTTTAGCTGTTCTGTGGGATGAGAGAAGAGCTGGAAGGGGCAAAATCGTTTGGGGATATCAGGGACCACACATTTTCCATCTTTATACCCCCAGTGCCTAGCAAGTGGCTATGCCTCGCAGTCTAAAAAGTGAATATAAAAGAGAGGGTTTCCACCACCTGGACCGCGTTTGAAAGACAGAGACCCTGGTCCCCTGGGTGGTGGTGGTGGTGGAGACTGTACCCAAACCTTTCAGACAGGCAGAAGCCAGTTTCCTTCCGCTGTGGATTCTCAGAGGGAGCAGTGTGGTCTCGGTCATCAAGGAAAAGCGACTTGTCTTAAGAGTTCAGCACCAAGTAGGGTAAGAGCTGGGGTTTTGTTAGTAAGTTCTGCGCTTAGGTCGAATAAATCATAAATGAATGCGGCTTGGAGGCTCGTGCCTGCAAAGCCTAATCGGACCTCTACATCCCCGCCTCCCACCAGGGCTTGCTTGGGTTTTCACAAGGAGCAGGAACCCCTGAAGGTTCCTTCTCAGCCTCTCCAGCACCGGGCTGAGCCTTGGCTTGGGCCGGGCCGGCCATCTCCCCTCCGGGAGCTCCCTCCAGGGATGCACATTTTGAAGAAAGCGTCCCAGGCCGGTGCAGGATCTCCATTCTGCAGAGGCTTTAGCAGGGGGAGGGGTGTGGATGAGGGCTCTCCCCCTCCCTTGCCTGGGGATTAAGACGCTCTATTGTCCCTGGCCTGACCGCCCCAGTATTTGCATACATGAAGTCCCTGGGGCTGGGAATGGAGGCGCTGGCTGCACCTGCCGCCCTGGGGTCCCAGGGCTGACCTCGGTCAGATGTTCCAGGTAATTCTATTTGGGTCCTTACAGATTCAGGAATCCAGGTTCAGGAGTGGAATAATGACTCCAGAAGGGTGCGAGACACGGGTAAACACACACATTCCCAGGATGGCTGAAAGTGGTCAGAGGTCTGGGAACCGCACAGGCTTTGAATCCTTGGCGTGCATTTAAACAGGCCGTTCTGTGGAGAGCCTTCCAACCTCCTAAGCCTCATTGAACTTGAAAAGCTACAAGCTTCCTTTCTTTCCGGAGACCCTCTGGCCCCTTCGCTTATCTCTTTCATCGAAGCCATTGTTAGGGCTGCATTACTGGGAACCCGGGTCCTTCAGAGGAGGCGCAGTATCATATCACAGATGTAAAAATGACGGAACAAAGGGTCTGCCAGTCCAGAGGAGGGTGGGGGCCCCGGGTACCTCTGAGAGGATTCGCCCCGGCCCTTGCTTGCCCGTTTCAGCAACATTTTTCAGTTTACAAATCCAGAAGGTGCTTTGTTGCTCAAAACAGCTAACATTTCCATTTGACGACGGGTGGTGAAACAGACTCGCCAATAAGACGTGAAGGGACATTGCCCATCAAGTGACGCGGCCTGAACCCAGCCCCAGAACTCAGACTTTGCGTCCTACGTGTTCCCACCACGTGTGCACCAGCACCTGGGAAGGAATCTCAGGCCCGGGTTGCGTCAGGCTTCTCAGGGAAGCAGGACTTAGGTACAGGGCTCCATAAACCTATTAGGTATAAGTTTGGTTTTGGAATATTTTTCTGGCAAATCACGGAAAAGAATTTATTGAGCACAGAAGTCTGTGAAGCTGGGGGATGGGCACAAGTGCTCCTGATAAGCCGCGCTCTACAAATCATTAGCAAATGAATGGTTTGATGCTAGTGTGCCCAGATGAACTGGAATGGGCTGGCCTCAGTCAGGAGAGGAAGCTTCACCAGCTGGTCTCCGGCCAATCTCCCCTGCAGCTTTTTCTCCCTTCAGAAGTCCCCAGCTCGCCACAGTTCTTAACATTTGTTCTCCAAAATCAGGAAGGGTCATAACACCCACACAACCAGTTGGTTAATTGACCTCGTTTTAATGTCATTGGGCTTTCAGCCTATGTGATCTCTCAGTTATTTGCATTTGTAACTTAATAATTTACATAGAGCAGTCACTCTTTTAAAATGGGACCGTTCTATGCGCTCTAACAAATCATACCATTTTGTAACTACAAATTAAGATACAGAACAGTTCCATCACCCCCTAAAATTCCCTCATGCCTCTTTATCTTCAACCCCACCCCCACCCACTGTCCCCATAATTTTGCCTTTTCTAGAAAGCAATAAAAATGGAGTCATACAATATGTAGCCTTTCGAGTTGGGTTTCTTTCGTTTAGCATAATGCTTTTGAGATTTATCCCATGCTGTTGTGTGGATCAGTATTTCATTCTTTTTTATTGGTGAATAGTTATTGTCTGGAAGTACTGCATTTCATTTATTCATTCATCAGTTGAAGGACACTTGGGTTATTTCCAGTTCGGGGAAATTCTGAATAGTCACTATAAACATTTGCATACAGGTTTTTGTGTGAACATATGTTTTTATTTCTTTTTGGTAAATGCTCAGGAATGGAATTGCTCATCATAGAGTAAATATATATTTAACATTATAGAAATAGTTAAATTGTTTTCCAAAGTAACTATCACTGTTGCATTTCTACAGTGACAGATGAGAGTTCCGGTTGCTCTACAATCTAAAATTGTCTTTTATTATTATTATTATTTACCTGTCTCACAGTATGTGGTAGTATCTCATGGTGGTTTAAATTTGCTCTTCACTAATGACTAATGATGTTGCTTTTGTATGAATGTGTGTATTTTAAGAACTTATTTACGTTTTGGAGTAGTTTTAGGTTCACAGTGAAATTGAGAGGAAGTAACAGAGATTTCCCATATACTCCTTTCCCTGACACGGGCACAGCCTCCCCCACTACCGACATCCCGAGCAGAGTGGGACATTTGTTACAATCAATGAACCGACACTGACACGTCATAATCACCCAAAGTCCACAGTATACATTAGGGTTCATTTGGTGCTCTACATTCTATGGGGCTGGACAAATAAATGTATAATGACATGTATCCATCATTATAGTACCATACAGAATAGTTACACTCTCCTAAAATTCTTCTGTACTCTGTCTAGTCATCCCTCACCTCTCTTCAAATTCCTCACAACCACTGATCTTTTTACTGTCCCCATAGTTTTGCCTTTTCCAAAATGTCATATAGGTGGAATCATACAGTACGTGTATATATGGTTTTCAGATTGGTTTTTAACGTTTAATAATATGCATTTAAGTTTCCTCCACATCTTTTCATGGTTTGATATTTCATTTCTTTTTAGTGCTACATACTATCCCATTGTCTAGATGTGCCACAGTTTATTTACCCATTCATCTACTGATGGGCATCCTGGCTGCTTCCAAGTTTTTCTTAACCTTTTACTATAGAAAATATAAAACATATTGAAAAGTAGACAGAAGATTATAATGAACTTAATGTATCTATTACCTAACTTCAAAAATTATCAATACCTGCCCACTCTTGTTTCATTTATACCCCTATTCACTTCTTCCTAGCCCCAGGATAACTTGAAGCAAATTTTAGACATCAATCATTTATAAATAATATATATTATATTAAAAATATTATATAATATGTAAAATATAAATATATATAAATATATATATATAAATTATAAATATATATATAAATTGTTCTTCTTTCTCAAGATTGCTTTGGCTATCCAGGGTCTATTGTGGTTCCATTTTGATGTTATCATATTACTCACTTTTAAGAGTTCTTTGCATATTTTGTATAACAGTTCTTTATCAGATGTCTTTTGCAAATATACTCTCCCAGTGTGGCTTGTCTTTTTATTTTCTTGATAGTGTCTTTTGCAGAGCAGATAGTTTGTGATTCAAATGAAGTCCAGCTTATCAATTCTTTCTTTTGTAGCTCAGGCCTTTGGTATCGTATCAAAAAAGTCATCACCAAACCCCAAATCTTCTAGATTTTCACCTATGTTATCTTCTAGGAGTTCTGTAATTTTGTGTTTTACCTTTAGGCTGGTGATCCATTTTGAGTTAATGTGACGTTGTATTTTAGCTTTTAATTTCCATTTATGTAGAGAATCTTGTCTAATTCAAGGAATCTTGTCTAATTTTTGTACTAAATTTTAGGTTTCAGAAATTTTCATATGTTTGCTGAGCTTGATTTTTTTTTTTTTTCAATCCTTGGAGGATTTGGGCACCTCAGTGATGACACTACAATCTATTCCATTGAGTAATTCAGAAACTTGGGGTCATTTTTGACACTTCCTCCCCAGCACAATATAACTCATTACTGACTTTAATAGATTTTGTCCCTAACTGCTCCTTGAATCTGTCTTCTAAACTAAGGTTGGAAGGTTTGATTAGGGTGGCCTCAGCTGAACCACAGTTCAAAATTCAAGGTCAAATCACATATCACATCAGAAGGCATATAAAGTAATATGTCAATATGTCCTACTATTAGTGATACCAACTTTGCTCACTTGGTTAAAATGCCTTTTCCCCTTTTGCAATTAACATGTAATCTGGGGGGTAAATTTTGGCACCATAAGAGCATCCTGTTCCCCATCAGCCTAAATAGTTTTATTATCTATTGTTTATATTTGCATGAATCAGTTATTTCACTGGGGATTTCCAAGTGGTGAAATTAAGATTTAATTATTTCTTCCACATTTATTAGCTGCCATTTTTATATAAAGAGATTTCCATAATTAATAAACTATATTTTATATGTAAAAAGCAGGGTAAATGCTTAACTTTTTCCCTTTAGTTATCAATTTTTAGAATAAGGATTTTGTATAGTACTCAGTTTAAATGGTGGCAAATGATACTCTCTTCTTTCTTTCTCTTCCTCTCTCTCTCTCTCTCTCTCTCTCTCTCTCTCTCTCTCTCTCTCTCTCACTTTTTCTCTCTCTCTCTCCCCGTCAATACAGGCTCATTGATTTCATTTATTCAGTGTGTTTCAGTCAGTTACAGTATTCTCTGATGCTTAGCTTGAACTAAATTTGATCAGTGAGAGTCCCTTCAAGCTGGCTTCTCTGTCCTTTAACATGCCCTACATTTTTTCTGGGTGCTTTCTTATTTTCTGGGTCAATAAGATATCCCAGGCTTACTTTGTACTTTCCCTGCTCCAGACCTGGATTAGCAATTTCACTGAGGAACCTTATTTCCTTCCCATAGGGAATGGTATTTAGGAAGCAAACCTAGGTGTTGGAAGTACTCATGTTATTAGAGTATCATTGCTTCTAGGTTCTTTAAGTGGACTGACACAAAGTACATACACACTTTTAAAAACTGAGTTCATGTTGACGTTTCAAATTCAAATTTAATAATCTAGTTTTTTTCCCTTTAACTTTGATTTTACATGAAAAACCTTGGTTCCTACAAACATTGCAGTTATTATTTTTATTTTCTCATTTTTCTTACACAAGGTAAAATAGTATACTAAGAGCACTAGACTGAACCTTGTTTTTAGATTGTGGAAATCACTTCTTTTCAGTGCATATACATCTTCCCCATTGTTTCTCATGATGGCATAGTATTCCAGGTGGCAGACATACCATCATTTATTCAACCAATCTGCTAGTGATGAGAACTTGGGCTACTTCCAATCTGAGGCTGTAAATAATTCCATGGGATAATATGCTTTTAAATTTGATAGGACGATTCATCTCCCTCATTGCTGTTGTTATTTAGGGTTTTCCTCACTACTCTTACTTGTGTGATTTGTTTGTCTGTTTTTTGAGCTGCACAATCATTTCCTCTGGCTTTTTTTTTTTTAATAAAAAAATGCAAACTTTATTTTCCATCATGTTGGAGGATTAATGCTTACTGCATATTGCCATTGCTTCCACTGATGTTTTACATAAAATGGAACACATAAAATGTGTTACAAACAAAAATTCTTTTCATTTGAATGAAGAAGAAAAATACAGGTTCAAAAAATTAAGTTTAATATCAAAAGCAGCAACACAAAATGTCTACATTTCAAAAAATCTGATTGTTAAAATATTACCAACCTTGTGAAAATTGTGATACACTTTATGTGAGCCTCTGAAAACGTTTTTTTTTGGGGGGGTAATTTATTTTTTTCCAGGTTTATTGAGATATAATTGACATATATCACTATATAAGTTTAAAGTGTACAGCATGATGGTTTGAAGTAAATTAGCATCCTGACTTAAATATATTGTGAAATGATTACCACTATAAGTTTAGTTAGCATCTGTCATCTGATTTGCATACACTAAAAAGAGAAAGCAAAAGAAAAGAAAAGAAAAAATCTTTTCTCTAGCTTTTGGAGGAGGTGCATTTATCAAGCAAATGTATTGATACTTTTACTGAAATCATTTAAACTATATATAACTTGGGAAAAATCACCATATTTGTAATGTGGAGTCATCCTAACTAAGGACATATTTCTATTTGTCCAAGTCTGTTTTTGTGTCTTTCAGGGGAAGTTTTGATACTTCCCTCACATAGTTTTAGCAAAATTTGGTTAATTTTACCTGTAGGAATTTTGTGTTTTGATAGCTGTTTCAACTGTGGACCTCCTTGCTGTGATCCAATTTTGCCTGTACAGTAGTGACCCCCTTATTTGCAGTTTCGCTTTCTGCGGTTTCAGTTACCCTTGGTCAACCACAGTCTGAGAATATTAAATGGAAAATTCCAATAATAAACAATTCATAAATTTTAAATTGTGTGCCGTTCTAAGTAGTATGATGAAATCTTGCACTGATTCTACCCAGCTCAGCATGTACATCGTCCCCTTGTCCAGCATCTCCATGCTGTATACACTACCCAGCCATTAGTCAGTCAACAACCTCAAGATTATCTGATCTAGTGTTTTGGTATCACAGTGCTTGTGTTCAAGGCACCCTTATTTTACTTAATAATGGCCTCAAAACACAAGAGTAGTGATGCTGGCAATTTGGAGATGCCAAAGAGAAGTTGTAAAGTATATACATGTGTGTAAGTATGTATGTATGTATAGAAAAAACACATAAAGAGTTTGGTCCTATCCATGGTTTCAAGCATCCACTGGGGATCTTGGAATGTGTGCACTGCAGATAAGGGGGAACTACTGTATTCAAATCAAATATCCACTCCAGCGAAAGTGCCATCAAAAGTCTATAATGTCAGTTTACCTGAGACTCCACACTGTTGTCTTAGTGTAGGGCTCCAATCTCATGTCTCATTCTCCCCTGCTCCATTTGCACCTCTGTTCTAGACCTACTGAACCATCTTCAATTTGTGTGTGCTCTTAGTTTTGCCTTTTACACTCTTAGTCACCCACCAACCTCTTTCCACTCCATCTACCCAATCAAGTATTCACCAGCTAATTTTTATTTATCCTTCAAATTTTAGTCACTCTCTTTGGGAAACATTCATTGGATCCTCTACGACTGGCTTGGGTATCTAAATGTCCCCACATAGGACTGTTGTAATAAGATGTCACATGATGTTTATAATGCTACATTATAATACTGGATTACTCATCCACGTCCTCCCTGGGCAGTCAGCTCGTTGAGGCAGGGGCTATGTCTTCCTTTGAGATGTCTCCAGTACCCAGCCCTCGTTCTCTGTCTGGGATGAATGGACAGGTTGTGCTGGGAGCCACGGCTCCCGTAGCCTAAATTATAAGTGCATGTGAATGGACATCCAGAGTAGCCGCATGCCTGAATTTGGACCTAAGAAAGTCCAGACGTTGGAATAAAATATAAGGTTCTCTCTTAACCAGTCCCATGTGAACTTTCAAGGCTCATCATCACACTCCTTTTTATTATTTCCCTTATTATCTTCACTCCCTACCTCTAAAGTTCACTCAAAGCAGCCTGACACATGGAAAAGGAAGTAGGTTTTGCACTTAGAACTGGTCTGGCATTTCATAGTGTTCTGTCCTCCAGAGTCTCGTGTGGGGCTGATAAGAAATACATTAACACATATCCTCTTCCTCTCTCCCCCACACAGGAGAGGATGAGTCTCCATGCAACAGATAATGCATGCCTATCTGAGGTTTACTCTAATTCTATTTCTCGACTCTAGCTCTACTAAAATTTCACTGAAATTTATGGTCCTAAAGGTTCAAGGCAAAAATCAGAAAAGGAAACCCTTGTTTAGCGTAGCGATTGTACTTGAGAGGCTCTTCGAGCCTTAGCTGATCCAGAGTTCTGCCAGCAAACTGCCTAAATACAAAGCCTGCATCATCTGCTCCATTCCTTTCTCACAGAAAAGAAAAGCAGAGTGCAGGCAACCTGGTCCTAGCCCTAATGATGCCAGAAGCTCAGTGGTTCTCACTCCTCACTATTCTTCAGCATATCCTGGAGGGCTTGTGAAAATGCACATTGCTGGGCCCCACCCCACAAGTTCCCGATTCTGGAGGTCTGGGGAAGGGGTAGACAATTTGCTTTTCTAACAAGTTTCAAGGTGACGCTGATGTGCTGGTCCTGAGACCACACTTTGAGAAGCTCTATTCTGGAGAAAGCAGCGGGCGGAAGCCCAGTTGGCGGAGTAGGTGGACTTGTCTGTGATCAGCATCTCCTCTCTCCTTGTCCAGTGTTGTTACGACACACCGAAGCTCGTCTCTCAGAGCCCCATTCCCAAGGATTCATGGCCAAGTTGTCAAAGACGAGTTAATTTCAATTTCAATTAGAAAATAAGCCTACACTTTTTAGTACTTTGAGAAGTACACAGGAAGGATGGAAACGAAGCAAGGCTTCAAAAACCAGAGAAGCAGCAATGAATTGTTCAAGCCCTGAAAGTTCTTGGGGAGGCTGGTCAAGACAGAAGCTGCTCTAATCCTTTCTGCTGTTTTGGATACCTTTGGTTATGAAGTTTATAAAAATGAATAAGGTCTGACCCCGGCTCTGCCTGAGGGGCCTGCAGTCCAGCTGGAAGGCTGACATAAGAATGAAGCAAAGAAAATACGCTGTGCCAGAGTTCGGGGAGCACATAGACAGCCCAGGCAAGGGAAGGGTTGACTCCAACTCAGGGATACATAGAAGAAAGAACTCGACTCCCGTGAGCATCTTCTCTGTTTAGAGGCCTTGTATGTAGACTCAGATTTGATTTAATCCTCCAAACATCCCCATGTGTCAGTCATCTGTGAATCTTATCAGTGTCAGAGAGCTCTGTAGTATGAGCAGCTCTTTGAAGTTCGAGACTAATTAAAAGAAAGCAATGAATTACCTAGTTAGCTGCACTTGAGAACTTTTCTTATTCTTCTGAAGATTTGGGCTCAAACAAACAAAAAAGCCGTATTATACCTTAAATCTGCCTGAAAGGTTTACATATTTGACCATAACTGACATAAGCTAAAGATAGAACAAAATAAAAGAAAACCTTTCAGCACAGCTTTATGTATGATCGCCCCTCTCTCTGGCCCCCAGCACAGCACCTTAAGCAAACCTTATCCTTCATCTTTGGGAACTGGCACACGTGCCTATGAGCTCTTGAGATGTTCTGATGTTCCATGTACAACACTAGGGTCCCTGGCTTGACTGGACACCTCTGTCCCATGTGTTCTATTCAGAAATTATAGTGAGGCAGCCAGCAGAGGTATGTTAGGTCAGAGGGTGAGAGCTCTCCCTCTGTGGCCTGAAATAATAGATGAGCAAATGCAGGCTGGAGGACTTTTCCTGTGCTCACTCAGGACCTAATCTTGAGTGAGGTCCTGAGAATACTCCCCTTATCATGATGGACGGTACCCCAACTTCACAGGTGAGGAACAGGAGGCACAGAGATATTAGGTGATTTTTTGTTTTGTTTTCCCACTCACACAGGATACTGCTCCCTGGAAAAAAGGTCTCAGTGCACAGGGCATCTCAGTTCAGAGGTTCCTATCACCTTACTTGTTAATTCCTGTTTCCCTTGCCAACAACCTCCAGAAAGTGTGATTATGGTGCCCTTCAACTCTCTAAAGGGAAGAATGAAATGATTGTGGCCGCCTAATGTCTGCTCTGTCTCTGAAAAAATGTTGTGGAGCACAAGACTTAAGTTGCTTACTTGTATCTGTGCACACCCATGCACACATCCACGTACACACTCAAGCACACACACACCTGTTGCTTGTTGGGTGGATTCTCACTTCTGTTTCCGAATCCTGCATCGGGCCACGTGCCCTGCCATGCTGTCCAGTTTCCTTTCTCTTGAGTGTTTTTTCGGCTCCTCCTAGAAAAAAAATGTACTCAAAGCCTTCTTTGTCTGCTCATTGCAGCCCTGTGTCAGTCTTCCTCTTACACCTAGAAGGTCCTTCCGGACGTGTGCCTTCTTGTCCTCTAAGTTGCTGCTTCGAAGCATCCCCTCCTCCAGAATGCCTTCCTCTCCTAACTTCAGGGGTGACGCATGTGCCCTGGGCTTCACCCCTGTCAGGCCTGACCAAACTGGAAACGCCTATTCATTGCTTAGAATTGCCTTTAACTTTGCCTCACTGGACCAGCTTAGACTTCATAAACTCCCGTCACCAGTTAGAGAAATGAGGTGTCTCACGTATCCCTTTCAGCAGGAGCCCAAGATTTGTCAAAATCAAACCATTAAAATAAGGTCATTAAAAAAAAAACAAAAAAACTCAGGTGTTGAAGCAAACCATTTCCGGCCACAGAGTCAAATGGCTGTTCAGGTATAAATGATGCCAGATTTGGTTTAGACTCATGGAAATTTTTTATTCTGTAGTAGTTTTTTTCTTTTCCAATCTTTTCTTTTTTTTTTTTTTTGCACTGGAGTTTGAGGGTGGTGGGGATGAAGGAAGAAGGAGAAAACACAGGAAATGTAAAGGATTCTGGAATTTGAAATGTATGGGAAAGACAAGTAACTTCCCTGAATCAAAGCAGAAAGTAGTGGCTGGAAGTTAAATTAAATGGACCACCTGCAGAAAATGGGGACCAGAGGAAAAATACCCCATTGGCACAAATAGAAACCACACATTTCTAAAAGCTTCCATCAGTGGATCGTTAAACCTGCCGTGCCTCTAGTTTCAGGTTTGGATATTTTGGCAGTGGTGTCAGGAAGAATGCCAAGGCACATGCACCCAGCTGAATGCTCACTTTGCAATTCCTGGCAAACACCTTCACTCCTACGCAAAAGATCTGGTGAGTGTTAAGGAAGAAAAGCACTTGTGTCAAAGCAAAGGAAACCAGTTGCACTTCCAGAGCTAAGCTACACGCACACGCAGGTTTATTTTCTGGGAGCCAAGAGTAATTTCCACACCAGTGAAAATATCCTCGAGATGAAAAGAAACGAAGTCACTCCACTAGCCACATCCATCCATTAACAAAAATGATTTATGCTTCAGAGTTCATTATATGGCTCCTGTATTGTATTGACTCTTTGGGATGGATGTTACCCTTATTTTGCAAGGAAGGCAGCTGAAGCTCAGAGAGGTTTAAACTTTTTTTCAATTAACCATAATTGAAAATAATAATACTGAGTATTCATTAACTACGTCCTATACACCCAACACTGTGCTAAGAGCATAATCTACATGATCTCGTTTCTTAGTCACAAAATCATCATCAGAGTCTTGAATCCCCTACAGTGGCTTCCTGGCGTCATTTGATTCCTGTCTTACCTCTTGGGTGGTTTTCCTGTGCTTAGAATAAAAGCCAAAGTCCTCAGTGTAGTCCGCAAGGCTTACCATCGTTGGTTCCTGACATCAAGCTCTTAGCTGCCTTAGTGCCCTCGTATTTGTTCTTCTCTCTCTCCCCAAACACACCTTCACACAAACATCACTCTAACCACTACTCTATACGGAGTAATGTCTACTTATCCTTTAAAAAAGTAAATATGACTTCTTTAAAGAGGTCTTTACTGACCTTCCTATCTAAAGTAGGTTTCTCAATTGCAAACTTACCAGATACCCTGTAATTTTCCTTTGAAGCACTTATACATTTGTAATTCTTTATTCATTTGCTTGGTTTGATCTTTCCCATCACTTCTTTTGAGCCCAGGGACTGACAGTCTTTTGTTCATCACTGTATCCTCATTAGACGCTTAAAACCTATCAACAAAACAAACAAAAATGACATTCAATTTTTAAAAAATTTTTCAATCACAGTTGACATGCAGTATTATATTAGTTTCAGGTTTACAGCATAGTGGTTAGACGTTTATATATCACTTTGGAAGTGTTCCCCTGATAAGGTGAAGGGATTGAGAAGTACAAATTGGCAGTCACAAAATAGTCTGGTGTAAAGTACAGCATAGGGAATATAGTTAATAATATTGTAATAACATATTTTGAAATGTATTCTAAAAGTTGCAAAACATGCATTGAATGTGCATTATTGGGACATATATGTATTTAAAGAGTAATCCCTCTTTACCCCTAGGGGATGCCTGAAACTGTGGAGAGTACAAACCCTATTTATACTATGTTTTTTTCTATACATATATACCTGTGATAAAGTTTCATTTATAAATTAATAAGAGATTAACAACAACAATTAATAATAACATGGAACATTATAACAATATAGTGTAAGAAAAGTTATGTGAATGTGGCCTCTCTGTCTCTCTCAAAATATCTGTACTGTATGTACTGTATGGACAGTGTGGAGACGCTGGACAAAGGGATGTTTCACATCCCAGGTGACACGAAGCAGGATGGCTTGAGATTTCATCGCACTGCTTGGAATGGCACGCAATTTAAAACTTAGGAATCGTTTTGTTTCTGGAATTTTCCACTTAATATTTTTGAACTGCAGTTCACTGTGGGCAACTAAAACTCTGGAAAGCAAAACCACAGATAAGATAGGACTGTTGTACATATACAGTTTCTCAACTTTTAGAATCTAAAATTTTATATAGTATAATTTTTGACGTTTAGAATCAACTTATGAACAAAGTTGGGGCGTCGCTGTGGAGACTGTAGGAGGTAAATGCGAATGACTTTGACCCAGAAAGTATAAAGGTATAGTTGATGGAAGTTAGGTAATGGAAGCATGGCATGGAGGTGGTGGGATTATTCTAACGTTACTAAGCGGGGTGTCAATATACACTCTCTGAAGTAGATATATTGAGAAATAGGGGTTTAAATATATTATTTTAAAATTAAATATAACCAATAACAGAACCAAACGTAAAAATATACGTGTCAAGTATTGAAGAATGACAGTGGGATCAATAAAGTGACTAAATATTCATCTTTCATATTAGGTAGTCTATAGATATCATCTACACTGGTTAAATAAATAAATAAAAGCAGAGACGTCAGTATTTTATTTACAGTTATGAAGTCAGCATAAAAAGAACTAAAATCTGAAGGAGTAAATAAAATTTGTCCTTGAGGAGTAGGACTTAGAAGGAAGAATGGGAACCTTAGCCTTTATCAGAGGCCATTATGTGCTATCTAACTGCTATCGTTTTAGTTTGGCTTCCCACAGAAGTAGGCCTTGAACCAGTTGTCTAGGGGGAAGTGCAAGGTATACTTGCAAGGGAGCGGGGGAAATGATATAGGGAAGAAAGAGAATCAATAACTCATCAGTAATATTATAATATCTATGTATGGTGTCAGATGGATACTAGATTTATCGGGAGGATAGATGGGAAGGGACTTGGGGGGCAAGGTGAAAAAGGGATTAAGAAATACAAATTGATAGTTACAAAGTAATCACAGGGATGTAAAATAAAGCATGGGGAATACTGTCAATAATATGGTAATAACTATATATAGTGCCAGGTGGGTACTAGACTAGTCAGGGGGATCACTTTTTAAATTATATAATTGTTTACCCACTATGCTCTACACCTGAAATTAATATAAAATAATATTGAATGTCAACTGCAATTGAAAAATTAATAAAAGGGGGCAGTTGAAGGGGAATCAGAAGTTCAAATTTCCCGGTATAAAACACTAAGGTTTTTAATGCAATAAGTCATAAGAATGATGAAAATATTATAGGACAGCGAGAATTACAGGCGAATCATTACAGAAGACGATCATTTTACTTTGGAAGATGTTGCGTTTGAGGTGATGGAATGGCATTCGTCAGGATCAATCATGCTGCCCGCAGCTGTGACGAGAGAGCTGGCGATTGGAGGAAGGATCTTGTCTATAGCACAGAAGTCCCTTTGCCTGAAATCCTTTACCCTCACACCTGTGTTTTCCTGCAGAGCTCATTCCTTCATACCATTCACATGGATGCTGAAAATTCTCCTCCGAAAGATCTTGTCTGACCAGACCAACTAGAAGAAGATACCCCAAACCCATACTTCTCCATCTACCTGGGTCCCATTTGATCTCTGGCATGTGCCTCTGGTGCTAGCTCTTGAGAGGAGCACTGACCTTTGGTCAAGGTAAGAAGCCAGCCTGAGGAAGCCAGGGAACAAATTCACTATCTTCCTTCTTGCTAATATCTTTCTTGCCTCTGGTTTCACATTGCCTGCACTCAGCCCAAATGGACTCCATTAATCTAGTCCATACTAGTCAGCCCCCGGGACAGAAATTAGAATACGGAAGGGTAGAGAAATTGTACCTGGAGGGAATTGATGGGTTGCTTATAAGAACGGTCCCTGTTCTCTACTTTTCTGTGTATCCATACTCTTGGTAATTTGATTTTGCTGCTCCTCCCATCTAAAAGTTGAGTCCATTTCCTTATTCCTTGAACCTGGACAAATTTGACTAGCTTTGAACACTAGAATATGATGGAAGTGATGTTGTACCATTTCCAAGCCTAAGTCACAAGAGACCTCATACATTCTTACATGTTCTCTTGGAACACTGCCAACTACTTTAAGAACTAGCCTTGATAACTTGCTGGAAGATGAGAGCCACTGTGAAGCAGAGATATGCTGTTCTATTAGAGCACATCATAGACAAACTCGTTCCCAGTGAACACAGCAACTGATGGCAATAGTGACCCCAGCCAAGACTAAAAGAACTGCCCAGTTGAGCCCAGCTCAAACTCCTGTCCCTCAGAATTTCAGGATTATAGTACCAGATTACCCATAGGGAGCTCTGGCACAGTGCTCAAAGAATATTTGTTAAAATGAATGAATGGCCTATTTTTATTCCCTTATTGCCAACATAATTTTACAATATTTGCTTGCACCTAATACATATAAACATATTATGTTTCACAATGTATGTAACTGTTTATGTGGGTGTTTGAAGTTCTCGTACATTTTTTTAAAAATAACCTTTTATTTATTTTAAGTGTGTTTTTCCAGGACCCATCAGCTCCAAGTCAAGTAGTTGTTTCAATCTATTTGTGGAGGGCGCAGCTCACAGTGGCCTATGTGGGGATCGAAGTGGCCACCGTGTTGCTGAGAGCACCACTCTCTAACCAGCTGAGTTAACCGGCTGCCCCATCGTACATTTTTAATAGTTGCAATGTGTCCCACCACTGGGACATAAAGATATTGCTTTGGGGTGTTGGACAGCTTAGGTTCATTCCCATCCTCCCTCTACATTTATGTTGAGGTGATTACTGATGTTCTGAAACTAGATCTATCTCTGAAGATGATAAATAAGAGCTAAAGATAAGGAAGTGAGTCTTGAGATATGCTTATAGCTTAGTACATAGAGAAGCAGAAAGAGGAATAACCAAAGGAACCAGACTGCCTTCAGATCTTCACTTCTTTTATCAATAACTCTGACTTACCTGGTGGCTGGACTGAAGTGAATCTGCTTGTTGATTTCATGAGTCACTACATTTTCTAGGGGCCTTAACCATCTAGCGTCATGAATCTTTTATTTGGACTGAAAGATCAAAGTGGAATAGTTGAAGGGATGGCATGAAAGCAACTCTGCCCCTCTTATCTATAAGAAGTCTGAGTTAGTTTTTATCTGTGTATAAAAAAAAGAGCTCAGAATTCACACTTTTCTTTTGGTCTGCGCTTTAGGTTCTGACACTATTATAGGAGTCTCCTCCAGGTCTAGAAAGAGAGGTTGCATCTGAACCAAGCCAAAATGTCTGGATGAAAAATGAAGCAATTTAGTCAATCACTCACATGCTAGGTCTCCAGGCCAAACATCTGGACATTTGGAAGCATCTGGGCAATTAACTATTGTTCACTTTTCATTTAGAAATATTGGCAGATATATAGTCATGTTTCACTTAATGACGGGAATATGTTTTGAGAAAGGCGCCACGAGGCGATTTTGTTGTTGTGTGAACGTCACAGGGTGCACTTGCACAGATCTAGATGGCACAGCTTCCTACACACCTGGGCTATATGGGATAGCGTATTGCTCCTGGGCTGCGAACCTGTACAGCTGTACTGAATACTGTCACTGTACTGAATACTGCAGGCAAGTGTAACACAATGGTAATTATTTGTGTATCTAAACATAGAAAAGGTACAGTAAAAATATAACATAAAACATAAAAAAGATACACCTGTGTAGGGCACTTTCCATGCCCCGAAGTTGCTCTGGGTGCGTGAGTGAGTGACTGAGTGAGTGGTGAGTGGACGTGAAGGCCTAGGATACGGCTGTACACTGCTGTAGATTTTATCAACACTGGACACTTGGGCTATTAAATTTATAAAAATATTTTTCTTTCTTCAATGATAAATACTTAGTTTACTATAGCTTTTTTACTTTATAACCTTTCTTAACTTTTGTCCTTTTTTTGTGATAATAGCGTAAAACACACGCGACATACAGTTGTACAAAAATATTGTCTTTATATATTCTATAGGCTTTTCCCTATTTTAAAAATATCATATTTTTTACTTTTTAAACTTTATTGTTAAAAACTAAGACAAAGACACACACATTAGCCCAGGCCTACACAGGGTCAGGATTAGCAGTATCACTGTCTTCACCTGGGAGGTTTTCAGGGGCTATTGCATGTTATTACATGCATGGAGCTGTCATCTCCTAGGATCACTATGCCTTCTTCTAGAAGCTCTCCTGAAGGACCTGCCTCAGGATCTTCTTAAGGAGCTGTCACTCTTTTCAGATATATGTCCATGGTGGTTTTCTTTCTTGCTTTCTTGCTCTCTTGCTCTCTTGCTTTCTTGTTTTCCATAGATTTGCTTGTAAGCAGAAAATGCACCATGAGCATTCCTCTCTGTTAAAGAAAACTTTTCGCTGTTGGGGTCCATGTTTTCAAAATTTTTAAGGAGCTTGTTGAGGTCTGCAAAAGCTTCTGCTAAACCCTGCACTGTGAATGTTCTTGGGAATTCTTCTTCTTTTCCTTCTCCTGTCGTTTCCTTTTCTCTTGCCTCTTCTTCAGCCATGCATTCCTGTTCCAGTTCCAACAACTCCTCATTAGTCACTTCCTTGGGAACCACGTCCAGGAGCTCCTCAAGGTCATCCTCCCCCACACTCACGTTCAAGTTAATTGCCCTCTCAACCACAGCCTTGTGCATTTTTGCTACCTCCTCATCTTTGGCAAATCCTTTGAAGTCATGGATGAAACTCTTGAGTGTCTTCATCCAGATGCCACTTCTACTCTACTTAGTGACATCACCTGAAGCCCAAGCAAGGTTCTTGATGAAGTCATAGATGTTGCAACCTTCCAGAATTGCATCAGGGTCTTCCTTAGTTGCAGCAATAGCCTGGGGAAACGTGCTTCTCAGATGGTTGGCCTTAAGAGCTGCTATAACTCCTTGATTCATTGGTTGGATGAGGGAGGTGGTGTTTGGAAGAAGAAGCACCACTTTGATATCAGTATGAAGATCACCAGTATAAGGAGGATATCCAGTGGCATTATCAACAATAAGCAAAATCTTGAAAGGTGTGTTATTCTCCAAACACTGACATAGCCATTCAGCAGGGCATTTCAGAAGAGGAACTGGGTCGTCCATGACTTCTCCTTGCTCGTGCAGTACACTGGCAGTGTGTGCTGCCACAGTGCCAAGCTTGTTGATATGCTTGAAGGCCCTGGGTTCTCACTATGCCACATCACAAAAAGTTTCCATTTGTAGCCTGCAACCTTGCCCCGAAGCAACACTGTTATCCTGGCCTTAAAAGCCTTGAAACCTGGCATTGACTTGGCCTCCTTATGGATGAGGCATGCTTTTCCAGAATAGGGAATTTTCACCAATATTGAATATTTGCTCCGGCAAATAATTTTCCTCCACAATCAGCTTATTTAGAGTTTCCAAAACTTCTTCCGCTGCCTTCACACCAGCACACACAGACTCACCAGTCACATTCATATTATGTAATGAATAATGATTCTGGAATCATTTAAACCACTCAAAACTAGCAATATATTCAATATCACAGCCGGGTTCAGCCTTTTCTTTTAACATCAAAAACAAACTTCTTACTTTGGCTGTGATCATTATGGTGCTGAGAGGGACATGCTTCTGTGTCTATTCTTCAATTCTGGTCATTAGAAGGTTCTCCATGTCTGATGTAGGACCTTCTTGAACTTGCGATAGTCTCACCGCTTTCAATGAAGCAGATCCTTTAACAGCTTCTGTCACATTGTTCTTGTTCCTCAAGATTGTAGCTGCGGTAGAGTGGGACATCCCTGACTGGTGAGCAATAGCCATCACTTATTTTCAAACTTCCTAGTCCTTAATCACTTTTAATTTTGTTTTCAGGTGAATTGCTGGACATGACTTCTTACCGGCAACAGTAACAGTGGATTTTCTATGCTTAAGGGCCACGATGAACGAAACAACAGAGAGAAACAATGCAATCAAGAGTCACAGAAACAATGAGATGTATGGACGTATGCGGCTGCTGCCAGTGTCACATGTTTTACAGCAAACATGTTTTCATAAGTAGGAAGAGTACACTGTATAATAACGACAGTATTAGAAATACATAAACCAGTAACACGGTCTTTTATTATCATTCTGAAGTAGTATATACTGTATGTAATCGTACGTGACATAGTTTTCTATGACTGGCAGCCAGGTTTGTTTAACATGTGAGTAATGCATTGCACGGTGATGTTATGATTGCTCTGATGTCACTAGGTGCTAAGAATTTTCCAGTTCCATTATAATCTGATGGTACCATCGTTGTATACGTGGTCAGTGGTTGATTGAAAGGTGGTCACGCAATGTATAGCTATAGTTCCAACCAAAGACATGGAGAAGCTGCAGGTCAATTCACCATTAATCTTGTGGCGCCCAACTGTATGTCTTTGACTACATGAAATCCCCCCTGAAATGTTAGACTTGGAAAGGAACTCATGCGCAATCTAGTGCATTCTTATTTTATAGATAAAGAAACGGAGGTCCATAGAAGGGATGTGTCTTGACTAAAGGCACACAACTACCTGATGAATTATCCAGGCTTAGACACTAGCCATCTCGACTTCCACTATACCTACTTCCATTTATCTACTTCCTGCCTTGTTTAAAGGCAAGAGCGAAAAAAATCAATTTGTGCATATATTGAAAATAAATTACTAACCTCCCCCTCAAATAAAAGGGATAGAAATGACACTTGTTCCTACTGACTTGAATAGGTAAGTTTGTTCGTACCACATTTTATAGCTCATTCTGTGCTTTAACAAACACTTTCATTTTGGATCATCACGACAGTTCATGTGGCAAACAGGGAAGCTAGCTGTGTCCTTAGTTACAGATGAAATTGAGTGATGGTCTCACAGTCAGCAAATGATAAGGCTGGCACTGGAAACTGGACCTTTCCACTGCATTTATTGTTTCAAACATTTATTGAGTGCCAACTGCATTCCAGATAGTATACACTAGGGGCACATTTGGATCTATGTGTCTTAATTCCAGCAATAGGTGGATTGTCTCTTTACCAGTCAGCTTTGGCTTCATCACGCTGTAATAACAAACAACTTCAAATAACTGTGGCTCAAAACATAAATATTTCATTTTGACTCATGCTACATATCCTGGCTCTGGTTTGTGTCATTTCTGTGTCATCCTTACTGAAGGATCCAAGCTAATGAAGTAACCAACAGCCATGGTCCTGGGAGTGGTGTTTACACACACTGTAACTAGTCTTATGGACCTGAGTTCTAGGCAAAAGGAAAAGCAAGAAAAGAGCAACTCAGAGATAGAAAGGGAAGCCATTGTAAGCCTGTTGCAAAGATGAATTCATTAGTTACAACTGTAGCAACAGAACAGTGACTGGTTTGCATTTCAAACAAGGAAAAATAGAACCATTGTTGTGTGTGAGTGTGAACTGGGCTGGGTATCAGACTCTGAATTCTTTGTTATATCCTCTGGCAAGAATTCAGCTGGCTTCTTACTTCTTCCTGTCAAACCCCGAAATGGACTACAGCCTTTGAACTAAAATGCTGCACACCCAACCCAAGACTCAGACAGCTCTGAAAATGTTCACCGCTCAGCAGTCAATTTTAAATCGCTCTTGCCCCTGGCTATTTTAAATCATCTCCCCACCATCACCCTGGAACATATTAGACAACTTTATTGCCACATTCCTTGCCAATTTAATTTTTGTAAATCATATTCCAGTGCTTTAGATTTCCTTGTGTAACTGAGAGATTTTTTTTTCAAGTGAGTTGTTGAATCAAACAGTGGAGTCAGGGGCTTTTGGAGATCACTGCATTCCATCCTTAAAAGGGGACAGAAGTAATTGTTAGCTGGCTTCCCTGGCATGTTTTGGTGTCTTTGGATACTGCTCATAATTATCAGGACTATTATGATAATCTGACATGGGTGATTTTGTGGTATCCAAAATATTATGTGTACATGCCCAATGTCAACCCAAAAGAGACGGGAGGAACTGCCAAACAGGGATCCAGTGAGAATATTTTTGTTCACTCTAATACGATGTTTAGACCATTGGGATAAATTTAATTTACCCTCAAATTTAGAGTAAATGCGCAATAAAAGTTTCTCTTTAGTTTATACTTTTATTTCAAAAACAATTTAATTATAAAACTATAGTAAATATGGTAAATACAGAATGTGGAAAGTGGTAAATATATAAAAATCACAAAAAAGAAAAAATTCAAAAGTCTACTATTCAGTGATAAATACTGTGGCTTTTTGTGTAATTACCTTAAATCAGTCACTTTCAGTGTTTGTGTGTGCGCGTGTGTCTTTAATTGGTTAGAATTTTATCCATGCCAGTCAGAATTCTTATTCAAAATGACTTTTTATGACTGTCACACATATCTATCCGTCTGGCCTTTGTTGTAATACATTTATGTTCAATACAGTTTTTTCCCCCTGTTATAAGCAACAGCGTTATAAACATTTTAGATGAATCTTTCTATTTATTCATGATTATTCAAGACAAATCCTAAGTTTTTAAGTTAATTGTTGCATTACAGCTGCCAAACTGTTCCCCCGCTCTCTTCCCAGGATTTCACAAGGGAGCGCCTCAGCAAACTGAGGCCCAATGGAGAGATATCGGAAAAGCTCCTTTGAGGGGAAGTCTCAGCAAACTGAGACCTGATGGAATTATATCGGTCCCTTCCCTTCAATGGATCCCTTGGAGATGTGCGTGTATGAAGGCGAAGTTCAGGCTGGAACACAATGGGAACTTTGGAAAGACAGCCAGCAGGCTACTAACACACAGATCTTGAGATTAACAATCTTCTACCTCTTTAGAAATTTATTAATAAAAACTACGCATTGACCCGATTCGGGGTTCAGTCCCTGAGACTGTTCCCCTTGGCTCCGTGGTTTGCATTCTATTCATGGCTACTGTCTTTTCTTAACCCTGCGCTGCCCTTCTTCCTTCCCACAACCCTTGTCGTGCTGGACAACCCGACAGTTAATAAATGTATACTTTAAGAATTTTTGATACATAAGGCCAAATCATTCATCATTATAAGAAATGTTTAAGGACTCCTAGCCCACACTGCATATTATCTTCTCTTTTTAATTTCTTTCACTTGATGAGGCTGAACTTTTTCATGTTTGGGGGGCATTTGTATTTTTTTCTTTTGCCAGTTTTCTGTTTGTGCCCCTGTTCTTTTTAGTATTGGGGCACTCATGTTTTCATATTGGTTCTTAAGGACAGCAAAACAAGTCAATGAATAACAACAACTTGACTGAGTATAAAATTCTTGGGCATTCTATCTCTTTTAAAACCCCCTCCACCTTTCTTCACAGGCCTTTGGTGCATGATGTTGTAAATGTTGTAAACATTTACAATTTTGTCTTTTTGGTGACATGTTAACTCTACTACAGTGGTTCTCAGCGGGGCTGATTTTTGCCTCTCAGGGGCCATTTTTGGATCTCCCAACATGAGCAGGTGTTGTTACTGACATCTAGTAGGTAGAGTGCAGGGACACTGCTAAACATCCTACAATGCACTAGACAGCTCCCACAACGAAGAATTATCTGGCCCAAAATACAAGTATTCCCGAGGTTGAGAAACCCTGATCAAAATGATTGGAGAATTCATTCTTAAAATGAAATAAGTTCACCGAGATGTATCTTGGTTTTAATCATTTTTGCTATAATGTTGCCTGTTGCATGTGAAGGCTTATCAATAATTATTCAGGAAATTTTCTGCTATCTGTTTGCCTTTCTGTCTTCTTGTTCTGATTTGTGGTTAGTGTCCTCCACGTGATGCCATTTTTTTATGCTGTATTAGTTTATGTTCTTTAATAATTCCTTATGTTTCATAGTGGCTTTATTTATTTGCCTCACACAATTATTTTCTTAGCACTATCAGTTCTCCCTTCTGCTCTATAGAATGCTTAATTTTCTCAAGTTTTATTCCTTATTTCATAAAGCCCATTCGTTTTAATTATACTGAAAAGTAAAACATTTACTCTTTTATCATTCTAACAGTTTCTGAACTAAATCTTCTTTAGAACTGTACCCTTCATCTATTTTTGCAGCTTATGTTTATTTCCTTCTTTTTTTATGGAGAATTTTGCACTAACCCTGCATTGTGCTCTTCTCTTTTCTTTCCTTTTTTGTTTGGTTTGCTCATTTTTCAATAGATACTATTCTAGAATATTCAGTCTTGCTATTTATCACAGAAGAGCGTAGATAGATTTCCTTTGTGTTTCCTTCTTTACTTGGGCTCCATCTGAACATCTGCCACAGAGATCAGAGAGAGAAGGCTGTTTTCAGTGTTGTTGACTAGAACTCTGCAGCGTGGAGGTGGAGGGGCTGGAGAAGCTCAGTAATAAGCATTTGTCAATAAGCATTTTCTTCTTCTTCTATATTTTATGGAAACATGCCACAAGTCACCATCTCTTCCAAGTCAGGGGAATATCTATTCCCTTTGAAAGGATGTCCCTGTGGTCTCAGATTGATCATGTACTTTGAAATGACATGGGCTTATTGTTTGCAGATTAACAGACACCCAATTAGCAATATATTATTTAGAAAACACAGTCATACATTTGTGTTTTGCTTTTGAGCTTGCTGGTCTACAGACATGGCTACAAGAAAATTGGGCTTTCTGTCTATCCAAATGTCTACTCTTCCTATTCCAGATTTAAGGTTTTCCAACTAAAATTAAACTTTATACCGCTTTTAAGAAGATCCTGATATGCAACCTCTGTAGAAAACAGTATGGCAATTTCTCAAAAAATTAAAAATAGAATCATCATATGATCTATCAACTCTACTTCTAGGCATATAGCCAAAATAATAAAAATCAGAGACTTGAAAAGATATTTGTACCCATATTCACAGCAGCATTATTAACAACAACAACAACCATGGTGGAAGCAACCCAAGGCAGATAAATGTATAAATGAAATGTGATATACACCTACACTGGAATAATATTCATCTTTAAAAATAAAAAGGAAGAAAACTGATACATGCTACAACATGGATGAACGTTGAGGGCATGAAATGTTAAATGAAATAAGCCAGTCACTAAAAGAGAGATATTGCATGAGTCCACTAATATGAGGCACGCAGAGCAGTCAAATGCATGGAAATAGAAAGTAGAATGGTGGTTTCCAGGGACGGGAGCTGGGGGAGGAGGGGAAGAGAAGTCATCGTTTAATGAGTATAGAGTTTCAGTTTGGGAAGATGAGAAATTTCTAGAAATAGATGGTGGTGATGGTTGTACAACAATTTGAATGAACTGTATATTACAAAATGGTTAAAATTGTAAATTTTATGTTATGTATACTTTACTACAATAGAAAGAAAGAAAGAAAGAAAGAAAGAAAGAAAGAAAGAAAGAAAGAAAGAAAGAAAGAAGGAAAGAAAGAAAGAAAGAAAGAGAAGAAAGATCTCTAAGTTCTAGCCTCCTCCCCCAAAAACAGAAGACCCCGAGTTGGGAGTTCCACTTCCAGTTAGGATGTGTAAGTTTATAAGAGACTATCTCTCATGTAATAACAAATACAAGCCAGATAAGCTACAAGTTACAGGTTTTTTGTTTTTGTTTTTTCTGAACAAATCAAAGAGCCGAGAAAATTAAGTAAACTAAATTTCAGAAAGTGACAATCTCTACAGAAAAAGAGATGGCCACTCTCATGTCTGGCAGAACAGTGATAGGAGAAGAAATGCCCCATAGAAGAGTAAGAAGAATCCAACTGAAAATTTTAAATACTTTCAACAGGCATGTGTAGACTGTATAACAAATTAGAACTCTGAGGAGCCCTAGCCATAGAACATATTTGTTCCCACACACTGAATCCCTTCCATATGCTGGCGCATGAAACAAGTCTCATAAGGAATATATTATCTGATCAGAACGGTATAAATTAAGAAAGCAATAACAAAATAACTTTAAATATCCAAAATATTCACAAATAACATACTTTTATATAATCAGAGCATCTAAGAAGAAATTACAAGAGATATTAAAAAACATTTTAAACTGAATAATCAAAATACAACATCATATTTGAGAGATGCAGCTAACATAATCCTTAAAAGAAAATGTTATAGCTTAAAATACTTATAAAAGAAGTTCTAAAATAAATGATTGATCTAAGTTACAATTTCAAGGATCTAGAAAAGAGGAAAAATAAACCAAAGGTAGAGGGAAAAATGATAAAAATAAGAACAGAAAACAATAAAACAGAAACAAACAAAATAGAAAATAAAGCAAAAGTTGTGGGGTATTTTCTTGAAAAAAATAAAGAAAATAAAGCTTTAGTTTCAGTGAGAAAGAATAAGAGAGAAACTACAAATTACCAAGATTAAGAGGAATGAGGGGATACTATTACAGATCCTACAGACACTAAATAATAATAATGAGATATTATAAGCATAGTTATGCCAATAAATTAAACTTTGATGAAATTAACAAATTCCCTGATAAAATATATCAAACTGACACACAAGAAACAGAAAATCTAAATAGCTCCATATTAATAGAATTGAATTTGTAATTTAAAAAATCTTTCTATAAAAAAGAAAGGAAGGAAGGAAGGAAGGAAGGAAGGAAGGAAGGAAGGAAGGAAGGAAGGAAGGGAAGAAGGAAGGAAGGAAGGAAGGAAGGAAGGAAGGAAGGAAAGAAGGTAGAAAGGAAGGAATGAAGGAAGGAAGGAAAGAAAGAAGGAAGAAAGAAAGAAAAGAAGAAAGACAGAAAGAGAGAGAAACAAACCTTGCAGGCAAACCTTGATTCATTGATGAATCCTACCACATTTTTTTTAAGGAAGAAATAATAGTAATTGTATGCAAACTGTTGGAGAATAGAGGATTAGGGAAACTTCAAAATTAATTTTACTAGGGCAACATTAGCCTGATAACAAAATCTGCTCCTAGGAAAAAAATTATAGACCAATATTTTTTTATAAACACATATTAAACATGCCCTAACCAAATATTAGCAAATATAAGCAATATATAAAAAGGATAACACATTATTTGCAAATGATGATTAATCCTAGGAATGTAAGGTTGGTTTAATAGTTTAATAATTTATTAATGTAATTTGCATTAGCAGAATGGAGGAATAAAATCATACCATCATCATTTCAGAGGCAGAAATTGCCATTTGACAGAACTCAACACCCATTAATGATTTAAAGAAACTCTGAGAAAAGTAGAAATAAATGGAATTTATTCAACCAGATAAAGAATATCTATTAAAAAAAAACCTATTGCTAACATCATACTTAACTGTGAAATATTAAATCCTGTTTCTTTAAGACAAAGAAAAAAGTCACCATTATTATCAACCACAATAATGCGAGTTTTAGCCACTGAAAAAATATAAGAAGAGAAAAGAAAAGAAAGATTGGGAAAGAAAGTAAAAATGTCTTTATTCCCAGATGGGAATATATGTTGAAAATGGTTCTATATGATGAAAATTTTACAGAATTTACAAATAAATCTATTATAATTAATACATGAATTTAGTAAGGTTGCAGTTTACAAAGTCAATATATAAAAAATTGATTGCATATATTTTAGCAACAATAAATAAAATAGTTAAAAATACCATTTAGGTTGCATTAATAAATATTATAAAAGAGGTATGAGTATCTACACTGAAAATATAAAGCATTGTCAAAGAAAAAACTATACCCTAGATCATATGTTTACAGACTAGAAGAAAATAATGTTAAGCTGTTCATTCTCCTGAAATTGGGAGAATATCAAAATTCCATCAGACTTCTTGAAGACTATCAATAATTTGACTCTAAACTTTATATGGAAATTCAAGGGAGTTTGGATAGTCTAAATAATCTTTAAAAATAAAAGCAAGGCTGGAGGAGGTACACTGCCTGATTTTAAGACTTAACCACAAAGCCACAGTAATCAAGACAGTATAGTATTGAGATAAGAATAGACAAATGGAATAATAAAACAGATTGAGTCCAGAAATTGATTCAAATACAGATGTGGTGAACTGCTTTTTGGCTAAAGTGCCAGGTCAATTCAATTGTGAATGGAAAATATTTTTTTAATAAGTTATGCTGGAGCAACTAGACATAGCTATAGGAAAAAAATGAAAATTAGTTCCTTTATCATGTATACACAAAAAGTAACTTGAGGTATATCGAAGCTTTAAACACAGTAGTCAGAAATATAAAATTTCTAGAAAAATACATAGGAGAATGCCTTAGTGACTTCTGGGTAAGCAAAAATCTCTTGGACAGAACACAAAAAGCATTATCCATAAAAGAATAGAATGATAAATTTAACTTTATCATAATTCAAATTCTCTGCTTATCAAAAGGCACCATTACGAAAATATGTAGATAACACATGACCTGGAAAATATTTACTTATGTCTGACAAAATGACTCATATTCAAAATATATAAATATATCTTACAATAGACAATAAAAATATGAATAACCCAATTAAAAATTAGAAGCTATTAATAAAGTAAAATATAAGAATAGTCAACACTACCTGTTACCAAGGAAATGAATATTAAACTACAGTAATATGCATATTACAACCACTAGAAAGACTACAATGACTGATTATAGCAAATATAGGTGAAACAGAACACCTGGAATTCTCACACATTGTTAGCGGGAGGATAAAATGGGTCAAGCTCTTTGTATAACTCTTTGGCAGTTTCACAAAATTTAAAAAATGATGGTTCTGCTTTTGTATTGGCTAACTCCTACCAGGCATCTACCAGGCTGAACCTCCTATAAATAGCAAGTATAAATTCTGGACAAATTATGAACTACACAACTACCTGAAGGCACTGGAGATAAACATGAGCTCAGATTCTGATGGGGATTCAATACTTGGAAAAGTTACTTTGGGAAAGTGCCTTTTTAAGTCTGGGAGGAGCTTATAATAGATACCATCTAAAACTCCACGTAGCCTCTCTGCCCAAAGAACAAGAGGACAAATACTGGGTGAACTGTAGCCATTGGAAAGTGAAGGGGATCCTGGAAAGAAGACAGCTAGAGAGGGAGAGCAGAAGCTTCTGAATACGAATCCTACCCAAACTCTGGCTAACTCCTGAATTGTATGTGCACGAGGCAGACTCCGAGCAGCCCAACTAAGGATACAGAACTGAACTGACATTTGAGTTCCTACTCAAGAGACAGCATTTGTATTGTGGGTACAACAAGTTAATTGATAATAAAACAAACAAAAAATTAAATCAACATTATTAGGGGGAATATTATAGAATCCAGAATCACTATAACATAACATTCAAAACATCTAGGATATTATCTGAAATTACTCAATACAAAAAGAACCAGAAAATGTGACCCATTCTCAACATAAAAGAAAATCTCTGAGACCATGGTATTGGAATTAGCAAACAAAGATTTTAAGCAGATATTATAACTATGCTTAATGTCATAAAAGAAAAATATAGTCACAATGCATCAAAAGATAGGCAATCTCAGCAGAAAACCAAAAAGAAAGAAGTGAATTGGGGAAATTAAGCATAATTCTACCCTTCTAATCATCAACTTCACTCTTAGATCGTTAGTCAAGATAAATGAAAACATATATAATTGAACAAGAATTTTCATAGGAGTCTTATTGATACTGGCTCCAAACTGGCAAAATTCTGCACGTCTATCATAGGCTAGTGGATTGAAAAAAAAAAAAAAGGTATATTTATAAAATGAACTACTACTGAGCAATAAAAAAGATAATTAACTACTAATACTTGTAACAACATGGCTAAATCTCAACGCTATTATTTTGAGCCAAAGAAGCCAGATACAAAAAGATCACATATCTGTGACACCTAATAGGGAAAGCTAACCTATGGTCATAGATTGAGGAAAATGTTCTTTATGTTGATTTAAAGACTTGCCTAACGTAAGATCTGTATATTTCACTGTATGCTCATTGTAACTAAAGAGATTCATGAGGAAGGTGAAACATGGCAGCTTGTTTTTTATTTTGTTTTTTTGTTTTTGTTTTTCCTCATTATACCACTATGGACCTACCTAACCTCCAGCCTTCATTCTTTCAAAATAGGGTAGTAGAATGGTTTTCTAGAATTTTCCCACTTGCTTCCTATAACATTACATTGTTCTGTTGGGAATTAGAAAAAGGAGATTTTATCAGATTCTTTTATTTTTTCTTAGTTTTGGTTCTAATTTTATTGCATTTGATAAGATTTCCTTATGGCATATGGTTACCACCTTACCTTGCTTCCCCCCTGCCTCCAATTTTATTTTTATTTTTTAAATTTCATTTGGTTAAATAAGGGGATGTGTACTAGTACCTTCATTAAATTATCTCCTGGCTTTTGTACCTTATACCCTTAAAGCATTTAGGACAAGTGCTTGGAGTACTCTGCCCTGACCAGCTCATTTTTGTGCTGGTGGTCTCAGTTTCTTGCTCTGAGAAGAAATTTTTACCTATTCCTGTCCCAACACTGTCAACTTTATTGGCAAAGAATTTAGTTGGAGACCCCTATGGAAAAGCCAGTAGATATTTCATTTGACACCTACAACAGTCTTAAAATGTTTGGAGAAACGTGACAAATATAGTAAATAGCAGAGGGTTGAAAGAAAAGCAATAAAGGTAATTAAGTGACTCTGAGTATTGATTTATGAAGGACGATTGAAGATATTAATACAAACCACATTTCTTTCCTGAACACCAAGTGAAAGAGGGGGATTGATGAGGCAATAACTGCTCATAGAATAAACAACCAAAGGAGAAAGACTTCTGTGGGTGGTATCAAGGGTATAATTTCAAATTTTTCAGAAGGAATTTAATAAAGAAATATGTAGACTGAATATCAAAAGAACGTTCCAGTTAGTGGGAGTTCTGGAGCATGGTATGCATACTTCTAAGGACATGAATTGGCTGCCACATACCTGAAATTTTGGGATCAAAAAAAGCCCAGGGATGTTACTGACAGAGTATCCCATAGATACCACCCATGCATGAGGTTTTCTTTCAATCTTTCTCTCACCTTGCTTTTTATTCACAGTGGCTATAAACAAAAAAAGAAAAAATGAACAAAAAAAAGTGAAAATGGGGCTTTTCTGGTGCATGCAAACAATGTCGCCATTTGGTTTTATATTTTCTTAAAAAATCAGTCTTCCTAGAGGGATAGAAATCAATTACTATTCTAGTATAATAAAGACTGAACAAGGGTGGGGGCAGTAGGAAGAGGTTGGTCAAAGGGTATAAATTTCCAGTTATAAGATGAATCAGTTCTGGGGTTCTTTTGTACAGCATGCTGCTTATAGCTAATAGTACTGTATTGCATACTTGAAAGTGGCTATGTGAATAAATCTTAAATGTTCTCACCACAAAAAAGAAATGGTAGTTGTATGACATGGTAGAGGAAGTAGTTAATGCTATGGTGATAATCATTGTGTGAGATATAAATGTATCAAATCAACACATTGTACACATTAAATTTATACAGTGTTATATGTCAGTTATATCTCAATAAAACTGGAGGGAAAAAAGACCAATGATTGTCATATCTATAAAATGATCTGTTATACTGAATATAGATATAGTTCCAATGACTCTTGTATTCAACAGGATGTCTTAAAAAAAACAACAAACACCTAAAAACATTTTAATGGAAAACAGAAGACTCCTGTTACCTATGTGGGTAAACCTGATAGTAAGTCAGACAGGGTTGGCCAGCCCTTTCTTTGCCCCATGGGAAGGGATGCATGTGAACATGTTATAGCATCTGTGGGAATGATGTAAGGGCAGGACGATAGGAGACTGAGCTGAGATGGAACCTGTACCTGAGTTGCATTCTGGCTTTCGTTGAGTGCATCTCCTGTCTGCCCACTATTGGTACACTAAATTGTGAGCTTCTTGAGGGCAAGGTTTCTGTCTTTCATTTCTGTATCCCCAGAAGCAAGCAAGGCATGAAGTAAACAAGGTCAATTCTACCTCTACAATAGATCTGATATGTATGTGCCCTTCTCTATCTCCAAGGCCACCATTGTGGTGTAGCCACCATCATCTCTTTTCTGGATAGAATGTCAAATAGCCTACCCAATTTCTACCCCAACCCCCTGCAATACGTTCTGGCAAAGCAACCAGGATGACCCAGCCTCTTCAGCCGATTTAACCTACTTATTGCTCCCTTCGTACCATGCTTTCTCCTATCTAGACTGTCTTTCTCTGACTCTTCTTTAAGGCCTCATGCAGATCCATCTCCTAGCTATACAGCTTTTACAGAGCATCCCATTCATTTAGTCATTCAGTTAGCCATTTATCATTTATTGGGCATCTACTACATGCCAGATATTGTGTTAATAATTTATAGGAATATAAATACAAATAAGATGAGGTCCCCGCCTTCTAGGAACACACACTAATTCTAGTATATACCAGTGGTTGTCATATCTGGCTTATCCACAGACTTACCTGGATACTTAAAAAAAAATTTCAAACACCCAGTGTGTCAGTTCTGAGCCCATTTACCCTCAGATCCATTCCTCACGTTTGCTCTGCTCTGTTCTATAGCTCAGGGAGGTTGACACCTGCATGCCATTGCTCCCAGGCTCTGCTGTCAGCTGGGAAATAGGAAGATGGGAAATTGGAGGAAGGTGGAAGGGATAAGTCAGTGTGTCCTCTATCCATCTGTGACTTGGGTGTTGCCTCATGCAGTGATCATAACAGTGGTGTGGTTTCAGGTCCCTCTGGACCTGGTTGCAGCTTCCACAGGAGCACACCAGTCCCTTGCACCAGTTCTCAACTCCATCCCTCTGCCCCCCCCCCCCCAGCTGAGGGGTGATAGTGGCTTCCTGCTCTTGCTTATGTCTAGGTGGCATCATTGTTTCCCATGTGACATCTCAGGTACTCCAAAATTTATGTAACAAACTTCCTATATTAAACTCCCTTTGTTTTAAATATTCAGAGTGGGTTTTCATTTTCCTAGGTGGACAGTGACCAATATAGCTATTGGTACCAGAAGGGGCCCCAAGTAATCAAATTCAGGATGCAATTCAGGGATTAGGTTGCTCATGTCTTTGAATGTGGTGACCTCCTTGCAGGATGGCAGGCGACAATATGGGAGAGACACAATTATTTAAATTTATCACCTATGCTGGTTTGAGGTGAAATGTCTTACTTGTCGTCAGTGTTGTTCCCTCCACCCTGTTCCTCAAATGCTTCTGCCCAAGGAACACATTTCACAGAGGAAGAAGGCAGAATAGAGTTCTCGCTATGTTCTTCATCAACTACGAGCATTCAGGTATTCCTTACCTGTTCTGTTTCTATATTATTTGTAGTTCTCGTCACTTCTTACCAGCCACGCCTGCATTGCTCCAGCTCCCTGTGCTCCTCCACAACACTTTATAGTCAACTTATCTTGTCTGTTCAAATTGCTCAATAGTTTCTGTCTCCTGATTGGATCTTGATTGAGGTCCTCTGCTGCACTGCCAGCTGGGAAACAACACCCTGAGAGAGTTGAATGCTGCCCTACCAGGATGTGGCATACATTTTGAAGTAGCCACCAATATATGGTGCCATTTCTCCAAAGGCCAGAATGACAAGTCCAGGAACCAAGAAATTGAAGTCGTGATTATACCTAATAACCCACTCACAGAAATTTTGCTTTTACATTCCTAAAAAGTTGGGCTCTTCTGGTTCAGTGTTCTTATTTTGTAATGGCGGACTCTCTGCACAGGTGACTCAACGATGGCCTCATCAAATTAGCATTTGAGACTATTTGGGGCTTCTCCTCACGTTGAACTGACGCAGGGAGTAAGGGTGTACCTGGTATGCTTCACGTATTTCCTCAGCGGAGGTAGAAACTTTCAGCTGTTGCTAACTTCTGGGTTGGCTCACAATTTCTTGTGTGACTCCCCAGCTTTCCCATCAGATTTGATGAATAAGTGTTCTTTATTGAAACACCTAGAATGGCTTTTGTTCTCCTGACTGAACCCTGTCAAATAAACACGCCTGATTAAAAACATACCTCGCCCTGTGACCAGCTCTCTCTACCCTGCCTCCTTCCCTGCTGTATTCCCTTCATAGCAGTTACCACTTGATAACTATCTATGCCTTCATTTGGTCACTGCTTTATGTATGCTTCACAAAGGCAACATTTTGGTCCATTTTGTTTTCATTGCTGTAGAGCTAATGCCTAGCACCCGTGCCTGGCATGTGGTAAGCACTCAGTAATAATTGTTAAATGAATGGTTCGATATAGATACACGTTTTGAGATGTATGATGGTATGTGGTGATTAATTATCCAAATTAGTCCATAAATTCAATGCAATTCAAGTCAAGTTTCAAAGATACTTTCCCACGAAATTAGGAAGCTGATGTCACAATGCATATGGACAAACAATGCAACACAACCAGCAAAGCATTTAGAAGATGCGGGAGAGAGAATTGCCTTTTCGTTTTTAAAGATTTACAATAAAACTATATTAATAACGTTATGGTAGTAATCTAAGATTAGGTAAAATAGTGGGATAGAGATCTTAAAAACAGGTCAACCACATATGAAAATGTGATAAAAGACAGAGGGACAGTATCACAAATTGGTAAGAAGATGATGTCCCATTCATTAAGCCGCACAAAAACAGTGTCTATTCATAAGGAAGAAAATGAAATTAGTTCTCAAGTTCATACAATGCACAAAATTCCAGTTGAATAAGATGAACAAAACATGAAAATCGAAACTACAAAAACCTTTAGAAGGACGTGTAAGAAAATATCACCATGACTTAGAATAAGGCAGGATTCCTCGAATGAAAGAAAATAATGCAAGCCATGAAACAAAATATTTTAATAAATTGCTTACATTTAAATGAAAATATTTCCAAATAACAATAGGCAAAAGAAATATAATGTGGACAAATTTACACATTGGCAAATCTCTTTCAACTGCTTACAGATTGGGCAAATATATTTCAACTTATATAACTGACAAAGAAATAGTGTCTAGAAAATACATTTTAAATTCTAGAAATAAAAAAGACAAACAATCAAAAAAAACCAAATGGACACATAACATAAGAGGAAACCTGAATGGTCAATAAACATGAAAAAATGCTAATGTTGCTTTTAACCAAGAAAATGAAAGCTGGAACAAACAAAAATGATGTCTTATCTCACTCCCAATGGAATGGCAAAACTTACAAAGTTTGAAATTCTAAATTGACAAGGATGTGGGAAAACACAAACCCTGATACCTTGCTGATGAAAATACTTCATAAATTTGTAAAAATTTATAAATACTTCATAAATTTGAAAGACAATTTGGCAATGTCTATTAAGACTAAAGCTGTATAATCCTGAAGACTCGATAATTTCACTACTTAAAAAACTCTGGAGCAGATATAGAAAAGAATATATGTGGCACACTGGGTTACAGCAAAAAGAGAAGAGACCTCAATATACAACAATGGAAGAATTAATAAATTGTCTTGTATCCACAGAATACTTTAAAGTTGTTGAAATGAATGAATTAGATCTTCATGTAGCAACGTGATTTAAGTCCTATAAACATAGTGTGAAATGAAGAAAACATTGTGTGGGAGGTAAATACAACATGACACTTTTATAGATATTTAAAATTCTCACACAACAACAGATGTATTATTTATGAATATTTACATATACCGTAACATGAATGAGAAAGAGAGTGGTTATACATGGTGAAGGAGGGATGGGAAATGGCATGAAAGAAGTACAGTGGGGCTCCAAATGTATTTATAACATTTTATTTCTTAAAAGTAATACATGAAACAAATGTGAACAAATGTTGACACTTGTTAAATTTGAGTATTGGGTATCTATGCGTTTGTTTGCCACTCTTTGTTCTTTTCCATATTGCATAATAAAAGATGGATTTGCCAAAAAATGGTGTCATTATTTTCCATTTCCCCCGAGCATGTCAATCTAATACTCTTATCTTTGTAAAATTTAATATGCCTTTTAGAAGCTCTTTTTTGTCTGTACTTCATTCCTTCTCCATTCTCCTCAGGATGCGATTTTCTTGTGGTTGCCAAGTGAGTCAGTAAAGTTGGGATAAGCAACAAATATTTATGTGGCTCTGAAATTGCAGTGAAGCTGCACTAGCACACACCTTCCACAAAAAAACTGATTATGGCTAATTGTTTAAATCATTATGTAAATTAATAGATATGCTATTTAACAAAGTTTAAAGACATGAAAGTGTGTGAATATAGATTAATATCTTCTTTTACAATATTTTAATACTTATTGGATTGTGCTTTGTCCAACTGTTATTCTTTCTTTTACCCTCTCTCTCAAATATAAAACCAGCACTATTCTTCCCTTTACTTAGGTTTTGAATGGTTCAGTTTTCTTACTGTCTCTCACATCAACCCTACACCTCTGCCGAGGAGCCCCTTCAGGCTTTCTTTGTAATCATTTCCAGTGAGAATTACATAGTTTTGGTCTTCTATTTGGGACAGCTGATGATCTGCTCTCTTTTCTTTAGGTGTTTACTAAACAACGCATGTAATTGTAAGCAATACAAGGCACAAAGCAGAAAATTCTCTAACTTTGTTTCTCCCGTGACTCAAAGGGTAAAGATATTCTCCAATAATATTATCTAGATTGTTTTTCTAATGAATGCTTTCTGATTAGGTTTCAAACGGTCATTTACTCACTCAATATTTTTCCTCTTCTTTTCTGAAAAACGATTCCACCAAATAGAAAAGAGTTTTAATTTGGTTTAATCAGAGGGAGCCTACATGAATCTGAACATTTTATTTGAAATCTCTATATTAAAGACATTTCCCAATTTTTATGCCTAGCATTAAAAACATTTTCCATTTAAAGCATAATAATGCTTATCACAGAAAATTTGGAAAACACAAAAAAGACAAAGTTCTGTAAGAAGAGCTATCTACTGTTAGTACTTTTGGTGTATTTCCATTTGCTTTAAAATATATTTTGTATATATTTTTCAAATATAACATAGGTCATCTAATAGATATCTCAATTATATCAGTAATTTAAAACTATTATTTCTTTATAAAAGTAATACATGCTAATCGTCAAATATGAAAAAGAAGAATTAAAAAAAAATCACTCATATATCTATGACACAGAGATAATCCCCAGACTAAACATTTTGGTATGTTTCTGTATACACCTTTTTAAAAATTTTTGCCAAGTTTGAGAGAGTGTGTGTGTGCATATGTGTGTATTTTTTTGCTAGTTGAGATCATGTTGCATATATTAATTTCTACATATAGATAACAGGAGCTGTTATAGTTCCTAAACAGAAGACATGCAAAGAATGCTTTAATAATAGATAATATCTGCCTTTGGGAGGTTTATGACTCATCCCTAATTTAAAAAAATCTCAGTGACTCCTTATTCAATATAGATTTCTTTGATTAGTTGCTTTTAATTAAAAATTAATATTGCATCTAGAAAAAAAAATTAGACCACAAAGGAAAATAAGTTTCTTATATATGGATTTCCTTAGTTACTTTCCCAGAAGTAGTTACTGTGACCAACTTAGCCTCCCAGAAATATTTTTTTGCATACAGTAGAACAGATATATATATATATATATATATATATATATATATATATATGTATATATATATGTGTATATATATGTTATTATCCATTTACAGTCAAACCTATATACATTATTAGCCATTTAATATATGGATAAATGTTATTGTTTTTAATAATAGCCATAGTATTTTCCATTTTCTACAAATTAGAATTATACTGCATATACAGTAAAACAGCTTGATTTTTATTTTTTGCTTAAAGATTTGTAGATATTTTTATATATCAGTTTGTAAATATCAACCTCCTTCTTTTATATGACTGCATACAGGTATAACATATTTATTTGCCCAGTCCTCTAATAATGGACACATAGGTAGTCTCCTATATTTTGCTATTGCAAGCGATGTGGCAATGAACATTCAAGTATATCTCTGAACCCATGTGTGGGCTAAATTATGAGATGTAGAATCAGTGGGTCCATTTGAGCATATCCATTTCAAATTTATGTATATTGCCTGGTTGGTTTACTGGTTAAAACTTATCAGCCATGTAGAGGAGTAACCATTTCTTTACTCCAACTCATATACTATGTGTTAGGAAACTTTATATATATTTGGCACCATCTTAGGTAGAAAACGGTTTATCATTTTTAAAACTGAATTTTTAAATTATGTTTAATTAAGAATAGTTATCTCTTCATCTGTTTACCAGCTGAGTCTTTCTTTTTTGGTCAATTTCTTATTTATATATTTTCCCGATTTGTTTTTTTATTGAACGGCTGATAACTTTGTTTTGTAGGAATTGTAAAAATTCATTATGTAGTTAGAAAATTAAGCCTTTGTGATATTTGTTAGAACAATTCTTTGTAGTTGATTGCCTTACGACTTTGTCTTTCGTATTTTTTTCACTCATAAACATTACTTGCTGCATATCCAATTATATTAGTTTATATTTTAAAGCTTATGGACTTCATTTTGCTTAAAAAGGCTTCTTTCATTATATCAAGATTATTTTTTAAATATCTAATTTTTTCTTCTCCTATAATACATTTAAAAAATTATCTTCAATTTCTAATTTATTTGGAATTTATTCTCATTTAAGAAATGAGATAATAATGCATATTTATTTTTTTCCAAATGATTACCATATTCTTCAACCATTATTAGAAACTATTCATCTTGTAGCCACTGATATAACGCTTATATTAGTTTCCTATTGTAATTGTAAAAAATTATCACAAGTTTAGTGGCTGTAAGCCACTACAAATTTATTTCCTTACAGTTCACAAAGTCAGAAGTCTAAAACAAGTTATCAGGCCTGCATCCCTTCTGGAGGCTCTGAGGGGAGAATCCACTTCCTGGCCTTCTCCAGCTTTAGGAGACTGCCCGTATGCCTTGGCTCATAACCTTGCATTACCCTGACTTCTCCCTCTGTGGTCACATCTCCTGCTCTTATTCTGATCCTCCTGCCTTCCCCTTTCCATTATAAGAATCCCAGTATCATAGCATATTTAGGCAGGCTAATTTTTTGTTGCACATACATAGAGATAGTTGTTTGTAGACCATTATTTGTAGAAGCAATAGGTAGAGCCAAAGAGTAAGATATCATAAGTTGCTTAATTTTTGCTCTATTTTTTCAGGAATAATCTTTATACATGATTATAAAGTGATTTATAAGTTACTACCTCCAGGGTAATTCCCAATTATACCCACCTTCTGGTTTCATGCTCCTGTGTAGTGCCTTCTCATATTGAACAGGGCTGATCTATGTAACCAGTAGAATATTGCAGAAAAGACAGAGTGTTACTTATGAGACAAAATATTTTACATCTTCTGTTGGATTATTTTGATTGCTTGTTCTGTGGGAAACCAGATAACTTGAGGACAACCACGCAGCCCTATGGAGAGGACCACTTGGCAAGGAATTGACATCTCCTGCTTTGGTGAGAACGTCATCTAGGGAGAGAATCCTCCAACCTCAGTCAAGCCTTCAGATGACTGCAGGTCGTTGACAGCTTGATTGCAACTTCATGGGAGACCCTGAACTAAAATCGCGCAGCTAAATTGTTCCTGGATTCCTGACCCACAGAAAAACTGTGAGAAAATAAATGCTTACTGTTGTCTTATTCTATTAAGTATTGGGCAAATTGTTATTCAGCAATAGATAACTAATAAAGGTTGCATTTTGTTCCAAGGGGACGATTGTTTCATATGCTGCACCATCAGCAATTGTAGGCTTCCAACTTGCTTACTGCAGATCTTGGGACTTCTCAGCCTCCATAATCACAGGAGCCAATTCCTTACAATCAACCCACCAGTCAATCTTATTGGTTCTGTTTCTCTGGAGAACCTTGACTAAACCACTGTTCTGACAGAGAAAGTGCTTGGGCGTTTCCTCATTTAGTTCCTCTTCTGACTCTTTATGATGGCAGACAAGACTTAAGGAAGAAGTCCTGTGTGTAGCCTAGTTCCCAATGATAACTCTTTGAGCAACAAGTCATTCTCGGCTATGTCTTCAAGTCCTGGGTCCCCTGACATTTATTTTCCTACTGTGTCCAGTGCCACAACATTTCAGAAAACACACTTAAGTGTTGTTTTTTTTTGAGGAGGTGAAATCAGGGAACTGTGTGTGGACTGATTTAGAGAAATCCCCTAGAGAAGGAGGGAGTGGCTGTCATGTTCATTTCTTTTTATTCTCATAATAATACAAATATAAAATTACTACTTATGGACTGCTTACCATTTACCAGTGTAAGAATGAACTTTACAGGAATGGAGTTGCCTGAGAGATGATGAAAAGTCACATTGATAAATGCATAGGCCTGACCCATTTATCAGAAAAAGGTAATAGATAGTTGTTAACAAATATTGAGTTATTAAAGAAGGGATTATGAACAGAGGCAGCTTTTGTATTTTGCTTGTGTGTGTGTGTGTGTGTGTGTGTGTGTGTGTGTGTGCGCGCGTGTGCATACGGGTTGACTGATCTTCCTCAGGAGAATGTATGCTTATGGTTGTTTCAGCATATGTGATGCACGGACTTTCTCAGAATCTGCTTTAGCAAACTGCATGCACTGTGAGTGGGACCCATTGCCAGGTCACTGTGCTAACAAGCAGTGGCCAAAGATCCCCAAACTGAGCAGCAATGAATGACCCAGGTGAAGCTGCGCACCCACCCACCACTGGCTTTCTTGCTCATAATCTTACCTTGTGTGCTAGGTTTCCAGAGGTTCACCTCAGACCTGCTCTTTTTGTGTGAACTTCATTATATACATTAATTGCCAACTCTCTCTTCAGTGCTGATGATTGATTTTGAGTTCCCTTTTTTACACAATGAGGCTTGAGGGGGTAAAGTGACTCCTTTAGGCCACAAGTGGTGGAATGATGGCATAAACTCTAGTCATTTGATTCAGAAAACCACAAACTTGCCATTAAACTGTGTTACCCATAATTTAAGCAGCGCTGATTCCTACTTCAATGTGCTGAATATGTAAGTAGCACAGATTCTCTGGAAAGTTCACAGTCAGCTTACTCCCTGGGGACACTCTTTTAAGTAGAAACTAAATGACCTGGAATAAAATGTTGCTCTTGCTATGGAATCATCACAGATGAAAGCCCTTCTCTCACCCAGGAATCTGACCCTGACAGACCACACTGCCTTCTCAGGTCAGGGCTGGGCTGCAAATTACCCTCTAAAATTCATTCACAGCCACAGCCCTTGTGTACATTCAGAAGCATGCCACTTATTTGGAAATTAGGTCTGGCTGTGCTGTGTGTCCTGAGTCTAGGCTAATAAGCTCAATCATGTAAGCTCATTCCTAAAAGAGACCGAGTGCACAGATTCAATACCTGGGAAGGCCAATAAGTGCCAGGAGGTAAACTTAGCCCATATGCTTTAGAGCAGTGGGTCTCAAAGTGTGATACCTGGACAAGCAGCATCAGCATCACCTGAGCACTTACGAGAAATTTAGATTCTTGGACCCCACCTCAGAGCTATTAATCGGAAATTCTGAAAAATTTAGTTATGAAATAAATAAGTCATGGGGATATAATGTACAGCATAGTGACTATACTTAACAATACTGAATGATATATTTGAAAGTTGCTAAGAGAGGAGATCTTAAAAGTTCTTACTATAAGAAAAAAAATTATAACTATGCATGGTGATGGATGTTAACTAGACTTATGGTGATCATTTTGCAATATATACAAATATCATATCGTTATGTTGTATACTTGAAACCAATATGTCAATTATTAGTTATATGTCAATTATTCTCAATAAAAGAAGAAAAAAATTGTGGGGCTGGAACCCAGCAACCTGATTTTTCATAAGCCTACCATTTGAGTTTGACACATGCTCAAGTTGGAGAACTGGCTTTGAATATATTTGAAATAGCACTTGGGTACTCATTATCCATGCACACAAATCAACATCACATTGATTTCATTTTTATTTGTATTTTTATTTTTAACTAATGCTTACTCATTGAAAAGAAGGAAAATCAACTTACACTGATAGGGAGGCCATTTTAGCCCATTGTGAATTTCTGGAGAGGCGAACAGTTCTATAAGAAAGTCACTCAAGAATGAAAAAACCCTGCCCCATCTTGTTTCAATATTGCTGGAAGGTGCTGAGAACTTGTCATCCATTGCCTTCTAGACCACAGACATTGACAGAAGAATAGGTGGTAAGAGGGAGGCAGGCGTCCATTCTGATAAGGACCCCAGCCCCATAAGACTTGCAGCACCCAGTCCTCTATCTGGTTCATTAATCTCCAGAAAGAACCAGTCTGTGGGACCCCCACAGATCTCCCCACAGGGAAGACACAAAACAAGAGCAGTCCGCCTGGCTCTTGTCACTGGTGAAGCTGAAAGCTTTATTGCCTCTGTGGAGAGGGGAGTTAAAAGGTGGGGCCATGAGAGTGTATTCGTGTGCCAGGGAGGGAAGACGATTATTTTTATAGAGGAAGAAATACACTGCACAAAGGAAATTAGAAGGAAAGACCATAAAGGTCTCAAGTTGGCAAAGCCAATTAGTAGATATTTACAGAAGATAACCCCTGAGGTCAGACAGGATTTGCTTTGATGTCAATACTCTTGAGTTTCCAGAAATGGATTAGCGCTCTCCATACGGTGTGCAGTACAAAGAGACCCAAGTGTCCCTTCTGCTGGAGCCTTAACCTAGCTGTGCACCCTCAGGCAGGTGACATAAATCTCAGGCATCTCTTTCCTCATTTGTGAAAGGAGAGGATGGATTATATGAGATCACTCTAAAGGTCCTTTCCCGCTCTGACATACCAGGAAATCCTCTTGGACTGCTGGGAATTTGGGGGAGCATTTCAGCGTTCTATCTTCCATAATATGACTCCTTGGGATTTTCTGAGCAGCCTATGAACTTTCTTTACCGAACTGGGTGGGAAAGAGAGAGTTTCTCATCTTTTCTATGTCTAGTGTACCTCAGCCACTTGAAAACAGAATGACTTAAATCTAAATGAGAACAAAGTCCAGGAAATACCCTGGGGATGTTCCTAGCTTTGCCTGAATGTGAGCCATTGTTACAAAAGCCAAAAGCCAGAAACTATGGCATCACGTCGGAATAGTCCACATAAAGTTATGTGATGGGTTTCGGGAATTTTGAGTGTGCTCTCATGGATGCTCTTATTAAAAGTACAATAGGGAGAAATTTCTGGACATCCGAGGAAATATAAAGGGATTCTGAAGGGAGCAAAGAAAGACAAGAAATTGGTATCTCACATTCCTCTGGAAACAAGTGTAGTCCAGGTAAATTGATATAGTATGATTTAGAGGTAAAGTAAGTTTACCCAAAATGACACTGAAGTGGAGCCGGGGTCTGACCCTAAGACTGCCTAAAAGGAAGAGGAAGGGATTATCATTGTTGCTATTTCTACTATTTTTAAAATCAGCAGCTCCCGTTAATTGAAGTCCCCCCATATCCCAGTCCCTATGCCAATCAATGATATAACTTATTTCAATTAATGCTGTCCATCATTGTGGAAAGATATTTCCAGTGCTGGTAAATGTTGCACATCAACTCTGCACATATATTTATATATAAATATGTAAACCGAGAAAAGGCTCTGCTTTGTAGCTTTGCCAGTTTCCACGGTAGAAGTACTCCCACCATGGCCAATTCAAACCTACCAATATTATATCACTAAATGCTGCTGTGGGAAAAGAAGTGTAAAACAGGTTCTCGTGGGCAAGTGCAAGCTGGCTCCAGCGCAACCCTGGTTCTTCTCCTCACTGTAAAGATGAAGACCCAGACAGAGTAACTTGCCCTAAATACACAGCAAGTATGTGTTAGAGTCACATTTTGCACCCAGCAGTCTGACTCCAAAACTTGGGGTCATAACATTTCACCATCTATTTTTTTTTCTCTTTAAATATTTCTTTGGGGGAGGGGACGCCACACTCCTCAATTAAGAGAAATATTTTTACAGAGGTCTTTTATTTTTTACACTTATGCCATGAATTCATAGGGAATGGGTTCCAGCAGCTCAGGCTCCTTTCCATTGGTTCTCACAAAGTGAGCTTCTTTGGGTGGGGCAGGCTGGCGTTTCAGTTGAACCCAGGTACCTTTCTCTTTGGCTTCCTTCTTTTTCTGATCATTTTCCTTTACCCGTTTCAGGAAGCTATCTCGGCTCTTAGAGTGCTTAATATGCTCAATACGAACATGAATTCTCTTGGCAAGAATCTTGCCCTTGACTTGATTGTTTACAACAATGCCAACCGCATGCTGAGTAACATTGTAGACCCTTCCCGTTTTGTCATGGTAACATTTGTGGGGCATTCCTTTTTGAACAGTGCCCATTCCCTTGATGTCTACAATATCACCTTTCTTGTAGATTCGCATGTATGTGGCCAAAGGAACAACTCCATGTTTTCTAAAAGGCCTAGAGAACATATAGCGGGTGCCTCTCCTCTTTCCCTTTGTGTTGGTCATTTTGACAAATTACTGGAAGATGGCGGTCCCGTCACCATCTATTTTTAAAGAATAGCAATCTGACCTTTGGGAAAATGCCTCATGCAAATGCAAACATGCCCTCCACTCACCAACTATGAACCTCCATTCTAAGCCCGTGCTCAATCCATTCATTTTCCTACCACTTTTCTATGGACTCTGGGTATGTAAGACAGAACTTGCTCTCCTCGAGACCTCCTAACCTGCGCTCCAATTTCCACTCTGACCCCCAATAACTTCGTTTAGGGTTCTTCTCTCCTCCCACATGAACCTCAAAAAGAATCAGAAAATGTTCTGAACACTTTAAAACAATATCTGGAACGTTTCACCAAGATCCAGAGGTTCACTTTTCTTTAGGATTTTTTTAAATTAGTGAATCAGAGACCATTTGCTCATGTTTATATGTGGATAGACAAAGTTATGTAGTAACAGGAGTTTGCAGCCGGCTCAGAAGAGTTTCTCATTCTTGACTCTCAATTTGGTGGAGTCACTCACTGCCATCTGTCCTGTGAAGCTTCATGAAGCATTGGGGAACTGCTTCTAATTGGGATGGAATATATTGGTGTAATAGGAATTGTAGAAAGTAGAAACCCCTCTCAGAGTCAGAAGCCCCAGCTGCAGTCCCAGTTCTGAAGAAGGGAGTGAACTTTTATCATCTTAGTCTTCTCATATAGGAAGAAGAAATAATAATACTCATCCAGCCTTATCTCCCCAGATTGTTCAGCGTATCTATATGAAAGGGTTTTGAAAACTGTAAAACACTACACATATATAAAGTGGTATCATCCGTCACAGAAGAACACTGACTAAGGGACGACGGAGTTTTATCAAAAATCACAGACTCATTTAGAAACAATGAAATTAAACTTTTATGTGTAGTTTTGCTGAGAACAAAGAAATCAGTTTCTTGATATGTGAAAGCATCTTTCATACTTAAATGTCTCGGCTCATAAATCTTTCAGATTTAGATAGTCTATATTGAGGAATTGCAAAGGAATCCATGTGGATAGAAGCCACAAAACTCGAAAAGGTTAACTTTACATAAATCTGGACATTATTTGTATCAAATATCTTATTAACTAATTTTTTTAAAAAAGAAGGGTAACTTTTATTTAAATTTCAGAATTCATTGTGGTGGTAGTACAGTAACTATTTTCTTTAAGGAAATCGTAATACAACCAAAACATTGCAGTGAATACTAGAATTGTAAATATAAGAATGTAATTTAGTAGTTATTACTTCTTGATATTTTCCCTGATATTTGTCCTTTTATAAAAAAGATTTAATTAAAACTGTTTTATGCCTTAGAAAAGGGAAATTATAGTATATTTTAAAACACTGTATAAGGTCATTGTTTTTATGGCTATTTATTTTATTTTATTTTGCTAGGAAAATAGACAAATTTCAGCAAAAGAAATCATAAAAATAAATGTGAGTGCACAGCTTATACCAAGCAAATACATCTCACAAAAAAATTTTTTTAGCTATGCAGTATTTCTAAGTCTTATCATATAGGTAAAAGGTTATGACATGTTATTTCTAATCTCTTACTCTGAACTTATAATTGAAATAAATCAGTAAAATATAACAACATTATGGTGATCTGACATAAATCACTCAAACATAGTAAAAACAGCTAAAAGGGTAAAAAGGCAAGTAAACAAAACTCAGAAGTTCATAACAGAAAGGAAATGTCTACGGTGATATAAATATACAATTTAGCCCCTTTGACCGACAGAAACAGTGACAACAAACAACTGAACTAGATAGTTCCAAAACATGTCAACCAAATGAATCATTGACTAATACTTTTAATTAACACTACAGTAGTTCTGGTTTATGCCAGTTTCCTAAAAAATAGGTTTTCATATGTGAAAGATAAGAATTTGGTGAGAATTGATATAGGGAATTTCTCATTTTAATTTACTGGACAAAACAGAAATGTGTACTTTCAGATTTGGAGAAAACATACTAACGCATGGGTCTCAAATTTTAGCTGCATCTGAGTCAAACACAGACAGCTGGGCCCCATCCAGCAAGAGTTTTGGATTCAGCAGGTCTGGGGTGGGGCCTCAGATACGCATTTCTAACAAGTTCCCAGGGCATGCAGATGCTGCTGGCTCAGAGACCACACTTTGAGAATTTACTGCTCCGGAGTCACTAACTTTATCTCTTTGTTTTATAGGCATCCCCTAGAGCCAGCTCTAGATGCGGGAACCTGATTCCCAGCCCAACATCATCCTGCTGCTTCTACCAGCATGAATTCTTTGCAAGAATCACAATCTTTGGAACTTAAGCCTTGCTAATGATGAGAAGCTTTTCTATACACTTTTGCGCAAAAGAAAAATATACATTTGCTAATTAGCTTCAATTGGACAGACCTGCTAGCGATATAGCCTGTGCAGGAGATTTGAAGGAAATCTGATGTCCTTTTGTTGTTGTTGTTTCTCTACCAACACAGGCAAACTGGCGACAAGAAAAAGATGGAAAACTAGTCCAAAAAAGGCTTCAAAATTAGAATCAGAAAATAAGTTAAATCTCACACCTCACAAAAGTTTTAAATCATTTAATCTAAGCAAAAATACTTTAAGATAATATTACAGCTTTTTCATAAATCACGTATTATGCTTTACCATGTGTAAAGTATAGTTAATTATTGAAAGCTTGCATAGTGCTTACCATGTGCTTTATGTAAGAAATCTCATTGACTTCTCACAGCAGCTCTATGAAGGAGGGACAGTTCTCTCTCCCATTTCACAAGATGGAGAAACCATGGCACAGAGTTCAGTAAATTGCCAAAGCCACACAACCAGTAAGAGCCCAGGGATTTGAACTCAGACAGTATGTGTTCAGCACGTATGCTCTTAGCCATCACACTCTGATCCTTGTATTAATTAGCTTGGGGTTAAAGCAACCTTGTCTTTTTAAAACCTGGCTGCACATTAGACCCAACTGGGGGCTTCTAAAATGTGCTAATGCCTGGACCTTCCCCAACCAATTGAATCAAAATCTTTGTAGGTGGGGCCCAGGCACTGGTATGTGTTAAATGTAACCCTGGTGATGTCAGGGTGCAGCCAGGATTGGAAATAATTGTGCTAAAATATCAGCGGACTACACTGAACTTCCAATTTGCTTTTCCTTTGGAAGCAGCTGAAAGGACTACATCACTGAAGGCTGTACTATACACAGGGGGAGGGGAGCACCAAAGAGAGATGGGAACCTGACGCTTTCCTATAAAGACATCTCTCCAAGTCAGCCAGAACCGAGAAAGAAGCAGGTGAAGTTATATCAAGAGGTGAATCATATCAAGACATTGGATTTAGCTTATGTGTGGCTTTGGGAGATTGTTGACTCTATCCTTTGCACTTACAGCTGTACTCTTCATATGTTTTATTTGGTAGTCATTCTTGTTGCATACAGGAAAAAACTAATTTATCATACACATCTTGATTTTTTACTTTGGACCTTCTGACAAACCCTCTTGCCTAAACTCTGGTACCTTTTTTGTTACCTGGCTAGAGAGTGTCAGTCCACAGGAAGCAGATTCCAGGGGAAACTTATGACATCTGATAGTGTGACCAGCCAGCTTTGTAAGGATTTGAGTGAGACATCTAGAAAGAACTGTGGTAGACACTGTTATGATGAGATAGCTGGTCTTGGGGTTATAGAGCTTCCCTTATAAAAATACTTCCTGTTTCCTTTAGGCTTCAATGGCGCCAGGTCAGCATTAAAACAAAGGTAATCACAAGGCTTTAATACCCATTAAATGAGATTAAAGAGGAAATGATTGCTAAGAATTAAATAGGAAAAAAAAAGAAGTAAAGAAAAGAAAAAGAAAGAAAGAAAGAAAGAAAGAAAGAAAAAGAAAGAAAGAGAAAGAAAGAAAGAAAGAAAGAAAGAAAGAAAGAAAGAAAGAAAGAAAGAAAGAAAGAAAGAAAGAAAGAAAGAAAGAAAGAAAGTTGTATAGTGTAGTAATAGTGTCGTATAAGCATACCTCAGCTATACTGCACATTTGGTTCCGGACCACTACAGTGAAGCGAATATTGCAATAAAGGGAGTCATGTGAATTTCTGTTTCTCAATGCATATAAAAGTTATGGATACACTATACTGTATTCTATTAAGTTTGCAATAGCATTGTTTAAAAAATACAATATACGTACCTTAATTTAAAAATACCTCATTGCTAACAAATGCCCTCTATCATCTGAGCCTTCAGTAAATCGTAATCTTCTTGCTGGTGGAGGATCTTGCCTCAGTGCTGATGGCTGCTGACTGACCAGGGTGGTGGTTGCTGAAGGTTGGGGTGGCAATTTCTTAAAATAAGACAACAATGATGTTTGCCACATGGATTGACTCTTCCTTTCACAAACAATTTCTCTGTTGCGTGCAAAGCTGCTTGATAATATTTTACCCACAGTAGAACGTCTTTCAAAATTGGAATCAATCCTTTCAAACCCTGCTACTGCTTTATTAACTAGTTTATGTAATATTCTAAATCCTTTGCTGTCATTTCAATAATCTTCAACAATAATATTGTGATGTCTTAGGGAATAGGAAGGCCCAAGGACAGGGAAAGAGATGGGGAATAGCCGGCCAACAGAGCAGTCAGAACACACACAAATTTATCAATTAAGTTTACCATCTTAGATGAGTGAGATTCGTGATGAGTGCCCCAAACAATTACAATAGTAACATCAAAGATCACTGATCACAGATCACCATAATGAACATAACAATAATGAAAACATTTGAAATATTGAGACAATTACCAAAGTGTGACACAGAGACATAAAGTGAGTCAATGCTGTTGGGAAAATGGCACCAATTGTCTTGCTCCACGCAGGGTTGACACAGACCTTCAATTTGTAAAAAATGCAATGTCTGTGAAGTACTGTAAAGTGAAGAACACATACACACACAAAAAAGAAGTATGCCTGTATTGACACAAATTAGCACTCAACAATTGCTAGTAATGGTAGTAGTAACTACATGGGTCATTTCAGCAGCTGCTTGTCATCACATGTAGACCTCCAGTTTGGGTCTTACACATCTCATCTCGCCCTCCCAGTAACTACCAATAGCCTTATTTATACTCAAAGGAAATGAGCATGGAAACAAAAGACCTTTCTCTAGCACATGGTGCTAGTGATCATTTGAACCCAGCTCTGATGCTAAAGCAGGACCAACACATAATTTGTAAATACAAAATGAAAATGTGAGGCCCCTTGTTAAAAAATGAATTAAGAATTTCAAAATGGCAGCTGCAGAGCATTAAACTAAGCACTACGTCCTAAGTGCCGGGGCCCATGTGACTACACAGTCACAGGCCCACATAGCCAGCCTTGCTGTACGCCCTTGCTGCTTAGAGCTGTCAGGACTGGACCGGCAGCACCAGCAACCCCTGGGAGCTAATTAGAAATGCAAATCTCAGGCCCCACCCCAGACCCCCTAGATCACAGTCTGTGTCTTGACAAGGCTCCCTAGGGGATGCATGTGCCCATTAAACTTGAAGAGGCCTGAGTCCTATCACCCCATGCTTGCCTTTGTCAGGCAGATTTTCAGAGCACTAGGTTGTGATCTAACATCATTCCCATCACCACTCTGGGGTGCAACATGGCCGAGTCTTTTATTTCTCCAGGTAGTTGTGCATATACTCTCTGCACATATGAGCAGGATGCCATGTCTCTCCTCATGAGTCCTTTCTTCTTCCCCCTAAGGAAAGTCTGAACAGCCCTCACAGAGCCACTCGGGCAGACAGGTCATAAGCCCCCTGGAAGAGGCAGGTCCAGAGGTGGCAGGGATATCCATGTTGGCAGGCCTCCTTAATGAACCTTGATCTGGGCTCAGCTAAATTGCTTTTTGCTCCTGCCCATACCCCAGAATGTTGCCTCTAAAGCACAGTCCTGTGCCAGGGTGGGTGGGTCTACAGGCTCCTGGTGCAACCCGTGCCTTCGGACCACTTCCAGGCCACCCAGGCAGACATCCCTTTTGCCATGGGCAGTGCCCTGTGGGTAGGTCCCTGGCTTGATTTGCTGACAGTGGAATTATTTGGGACCAACACAATCCATGAGTGAGACTCTGGTGACATTGAATATCAAAATGTTATGTATCCTGATCCATTTCCTCCCAGTAAGCTTCTGTGGTAGGCAGCACACTGGCCCCCAAGGGTATCGACATGGTGGTCCCCAAACGTGTGAATATGTAACCTTATATGATAAAAAGAACTCTGCAGATGTGATTTAGTTTAAAATCTTCACCTTGGGGAGATTATCCTGAATTATCCAGGATGCCCAAGGGTCCTTGTAAGAGGGAGTCAGGTGAGTCAGAGATGTGACAATAGAAACCTATTCTCCCTGTCCCACAGAGCCTGTTAACTTGTTGGAGTGGTAAGGGACCATGAGCCAAGGAATAGCATCCTCTAGAAACTGGGAAAAACAACGAAATGCCTAGAGTCTCCTAAAAGAATGCAGACTGTCGCCAATTCATTTTATATTTCTGACCTCCAGAACTGTAAGAAAATAAAGTTGTGTTGCTTCAGGCCACTAAGTTTGTGATAATTTGTTACAGCAGCAACAGGAAACTAATACAGCTCCTAAGAAAATTTATCTGTCTCCTGAAGCAACTAGTTCAGTGTGCCCGGGGATTTCAGCAAGGGCAGCCCTCAGCAGGCTTCCATGTCCCCTAACACCAGGTAATTATTACATACCCAAGAGAGGCCACTCACATGACTTTTTGTGCCTTAATAATGTGCTCCAGTGAGTGACTTATTGCTTTAGAACAATTCTAGGAATTCACACTACTAGAAGTGTTAATAAAAATGCTGGCATACTTTTAAAATTCCACCTCATCTGTCGTGAGGTGCCCAAGACTTTGCAAAAGGAGTAGGGATGCTCACTGAGCCACCACTGCCCTTGTTCCAAAGCTTCTTTCCCCTCTGCTTCCTGCTTGTCCTAAACTGGGTGTCCTTCTCACTTCACCTACTCTCCTTGACCCATAGGGCCTGTTGACTTGTACCATCCAGAAACAGATGGAAGCTCTCCACTTCCTTTGCAAATTTCCCAGAACCTCTTTAGTGACTCCCCCTTACTTCCTATTTCTGGTTGACAGGTGATGGGAAGGAGAGCACAGAGTGACAGGTGTCCGTGCTGACTAAGGGATATGTCCCCATACACCTGAAGATCTAGTTAGATTCTGGCTGCATAATTGAATCCCTTTGAGGACTTAAAAAAAAATACCTGACGGACGTCATCCAAATGGTGGCATAAGGTGAGCCTCTGTAAATATTCCCTGGAATTTACAACTAATTGAACAACTATAACTCCACAGAGGACTCCCTGCACAGCAGACAGGCAAGACAAAGAGGCCCACTACTGAATTCATCTAAAGGTGGGCGAATCGCGTGAGCGGGGGAGAGAGAAGGGAGAAGTGTGGAGACAGAGAGAGGGGAACAGAGAATGTATTCAAACAATTTGTCGATGAGAACTTCCCAAACTTGTGGACAGAACTGGATCCTCGAATCCAAGAAGCAAATAGAACACCTAATTACCTCAACCCCAACAGGCCTTCTCCAAGGTACATTGTATTGAAGCTCTCTAAAATCAACGACAAAGAAAGAATCCTCAAGGAAGCCAGGGAAAAGAAGACGGTAACCTACAAAGGAAAGCCCATTAGATTATCATCAGATTTTTCAGCAGAAACTCTACAAGCCAGGAGGGAGTGGAACCAAATATTCAAACTATTGAAAGAGAGAAATTATGAGCCAAGAATAACATATCCAGCAAAGATATCCTTTAGATATGAAGGAGGAATAAAGACCTTTCCAAACATAAGAAGCTGAGGGAATTTTCTAATACATGACCTGCACTACAAGAAATACTGAAGGAAGCTATTTGACCACCATCAACAGGGACAATTTGTGGCAACCAAAACATAAAACGGGGGAGAATAAAGCCCTGGACTGGAATATAGGAATGGAGAAAATAAGCGTGCTGAAAAAAATGGAATACTCTAAATTTCAAACTTTCTTTTACATAAACTTAATGGTAACCACTCAAAAAAAAAAATCCAGAACTGAAATATATACCGTAATAAAAAAAATAACAGAGGGAAACATCATAGAATACCACCACACAGAAATAATAGACAACAACAAAAGGGCAAAGAAACAATGGAGACACAGGCTTACCAGAAAACTAAAGATAGAATGACAGGAAATCCTCACATGTCAATAATCACCCTAAATGTAAATGGACTGAACTCACCAATAAAAAGGCACAGAGTAGCAGATTGGATCAAAAAACTAAACCCAACCATATACTGTCTCCAAGAGACACATCTCAGCTACAAGGACAAGCATAGACTCAAAGTGAAAGGGAGGAAATTGACACTCCAAGCAAATGGTACCCAGAGAAAATCAGATGTAGCCATACTGATATCAGATGAAACAGACTTCAGGGTGAAAAAGATAACAAGAGACAAAGATGGACATTTCATAATGGTAAAGGGGACTATACAACAAGAAGACATAACAGTCATCAATATTTATGCCCCCAATCAGGGAGCACCGAAATATACTAAAGGGAGAAATTGACCAAAACACAATTATACTAGGGGATTTAAATACATCATTGACAGCTATGGATAGATCATCCAAATAGAAAATCAATCACGAAATAGCAGCCCTAAATGACACATTAGATGAAATGGACATAATTGACATATATAGAGCACTTCATCCTAAAACATCAGACTATACATTCTTTTCGAGTGTACATGGAACATTCTCAAGGATAGACCATATATTGGGACATAAAATCAGCCTCAGCAAATTTAAGAAGATTGAGATCATACCAAGCATGTTCTCTGATCACAAGGCTTTCAAATTGGATATCAACTGCAAAAAGAAAGCAGGGAAAAACACAAATACATGGATATTGAACAACATACTTTTAAAGAACGACCGGGTCAAAGAAGAAATTAAAGGAGAGACCAAAAGATACATAGAAACAAGTGAGAATGAAAATACATCCTACCAAAATTTTTGGGATGCCGCGAAAGCAGTTTTAAGAGGGAAATTTATATCATCACAGGCCTATCTCAAGAAACAAGAAAAATCCCAAATAAAAAACCTCATGTTACACCTTAAAGAACTAGAAAAAGAAGAACAAGTGAAACCCAAGGTCAGCAGAAGAAAGGAAATAACAAAAATCAGAGCAGAACTAAATGAAATAGAGAACAAAAAGACAATAGAAAAAATTAATGTGACAAAGAGCTGGTTCTTTGAAAAGATTAACAAAATTGACAAACCCTTGGCTAGACTCACTAAGATCAAAAGAGGGAAGACACTAATTAACAAAATCAGAAATGAAAAAGGGGAAGTTATCACGGACACCACAGAAATACAAAGGATCATCCAAGACTACTATGAAGGACTATATGCCACCAAATTCAATAACCTAGAAGAAATGGACAAGTTCTTAGAAACATATAGCCTTCCAAGGCTGAACCATGAAGAACTGGAAAATCTAAACTGATCGATCACCAGTAAAATAGGTATAGAAGGAAAATACCTTAACATAATAAAGGCCATAAATGACAAACCCTCAGCTAATCTCATAATTAATGGTGAAAAGCTAAAGCCCTTTGCTCTACGTTCAGGAACATGACAGGGCTGTCCCCTATCACCTCTGCTTTTCAACATAATTTGGAAGTCCTTGCCAGAGCAATCAGGCAAGAGAAAGAAATAAAAGGCATCCAAATTGGGAATGAAGAAGTTAAATTGTCACTCTTTGCAGATGACATGATGCTATATAGAGAAAACCCTAAAGACTCCACCAAAAAGCTATTAGAAACAATCAACGAATACAGTAAAGTTGCTGGCTACAAAATCAACGTACAAAAAGTCCATTGCATTCCTATATACTAACAATGAAATCTCAGAAAAAGAAATACAAAAACCAATTGCTTTTGCAATTGCAGCAAAAAAATAAAATAAAATAATAAAATAAACTTAACCAAGGATGTGAAAGTCCTATATACTGAAAACTATAAGACATTTTTAAAAGAAATTGCAGAAAAAACAAAGAAATGGAAAGACATTCCATACTCATGGATTGGAAGAATCAACAGTTAAAATGGCCACATTACCCAAAGCAATGTACAGATTTAATGCAATCCCCATCAAAATCCCAATGGCATTTTTTTAAAGAAATAGAACAAAAAATCATCAGATTTGTTTGGAACCACAAAAGGCCCCGAATAGCCAAAGCAATCTTAAGAAAAAAGAACAATACTGGAGGTATCACACTCCCTGACTTAAGCGTGTACTGCAGGGCAACAATAATAAAAACAGCATGGTATTGGCAGAAAAACAGACACGTACACCAATGGAATAGAATTGAGAACCCAGAAATAAAACCACATAAATATGGACAGATAATTTTTGACAAAGAAGCAAAAGACATACAACGGAGAAAAGACAGCCTCTTCAATAAATGGTGCTGGGAGAATTGGATAGCCACGTGTAAAAGAATGAAACTGGACTGCTATCTGTCACCGTGTACCAAAATTAATTCAAAATAGATCAAATACTTCAGCATAAGACCTGACACAATAAACTGCATAGAAGAAAACATAGGTACTAAACTTATGGACCTTGGGTTCAAAGAGCATTTTATGAATTTGACTCCAAATGCCAGGGAAGTAAAAACTGAAATAAATCAATGGGACTATATGAAACTTAAAAGCTTCTGCACAGCAAAGAAACCATCAACAAAATAAAGAGGCAACCAAGTGAATAGGAGAAGATTTTTGCAAACAGTGCCTCAGATAAGGGGCTAATATACAAGAAACTTATGAAACTCAACAACAACAAAAAAACAAACAACCCAATTGAAAAATGGGCAGAGGACCTGAAGAGACATTTCTCCAAACAGGACGTACAAATGGCAAATAGACATATGAAAAAATGTTCAACATCATTAATCATCAGACAAATGCAAATAAAAACCACAATGAGATATCACCTCACCCCAGTCAGAATGGCTTTCATCAACAAGACAAATAGCAACAAGTGTTGGAGAGGCTGTGGAGAAAAAGGAACCCTCATACACTGTTGGTGGGAATGCAGACTGGTACAGCCGTTCTGGAAGGCAGTGTAGAGGTTCCTCAAAAAATTACAAATGGGGGCCGGCCCGGTGGCTCAGGCGGTTAGAGCTCCATGCTCCTAACTCTGAAGGCTGCCGGTTCGATTCCCACATGGGCCAGTGGGCTCTCAACCACAAGGTTGCCAGTTCAATTCCTTGACTCTCGCAAGGGATGGTGGGCTGTGCCCCCTGCAACTAGAAAATGGCAACTGGACCTGGAGCTGAGCTGCGCCCTCCACAACTAAGATTGAAAGGACAACAACTTGACTTGGAATAAAGGCCTGGAAGTACACACTGTTCCCCAATAAAGTTCTGTTCCCCTTCCCCAATAAAATCTTAAAAAAAAAAAAATTACAAATGGAATTATCATATGACCCAGCAATCCCTCTCCTAGGTATCTACCCAAAATATCTGAAAACATTTATACATAAAGACACGTGTGCTCCAATGTTCATTGCAGCTTTGTTTACGGTGGCCAAGACATGGAAACAACCAAAATGTCCTTCGATAGATGAATGGATAAAGAAGTTGTGGTCTACATACACAATGAAATACTGTTCGGCAGTAAGAAAAGATGATATAGGAACATTTGTGACAACATGGATGGATCTTGAGAGTATAATGCTAAGCGAAATACGTCAGATAGAAAAAGCAGAGAACCCTATGATTTCACTGATATGTGGTATATAAACCAAAAACAACAAAAGAACAAGACAAACAAATGAGAAAGAAAAACTCATAGACACAGACAATAGTTTAGTGGTTACCAGAGGATAAGGGGGATGGGGGGTGGGTGAGGAGGGTAAGGGGGATCAAATATATGGTGATGGAAGGAGAACTGACTCTGGGTGGTGAACACACAATGGGATTTATAGATGATGTAATACAGAATTGTACATGTGAAATCTATATAATTTTACTAACAATTGTCACCCCAATAAATTAAAAAAAACACGCACAAAAAACCTCATGGTAAACTAATTAAATCAGAATCTCTTCTGATGTGGCCTGGACATCTGTAGTTTGAATCAATCTTCCAAAGTATTGCCAACCCTTGACTTAAATGATGATCCACTCAGGAGATGAATACTTCAGGTGAATAATTCTCCATTATAGATAGAGGGGTAACCCTGCAGAGTCCACCACAAACTTTTCACACCAGAGACCTATCCTAGATTTAGAGCAACCCACAGGGACTGTGACTTAATAGATACTTAGTTCCTTTGCTGTTTCCCCATTGAGCTCTCAGTGTTGACTCTGCATTTATTAGATAAGTCATCTCACTTAGCCTCAGTTTTTCTCATCTGTAGAATGGAGTAATAACAGTCCTTACTTCTTTGGGTGACTGGCAGAATTAATCATATGATGGGCCCAGTGTAGGCACCCAGTCATTAACATTTCCATGCTTCTCTGTTTCCTGTGGAGCCTGGAGTGTGGAGACTGCCGTGAAGAAACTCCCCACATCCCCAGCTGCCATACCATCCTATCCTGCCAGGAATGGGAAGTTTGCTCAGTAGAACAGGAGGCACTTCCCCCACATCTGTTATGTCCTATTCCTGAGCCCGTACACCCTGTGGTCGCTGCGCATTGACGGGGTTCCTGAAGGCATTGCACTAACTGGGTGCTGAAACTACCAGAGCCCAGGCTTTCATGGCAGGTGGTGCCTAAGTTCTGTTGCATTGGAGTCTACAAGAATGGCCAGCCACTCACACCTTCCACACGACGATCCATGATGAACCACATTCTACCTGGACTTTTTATTCAATCCTTTTTTATTTTTCAGTTACAGTTGACATACAATATTATATTAATTTCAAGTGTACAACATAGTGATTAGACATTTATACAACTTAAAGATTGACCACCCCAATACATCTAGTACCCATCTGACACCATACATAGTTATTATATTATTTACTATATTCCCTATGCTGTACTTTACATCCCCATGACTTTTATAACTGGCAATTTGCACATCTTAATCCCTTCCCCCTTTTCACCCAGTCCCCTAACCATCCTCCTCTCCAGCAACCATCAAAATGTTCTCTGTATCTATGAGTCTGTTTCTTATTTGTTTGTTCATTTATTTGTTTTTTAGATTCCACAAACAATGAAATCATATGGCATTTGTCTTTCTCTCTCTGACTTATTTCACTCAGCATTTTACCCTCTAGGTCCATCCATGTTGTTGCAGATGGCAAGATTTCATTCTTTTCTTATGGCTGAGTAATGTTCCATTGTATATATGTATCACTTCTTCTTCATCCATTCATATACTGATGGACGTGCAGGTTGCCTCCATATCTTGTAAAGAGTGCTGCAATGAACAGATGGATTCACACGTCTTTTTGCATTAGTGTTTTGGGTTTCTTCGGATAAATTCTCAGAAGTGGAATCACTGGGTCCTTTGTCTCTTGTTATACCTTTGCTTTAAAATCTATTTTTGTCTGGTACAAATATTACTATCCCAGCTTTTAAATTGTTCATTTCCATTTAATAATTGGTGATTGAAATAGTTATGACATTTGGCTTTAGATTTTGTTCAAAAGGTAATAAGTCTTACCTGGCACAAGAGCAGACTGTCATAAAACAGCTGCTGATAGAACTTATCAATGACACCTTTTTCTCTTTGAACACCACCACGCTATCCAGTTGCTGAGGACCTTTCTGTGAGTGGGAGCTCAGCTGGGGTTTGCCACATGACGGAACACAGATGAAAGTCTCTTCTTCAGAGCAGCAGACCTTCTTTCTTGGGTCTCAGAGCCTGCTCATGGACCCTGTTCTGCCCTGGAAAAGTGACAAGCCACAAGGCTATGTGGATGCAAGTGCTGCTGGTCACCTTTGTATGCAAACACCTCTGCACAGAGGCGAGGACACTTCCACAGGAATGCTTAGAACATGAGTTGCAGCTTCCTGCAGGACCTATGCAGGATGAGTTAGCATCCCGATAAGTCTCACATCCAGAAGCCCCAGACAGAAAGTAGATTTGGAGAGGGATGAAGAAAGACTAGGGGCCAGACAGGAAGGGGACTGCCATGCTGCTTGTCTCCGACAGGTAGTGACAAGCTTCCAGTTCTGTTATTTCCTTTCTAATGCATTGTGTGCTGGAGGCAGGAAAATTACCCTGAAGGAAGTGAGCCAGGGTGATCCTATCTCTGCGGGGGAGGGTGTTATAAGTTTCAGGGGCTGGGGACCTCAGGGAAGAGCTGCCAAAAGAGCTTTTACTGAAGTTTGGGAATACAAGATGTTTCTGTAGTCCTTCTGTAAACACCCCTTATCTTGTGGCTGGGCATAAGAATCTCATTGCCATGTACAACTATGTATGCATGGTGGGAAAAGCTTAACTTTTATAAAATATTGAGTCTGTAGAACATTCATGAAGTTTCTAGAAATTAGCCAACTTGAGGGATTCATTGTCCATACCTAAAAAGTCTCTCCTTTTGTCAGGCTGTGTGTGTGTGTGTGTGTGTGTGTGTGTGTTAATTTTTATCTCCTATGCTGTTTAGTCTGCAGTGCAATTCAGACCCTTCCTAATTTCACTAGTGTTCATTTTAGGTCTAAAAGGATAACTGCTTATGTGGCGAGCCAAAGGAATGTTCCAACTAAGAGTCTTATTTCCCGAGGGAGAATCACTTATTTGTTTATTTTTTAAGATTCCATGTCTTGCTAAATTCTTTCTCTCTCTACAGAAGAGATCACCTTTAACAAAGTGTTGGTGATCGTGTGATGCTAGGGGAACAGTTTCAAAGGCTTTGGAATAAAAATGTAGAGGACATTCTAAAATTTAATATGAGATGTAGGTCTTTACCACTTTGTTCTTTTTCTTTTTCCCTCAGCACATTTCTTGTCATAGGCAACTTCTACTTCTCATTATTGGTCAGCAAATAGAGGAATGTTGAATTCATTACAAAATTTATGGCCTAAAGCCTACATTTAATGTATTATTTGACATTTCCAAACTGTAGTATTTCAAATTAGGGAAGAAAGAATTTAGTTGAAAAGGCAAGAGGCTGTTATCTAAAGGCATTTTAGAGAGACTGTATTCTAAGGCACAATGCTTTTTTTAAAAAAACTAATATTTTCTTTCAACACTCTCCCTTTAGTCTGACTTTTCTTACTATTAACATTGCTTCTTAAAGATTGTCACATATTTTGTGGTAAACCTGGGATCCTTCTTCAAATTGTTGATGTCCCTGGTGCTTAGTCATTTTGTTTGAAAATAATGTATCTTAAATTAGTGTTCAAATGAAAAATTTTTTATGTGTTCCAAAACGGTCAGCTTTCCCTACATACTTTGGCATAAACCTAGTTTTTCATTAGAGGTAAGTTATTCCAGGGGTTCTTAAGAGGATTGTTACCTTCCTGTCAAGTCATGTAATTTCTGGCTGAAGTGCTATGTGAAGAGGAGAAATGAGGCTGTTTCAGTCTTTTTGGTCTCATAAATTGTCAGAAAAATTTCCAATTAAGGCAAAAGACATGGTATCTTATAATGATACCCAATGGGGTTCTACTATATAAAGAGTGGAATATCTATCTTCCATACACTTTCTACATCCTAATTCGAGTGAACAAGTAATATATGATTGAGGCTGAAATATGTTCTTTATTGAGAGGAAACTTCTGAGGAGAACTTTATCAATGAGTTCTGAATTTTTATGCTGTTTCAGGAGACTTAAAATTACAGATTCAGTGTAAACCAGAAAGAAGCAGCATTCAGACTAAGTATACATCTAAACATCAAGATGAGATAAAATGGTGATAAATGCAAAACACCTAAGTTATAGTAAACTTTTTAATTCTTAATCCCCCAGTAGTCTTTAAATGCATTGCTAATTTTAATGGACATATTTATGTTGCTTTAAAAATATCTTTGTATAAGCAACCACATGGAAAAGCCTACAAACCTGGTTGTTGTGACAGCACATGTTCACCTGACATCCTCAAATTTCAGGGACATTGCCTAAGGATAAAAAACTCTTTAAAAAGGAACACACAAGCTTCAATCTATAAAGTAACTATATTGTCAGACTTTCTGGCTGTGGCAATAACCTACATCATTCATGGCTTCTCTCTTCTAGAATTCCTCTCTCTCCTTGGTCTTTTGTCATTTCATTGTCTCCATTCCCCTGGTTCTTTTTAGCTTACACTTCTTGATTCTCACACTCTAGAATGTTCCCAAAGCCTCAAGCCTTTTATTCATCTCTGTACATGTTTCCCTTGGAAGAGCCCTTTCAATCCTTCAACTGTACTCTTCTTTTCCTTGGCTTAGAAATCAGTCTCTCACAGAAATCTCATTTCTGATTTCTAGTCTGCTTATTTTTAAGGTGGCTCTCCTTGGAAATGGTCAGAACTACCATCAGGCATTACCCCCAACATGAACTTGAAAATTGGATTGGTTTCAATTAGTATTGTGAAATTGATATGTAATAGATCTAGTCAGAGAGATGCTGGAAAGAGAAACTGAGAGGCCCCAGGCATTTTACAGTATCCCATTTGTCTAAAGCAAAATGTGTCACTCTGAAACCGATGTGTTGTGGTTCCCCGATGAAGTACAGACAAAGGAGTGTCTCTAAACATGTTAGGCACAGTTTCAGAGAGAGACAGAGAGAGACACTGGACAGTTGGATGTGGCTTCCATGCCCATTGGAAAACCATCTCTTCATGGAGACATCTTACATCAGGCATTCTCAGCTTGCTCATTAAAGAATAACTAGCTGCTTTCTCCTTTTGATTTCATTGCTCATAAAATCTGTGATTGTAGATTGGCTTCATATGTAGGTTTGTCTCTAAGGAGGGAGTGTGTTGGTCATGCTGAGAGGTGCATTTCAGGCAGGTGACATCTCTCTTGGTACATTATTCAGTTAGAACACTGAGTTTAAAACTTAGTATTTTGAGTGTGACTAATGCATTTGCTCTTCAGCCCTGGTATGCTGAAGGGATAAGCTTCTGAACTGGAAAGGATGGAAACTAAGTGAACATGGTAAAGGCACCAGATAAGGCCAGCTGATAAGGCTTCATGGGAGATGGCCATCCTGCCTGTCACAATGCTCTGAACTCAACAAATATTTTCTCCTTTGAATGTGTACAGATGTCTCATGTTTGCTGTGTCAGATGTCTTTTATTAGAAAAACACTCAGTAAATTCAAGTTGACTTGAACTTGACTCAACCTGTTGGTGATAGAAGATTTTTCCTATACCAGTTTCCCAATTTTTCCATTTCTGTCAAGAGTACCACGAGTCATACATTAAGCTGAGCTCAAAGGCTCAGCAGCATTCATCTCAGTCTCACAGCTCCTTTCTAGTCAGAAAATGTGTTCTGTTGATTTTTTTTCACTCCTCAACTGTCTCATCTTCCTTTTTCCATCTTGTGGACCTAATTCCTGACTTCATCAGCTCATGTTGGAATAAATGCAATGGTCTCCTAACCATCACCCTTACCTCTCATGTCATTTCTAACCACCTCCATTTGGTATGGCTCTATAATTAACATTGCTAATTAGATATAATCCAATCCCCTCATAAGAGATATCCAAAATTTGGCCCAACACCACCCACTCATCTTATTTTCATTGTTCAAATACATAGCTTTCCCTCACTGTCCTGTGGTCTATCAGTTATCTATTTCTGAGTAACAAACCATCCCAAATTTTCATGCTTCAAACAACAATCGTTTCTTTTGCTCACAAAACAGTAATTTTGGAAGGACTATGTGGGTACTTTTAGTCTGTTCTACATATAGCATCAGATGGAGCAGTTGACTGGGGGCCAGAGGATCCACTTTCAAGATGGCCTACCCACGTAGCTGGCAAATTGGCACTCAGCCAGGGCTGTGGTATGGATGCCTCTTCGTGTCCACAGGCTGTTTGGACTGCCTCACTGTCACGCGGGGCGGCCTGCGGGGTCTCTGCTCCCGCTCCCCACATAAGAACGCAGGACATGGTGAGGCCATAAAGGAACACCCACAGAGCCATACGTAGGGCAGTCACACCACTATAGTCTCGCTGGCGGCCAGGTTGGACATACAGGGAGCAAACATCCTCCAGCACCCCAACAAGGGGTCTTCCTGCACCAGTATCGCTTGCTAGCTGCAACCCGCCATGCTAACTGCAATCCGCTCTTGCTAGCTCAGCCACCGTCTTCTTGCTAGCCCCCATTTTCTGCTAGCATAGCCACAGCAGTTATATTAGTTATATTATATATAACTATATATATACATATATATATATATAGTTATATTATATTAGCAGTTATATTAGTGACCAATGGCTCACTGGTTACAGCTGATGGCCAACTAGCCACAGCTGATGGCCATTTGATCACAGTTGATGGCCATTTACTACCTGAGCCAGCACCTTTCCACGTGAGGCTGAGAGCCTGGAAACTGCACTCCTGGCTCTGTCCCCACACTCACAGTATGGTCGCTGAGTGTCAAGTGTCAGCATCCCAAGAGAGCCAGGAGGAAGTTGTATCACATTTTATGATCCAGCTTCAGAAGTCCACTGTAATCACAAGGCCACCCAGATTCAAGGGGAGAAAAACATAGACACCATTACTCAATGGAAGGAGTATTGAGCCACACAGTAAAAAAAATCACGCGGAATGGGAGATATCATTGCAGTCATTTTTAAGAAAATGCAGTCTGCCATATGTAGCGTATGAATGGGTGACTGGCTTAGGAGAGTCGTCCAGTCACACTTTCTATCTAGTGGGACAATGTATTATATATCAGTGTGTCACATTCTCAGATCTTGGAGGTTTTCCATCTCATCTTAGGGTTAAGAAAGCTAAGGTAAACAAAAAATTGTGACTTACCCAAGTCATGGTCAATGGCAGATCTGGGATCAGCTGGCAGATTTTTATTCAGTAGGTTTGGAAATGTGTATGCTTAATGAATGTCCAAGATGATTTGTACAAACAAGCAAATTCAGGGAACAGTGGGCTACAACTTACTGCTCTCTGGGCCTGCAGTTACCAAATGACACATAGGCATCTTGTTACCAGAAATTCACGAGGGTGTGGTTGCATAGCCTGAATATTTAAAGCACTCTCCAAATGGAAGCCATTATTATTAGTCCATAGCCTAGGTGCACAAACTAATCTCCCTGGATAATTAGGAGAATGACTAGTCAAGTTCCCCATCCTGCCCTCAAGAAACAGGTATCAGGCACTGACTTGTTAGGGATAATTTAATCCATGCTGGTGTGCTGGCATGCTGCCTTTTCCCCTCAAATGATTCAAAAAGAAAGTAACCTGTTGCCACAAGCACAAGGTGTTCAGGTACCAGCTGCAACTGTGAACTGGCAGAGGCAAGAGTGCCCTTCATTATGCAATTATCCATAATTAGGAGCTCGTTACTATTTTATCATCTGGGAGCCAGCACCCACCTGTGCAGGGCTGTCGCGGGTTCTGGCAAAGAAGTGGAACAGAGCTTTGCTTGTTCTCTAGGAACGTGACATCTAAATTCGGCAGTTCCAGCCTGCACATGGGTGAGGCCGCACTGACACGCAGGCACGCAGACACACTGACACGCAGGCCGATGCAGACGCACGAGGCCAACTATTTAAATTATGCAGGTGTCATAATCCTTGTGTTCTCTTCAGGCTTTGCTTGTGGTAGATGGACGATATCGAGTCAGGGGAGAAGGAAAGGGAGAACAGCTGCTTTATCCTCAGTTAATGGAAAATAGTTTTTCTTCAGAAAAAGATTCTTAAGTTAGAAATGCCGGCTTGAACTCATGAGAAGTCTGACCCTTAAAACTTGCTTTACTCTTTCAGTGTAAAAGAAATCCAAATTCAGAGCAAGAACTCTTTCTTATTTGTCCTTTTAGCTCCTGCCGCACAACACTGGATATCAGCACATTTCAATAAGTGGGGATATTGGGATAAACATAAATGTGAACAACAAAAGACCTGTAGGGAGGGTCTAGCTTTAATGCACAAAGAAAATATGTGTGATTAGCTTGTTAAATAAGGGGACAGGAAAACAAAAGCCCACGTACTTATATTAGTTATATAGGGAGGGGCTACTTGTCATGGGTAAATAAGCAGGAGATGTACAAATTATTATGGATTTTGAATTAGTAAAATCTGATTCAGTAAGGATTATCGGGTATAGATTCCACGCAATGAATTAAACACCTTCAAAATCTATTTTCACCAGAGTAAAAATATTTGAGCTACTTGTATCCCAGAAATAATTAATGCTTTCCAGAATGATCCATTCTTTCCTCTCTTCCAGAAAGGCAAAAATGTAAGGGTAAATTTATTGACTTAGCTAAAGTACCAGTAGTTAAGATTCTGGTGCTAGTGTACCGATAGACACAAGTACTTTTAATTGGCTACAAGTTCAGAATTAGCCTCAAAAAATGTAGGAATTAGATAGTGGTGATGGTTGCACAACTCTATGACTATACTAAAATCACTAATTTTACTTATATGAATACAAATTTAGAATATGATAAAGATGGCACTTTTGTAATACTTTATAGATACTGGTAATATTGATTGAAGTGGATTGATATTGAAGGGAAAAAAAGCAACACTTTACTTATTATACCAAGTTGATTGGAAATCTAAACAATAGGGGGAAATATCATAAATATTCTAGAAAACAACCCAGGCAAACCATTTTTTTATGATATCATTGTGGAACGGCCTTTTACAGCATTATAGAAATTCTCCAAATGAAAATAGTTAAATTTAATCATATAATTTTAAATTCTTGCATAGATCATAGCAAAAAAAATTAAATACCATATACAAAGTCAAAACATAAAAGAAAGCAAAACTTGCAACATGTGGTGAAGGACTAATTTTTGTGACATTCAGAACTCAGACATACAAATCAATTAAAACAAAATAATCGAATAGAAAAACAAAAAAGAGCATGAATAAACGGTTTACAGGAATAAGATTCTATAGTGAATGAAAACATGATCTCTCATTCAAAATTAAAGAAATGCATATTATGTCGATAATGCTATGCCAGTTTTTCCCTATCATATTGGTAAATATTAAGATTTATACTAGACTCTCAAGTTGAGAGAGTAGATCTTAAATGTTATCCACAGACACATACACAAAATCATAATTATGTGAAGAGGATGGATGTGTTAACCATATTGGGGTAATTGTTTTGCAATATATGTGTATCTGATCATCACATTGTCACTCTAAACTTACATGTATGTCAACAATATTTCAATAAAGTTGGGGAAATAAATATTTATAGTAGGTAAAGAATATAGCTTCTTAAATCCTACTACCTTGGTTTACCACTTACCAGCTGTGTGATCTCAGGTTACTTACCTCTCTGTGTCTGTTTCCTCTTCTATAAAATGGTAATAATAATAATACCCAACTCACAAAGTTGTGAGAAAGATAAAATGAGATGGTACCCACAAAGCACTTGGATTAGAGCCTGACACAGAGAATACTAAATAAATGTTAGACATATGAAAGGCTTTGGAGAAACAGATACAATTTTGATTTGGGGGAAACATAAGTCAGAACAACCTTTTTGAAGGTCAGTTATTGATATTCTAACCATATTTAAAATACATATACTTTATACAATGACTCAGCAATTCCACTGCTAGCATTTAACTATGTGTATCTCCTCAAAAAAGTGCACCATATTATGTGCTCACATCAGTCACAAAATGGGAAACAACCTGTCTCCCAATATGGAAGTGATTATTGGAATGTGATGCAGCTCTCAAAAAAGAATGGGATTGTTATTCATGAACTGATATTAAAAAGGTCCCAGATGGATTTTGAGTGAAACCAAACAAGGTAAGGTTCTTATATAGGATGAAGATGAGCTAGTTGATAAAATTTAAAAATGTGAATGATTGAGGAAAAAGAGCTAAATTATACTTATCTCCTTTTCCTTCCTTCACCCAAATGCAAAGAATTTAGATTGTGTATCCAAATGTCTGTGTTTTTTTTTGTTGTTGTTTTGTTTTTTAGATTTTATTGGGGAAGGGGAACAGGACTTTATTGGGGAACAGTGTGTACTTCCAGGACTTTTTTCCAAGTCAAGTTGTTGTCCTTTCAGTCTTAGTTGTGGAGGGTGCAGCTCAGCTCCAGGTCCAGTTGCCATTGTTAGTTGCTGGGGTTGCAGCCCACGATCCCTTGCGGGAGTCAAACCAGCAACCTTGTGGTTGAGAGGATGAGCTGCAACTGAGCCATCCGGGAGCTCAGTGGCAGCTCAGCTCAAGGTGCCATGTTCAATCTTAGTTGTAGGGGGCACAGCCCACCATCCCTTGTGGGACTCAAGAAATTGAACTGGCAAACTTGTGGTTGAGAGCCCATTGAACCATGTGGGAATCGAATCAGCAGCCTTCGGAGTTAGGAACATGGAGCTCTAACCACCTGAGCCATCGGGCCGGCCTTATTGTTTTTTTGTTTTTTTTTTTTTTAATTTGGGGGGGAATATTAGGGAACAGTGTGTTTCTCCAGGGCCCATCAGCTCCAAGTCGTTGTCCTTCAATCTAGTTGTGGAGGAAGCAGCTCAGCTCCAAGCCCAGTGTCCATTTTCAATACTTAGTTGCAGGGGGCACAGTTCACCATCCCATGCAGCAATGTTGTTGTTGAGACCTTGCGCTCTAACCAACTGAGCCATTTGGCCACCCCTACGAAAGCTCAGTGGCAGCTCATTGACTTCATTCTAGTTGTGGAGGGCGCAGCCCACTGGCCCACGTGGGAATTGAACTGGCAACCCTGTTGCTCAGAGTTTGCACTCCAACCAACTGAGCCATCCAGCCACTTCCTGTGTTTTTCTTATACTCTATTCAAAAGAATATGAAACCCATCTTGGGTGTCAGGCTCATAGAGGAAGATTTTATTAGGGGCTTCAAGTGGATGAAAATGAGGTCCAGTGCTTGGAGTTTGAAGGGTCGGAGTGGCCAATACTGGAAATTCAGAGGTTCATAGCATTCTCCAAAGACTGAAATCCCAGAGGAGCGAGGTTTTACAGTTTCCATGGACAGTAAGGACTCAAAACTCTGAGTCCCAGAGTACCCAAGAAAGGGGTTCCTTCTCAGATGGGGCCGGCTGTACAAGGTGCCAGCAGACTGGGCAAGAGGCACAGTGCTACCAGGGTTGGATACAGTCCTTGAGCCTAAAGTGGAAACCAGTTTCTGTTGCCTTCAAGAAAACATGGACACTTGGACAGTGACCACATCATGGTGACCAGTGTGGACCAAAGACCAAGGGACCCTTCCTCAAATACTCTGAACCATTGAAGACTCTGAAGGCTCCAACACAACATAGGGAGGTCCCCCAAAACATTGCTGAGACTTACTGTTCTTGCTACCAAGGAGATAGATTCAGTTTAGAAAAATCCAAGTTTTATAACCAAGGGTAAAGGATATCATTAATATGTTTTGTCATTGAGATATGAATTTATTACCTTTTCCTATATTTTAAATGCAGTATGTGGAGGAAAATTCATGACCTCATTCACATGTATACCTTTTCTGGAAAGATATGCCTCCAACAGCTAACAGTGCTTACTTTGGAGAGATGGACCAGGGATTAGAAAATAGGAAATTCATTTTATACTTTTCCATCATTAGAACAATAATAAATAATCATCATAGTAATAACAATATAGAACATTTCCATATTTTTAATGTATAGAAATTTTAAAGCGAGAAGCGTAGTATAGGGGAAATGTTATATGGTTTGAAAATGTCCCTTTGGATAGGTGATTTCTCTTCCATGAATCTGGTTTCACCACTGGTAATGTGGAGACAGCACCTAACTACTCCTTAGATGGTTGGGGGTTAAAGGAGATCTCTACATTCCTAGAATGTGGAAGATAATATAGGGCTGCTAGTCATACTCTATGAAGCCACAAACAATTGCTAATAAGGCTGGGGTGCTATTAGAAGGAGTAGTTAATGCCTCATAAGTCTTCTATATCTCTGAAATGAACATCAAGAGTGGAAGCAGAAAGGACAGGGGAAATCTTAAGAAAACTTAGTTTCGTTCTAAGGGAAATTTTTATTATGTGACCATTTGCCCTGGCTATTTCTTCTGCTTGGAAAGCTTTTCCCCCTAAATATTCACTCGGGTAACGTCTTATAGTATTTACTATAATGTCACTGCAGCCGACCCCGACCACCCTAATTAACACTGTAATGCTCTTGGGACTCCTCATTCCCATGATCCTTTTCTAGTTTCCACACTGCAAAGTTTGTATCACCTTCTAACAAATGATTTAAGTTGCATATTATGTTTATTTTTTATTGGTTGTCTTCTCTACAAACACACGCATATACTCACACACAAATGCAGCCAAGAGTCTACAAGCTGTACACAGGAAGGGCATGTTGTTCTGCTCACTGATGCATTACCAGTACTTATAAAAGTATCCAATACATGGCACATGCTCAAAAATTTGTGGAATAAAGCAAATGGTGAATGCTCCCTGGTGCTTCTGATACTTTTGTATGTTAGAATCTTCACATTTGTGTTACCATTACAAGAGTAATTATGTATTTTGATCTTTATGATGGAAAGGAGTTCAGACTAATTGCAGTGATGGATAGAATCTGACATTTTGTCCATCTTCCTCTCTGCCACCAGCAGTCTTTGTAACCTTGGAAGTCACTTCACCCCATGGGACTGGAACAAAAATCTAAGACCTTTATCTTTAATATTGCATTCTCAATAACTGTTATAAAGTGGAGATGCCAGATGCTGGCTCTTGTCTTTTAAGTGTTATCTCATTGAATGAAATGAATTGGGATGAGTAGGGCAGTGATCTTCTTTCCTTGGGAAAGGAAGACAATGGACACCAAAGACCTGACGAGAAGTGATGTCTGTGGAGAAATGGTAACGAAATGAGCTAAGCAGTGGGAATAGAAAAGAGCAAACAATCTCCCAAGTCGCTAGGCTTTGAAACTCCAGGGTGTTCCATTTGCCCTTTGCCATAAAAATGACAGAGTTGGGTTAAGGATTCAGCACCCCTGATTAGCCATTAGCGTTAACAACAAAGATGAAAGAACTCAATGGCAATTTTTGTCACTAAGATCATAATTTATTTCCCTTGGCTGAATCCTAAATTAGTGGTTAACTGACGGCAAGACCTGTACCAAGGAGGTCATGTTTCGAGGCAACATTTCCTGAAGCCATTAGATATCACTATTCCCCCCTGCCCCCATAAATCTGGAAGCTGGAGTCTGACAAGACTAAGGGGGAAAAATCCACACTCAATCACACTATCTTAAGTGTATCTTTTAGAAGCAGACGTAGACTGCTAGCCTATCTCGTGTAACTACCCAACAGGATGCAATATAAGAAGAAATCATATACGGGAGCTTTAGTAGAGAAAATCCTTTTAGGTTTTGATCTTCTTCTTTTCCAGAAATACTGACAGTTTACTGGGAACCATTATCTACTTACCAGGGTTTAAGTGTTGCTTAGATCTCCTAGATTACTTTTAAGCTAAGATCCAGTTGAAAAGAGAGAACAAAGGAAGTTTGTTTGTTTGTTCCAAATAAAGAAAATGGGTGGAATAGTCCTAAAAGGCCCTTTGTATCCTGTTTTGGTCAAGGGACGGCTTTTAATTCCACCTTCTGCTTCTAAGAGTCTCAGTATAGACAATACTGGTCTAAAAACTATTTATTATGCTGCCTTTTAAACAGCATAGCAGTAGTTTCCGGAGAGCAATAGAGACTGAAAAAGAATATTGACATTTATTGCATACCAATTGTTTACAGGGTACTGTGCTTTTTCATACATGCTGCAACTTACAATTCTGTCAATAACCCTCTGATACTTTTTGTTTGACAGAAATCGCACTCCTTTTACAGATGAAACTAAGCCCTGGGACTAGCAGCATCATTATAAACTGGTCTGCAGACCCCGATTTGAGAACTGGTGACCTAAACCTTGCTCAAGTCTTTGAGATTTCTGCTTCGTATGCACCATACTTTTTTTGTTTACCTTCTTTTGCTTTATTCATTCAACAAATATTTCTTGAGTTTCGCCTATATTTTAAGCACCATGCTAGGTTCCACATACAGAAGATATCAACAGATCCATTCCTTCCTCTTATAAAGCATTTTGTCTATTGGGAAAGACAATTATTAAACATATTTATGTAAATCAATACATGACTTTAAAACTGTGTTAAGTGCTGTGAAGGAAATTCCAAGGTACAATGAGACTAAATGAGAAAGAAATTTAATCTGGGCCCTCAAGGTTAAGAAGTGGAATGTGAGGAGGGATACATAGAGGTTTCTGAGGTAGAAAGAGCCTAAGTGGGGAACAGAGGAAACCAGGGTGGCTGGAGAATCTTATTACACTGAGTTTGGGAGATAAGTCTAGAGAGATAAGCAGAAGCCAAATCATGGAGAGTGTAGTTGCTCATGGAAATAATTTTGTACTTTATCAATAAATTATTGCAGAGCTATTGGGCGAGTTTAAGCCAGTGAATGACATAATTAATTTGTGTTATTTGAAGATCTTTTGGTTGTTAGAAAATAGACTGGAGAGGGCTTAAGGAGAATGTAGTAAAACTACATAGTTAGGAAACTATGACTGTGGTTCAGATGAAAGATGAGATGAGATTGGAAAGATTCTTTCTCCCTTTCTCTCTCTCTCTTTCTCTTGTCAGGTTTTGAATAAAAGATGGCAGAAGATGCCATCAATAAGTCCAGGTTTGAGCGACTGGAAGGATGGAGTGTTATCTACTAAATTGGGAAGTCAAGGGGAAAGAACATTTAGAAGGAGTTTTGGGGAGGTTGAGGTTCAGAGTTCAGTTGTGATCATGTTGAGGTAGAGATGATGTAGTGAAGGCACGTTGGTAGTTGATTACGTGATTCTGAAATTCAGAAGAGGGGTCTGGACTGAAAATAATAATTTGGGCTCGAGATATGAACTTGGGAGCCCAGCAGTACTGTACAATGCTAAGAAGAAAGTTTTGGAGTCAGGTCACCTGGGTTTGAAGCCTAGCCCTATTAGTTATTGTATGACCTTGGGCAAATTACCTCGTTCTTTTGTGCCTGTTTCCTTTTTAATGTAATGAAGAGAGTGTTAATATAAGATTCTTGTGACAAGCTAATATATTCAAAACTTGATAAATCTTGTTTTAGTTTTATTGTTACTATAGTACTACTAATAATGGTATTTTTTAAATAGAAAATATTTAAATGCAAAAGGCCGGGAAACTTGCCCAAGGAGAGTATATATTAATAACAAGAACGAGGGCAAGCCCCAATTTCTAAGGATTGAGTAGAAGAGGATAAATCAGAAATGTCCATCAAGTAGTAGACACCAGAGAAATAGGAGAAAATTAAGATTGTGGTATCACAAAAGCCAAGAGAATAGAATATTCTAGGATGGCAGAGTCAACTGAGAGCACGAATAAAGACTGAGAACTGTCTCCCATTTGGCCACATCGAGTGACTTGCTGACTGTATCCAGTGCAGTTTCTGCAGAATGACAGGATGCAGGACTGAATGGAGGAGGAACTGGAGATGGTGTGCACCTACAACTGTTTAGGAAAGCTCGGGGAGCAGGATGCAGTGAGAGTTTATTAAAATGGGAAAAGCCGGAGCATGTTCGCATATTGAAGGCAATGATCTGGGGAAGAGAGAGAGAGAGAGACCACAAAACAGCTGGGAAGATTGAAAATGCATGAGAGTGAGAGTAGAGATGAGGTCACTGAGAAGGAAAACTAGAATGGAGTGAGACCCATCCTAGTTCTAATCCCTTTAATGGAGGTTTCCTGCATCGTCCACTATTCACAGAGCGAGATCTCTCATATGATCTCCCAGTGCTTTAAGAAATCAGATGTTCATTTGACACGTAATTACATATTCCTACATTGCATGGCTTTTCAGGAGGACAGTTTCCTCTTTTACCAACTACCACAACCACATCCCTGTCAGGAACCTCTTATAAATCCAGCATATGATATAGGAACTATTCACACAAATTGAACAGTTTTATGGCAGGGTACGGTATTTAGCACTTTACATACATTGTTCCATTTAATACTCAAAATCATGTGAGCAAGGCATTATTGTCATTTTATAGATTTTTAAGACTTAGAGACCTGAAGCATTTTGCCCAAATTCACACCAAGAGAAAGTGGTAGACATGAGATTCTGACCCAAGAAGTTTGGCTTCAGTCAGCTCTCCTTATTGCCATGTTGGAATGACCCCTTGTCATTCCAACCCCTTGTAACCAACAGCACAGTCAAGGTACATAGAAGATGGAGGCAGGTATCTGCCCTGAAGGATCCCTGGAAATAAAAGTCCTTAACACTGTATCTGAACAGCTTTTCAAATTGCCCCATGGATGTACTTTATTCTTAACACTGCCATAGTATTCTATTTCATAGAGATTCTCTATTTTATTTAAACTATCTCTTGTTTATATACCCTACATTCCCTCCCCCCTTTTTCCTATTACCAGTGTTTGCAATGGACATTCTGGTATGTATATTTATTTGTAAGATTGTACATTTCTATCAATAAGATAAACCCCCAACAGTGGAGTTGTTGAGTCAAATATGTGAATTTTTCATCTGGGAAGTAACCACACTGCTGTCCAAAAATATATACTTCGCCCAGAATTATAAGAACATATCTGATCCTTTGCATCTCTGATAACACTGGATTTTTAAGCTTCTAAGTTTGTGCCACTCTGATAGGTGAAATATGATCGCTTATTGCTTAATATTATGTTTATTCCACCGAGTGAGCACCATTTCATTAACCACTTGTTTTTTTTTCTGTAAGCTGCTTCTTTATATATCTTGTCTGTTTTCCCACTAGGTAATTATTCATATTCTTATTGAATTATAAGAGTGTTTCATGCATTAAGGAAATTAATTTTTATCATATATATTTTCCCAGTTTGCTATTTGTCTTGGGTAAAGCAACCTGCAGGACAGAGTAAAACCATTTGTGTATGTTCCTTTTTTAAAGGTGATCAGATGCTTGTATATGCTTAGGAATTTTCTTGAAGCGTGCATGAGAAATGTAACATTAGTTATCAAACTGTAGGGAGAGAAGGTAATTAACTTTTCACTTCTCGTCATTCTGCACTGCAATTTTTAAATACTATAACTGTATTTATTGTTCTTGTCATTAAAAAGGCCATAACCCTTTCTCTCTCTGGACGCTTTAAACCATTGAGCTGAAAACCCACAGTTATTAAATAGACAGATATGGTGGCCTCCTCCATTTGGTTCGCATCTCTCTTCTTTTACTTTCAACTCCCAAGTTGTGAGTTGAGAGCTCTTTTGAGACTGGAGAACTGTAGTAAAATTCTTCTGTGGGCCACGCTGATGTTAATGGGTAACATTTGGGGCAAAGGTCTCCTTTGGCTTCCACATCTGCAGCTTTGTACAGGCCTCACCTCAGAGATGTCTGAAAGTGTGAAGCCAGGCAGGGCATAATGTGCATTAGCAAGACAAAGAGCGCACGAGGGGAGACGCGGGGGATGAGCGTAATTTACGGAAGATTTATTAGACCTCATGAAATCTGCCCGAACCACCCATTTTCTACCTCATCTGCCCATGTCTAAATAGGATGGCTTTGTTAGTAGGCGATGGTCATTTAGAATTATCCAGCAACAAATCTCGCTGCTTAAAAAGGCGTACCGACGGGAGCAGCACATTTGAGAGAGTTCATGCTCTGAACACAGAACCCCCAAATCTGGAAATATGGAAATGTGGGAAGGCTCCGGAGTCTACGGGGCCTCCCCCTTGACTTTTGTTTGTGGTCTGAGAGTCCTTTGCTGTGGCTTGTTTACTAGAGCATGTGAATAAGGCTTGAGAGAAAGCAAGGCAGAGGTGCTTTCACAGCCAACCAGAATTTGTGAGTGTGATTTTCAGAGAAGTGTGTTGAATGTTCTGTGATTTGGAAAAATGCTGCCCAAGCCTCAAGACTCAACCAAGCATGTCCAATAATACTTAAAAGCTCAACTCATGAACATGGAGATCTCTCTGGGGTTATACAAATGTCAAAATAGCTTCTCCTTAATTTGAATGAAAGGTAAAAGTTATTTATTGGGGCTTGATTTTCCATTTAACCTTGGGGTTAAGCAGTTCATTAATAAGGAGTTAGAAAATCCTCTTGGATTTTATTGCTAGGAACTTCCCTTTGGGCTGCCTTTCATTGCGGTCTCACAAGTCCCTATTTGCCCATCCGTGCAATGGGTAGATGTTGAAAGCTTCATGACAAAGTAGTGTTGAGAAAAATGTGAAGGCTTACTGATTTCTCCCCATGGAAAATGATCTCACTCCGCTCAACTCAACTTTGGAATTTAGGGGATATAAAGAAAGGGCTTTGTCCACCTTAATAAAATTCTCATCATGCTTATTGCTGATGTAATGTGAAAAACAACCACATTCCTATACTTAACAAGAGGGATGAATTATGCCTTTTGATGGTTTTAAAAGTATTAAGTAGAACTAATGGAGTACAGTCAAACAAGGGAGAACACGGTGGGAATATCCCCAATGAGGCCTTTAAAATCAACACAAAGCCAGTGGCTGAAGAGGAATATATGCAGACCCCATAGTGCGTCATACCAAAGGCACTACGTTCTTGGCCTTTGATAAAGAATTTGGAGCAAGCAGGACAACAGGCAAATACTCTGCTTTAAGCCGTGCTTGGCGATTCTAGTGAATATCTAGAGCCCAATGCAAATAGTTTTAAAGCAACGCTTAACCTCTTTGTTTTCCCATAGATGTAATAATCATCTATGTGATTGTGGGTTAGAGATGCACATCAGTCTTAATCTGTCATTGCCGAAACCTCCTTCTACACAAGGGGACAGTCCTCAATTGATGCAAATGAAACCATCGTTGTCTTGTCTGTAATTGTCTAAACTAGCAAAGTGGCTTTCTCTGGTGAAAGAGCCATCCAAAACTCCTTGCTCTGTCTACCCCTAAGGGCCTAGTACATGCTCCATGCTTTATCTCTTTCTTGTGGCTTTTATCCACACAACATTAAAGGGACGCTATTTCCTTTATGCGGGCAAATAAAAAGTAGATTTAGAGAACAAAGATGAAAGGAACACATCCCACTGATGGTGTACTTCAGACTCCAGCAGCCTGGTTTTCAGACACTGGCCAAGTTAAAAGTTGCACTGAGTTCCTTTACATCAGAAATTCAGATGAAAAATGAAATCAAGCATGTGCTCGTAAGGACTTGTAATACATTAAAATGAAGTTGTGTGATCGGCAGCTCTTGAAAAGGGATTTCCAGGCCTGCCTTTTAGCCTTGGTTAATGGGGAAGAAGAGCTCTCAAATTTTGGGTTTGTGAGTTGCCTTCTTAGTCTGTTTCCAGTTAAAGAATATTTTCTCTAAAGGTAAAAGCAGCTAATAGAGCCTCGACCGCACCGTTAGCTCTGAAAGATCTACTTCCCCACCAGTTCAGCTGTTCTCAGTAGGTATGTTCCCTAGGAAATTTCAGGGCCTTGTGCTGTTTTTCCCAAACAGATAATCATCGAACAAATCACAATTGAAATTCACTTAGCTTCCAAATTAATAACATTAGAAGAGAACACTTGAGTTCTTTTTTCCCCAAAACAAGCTTAACTTCAGAAGAGTAGAGACGTGTCAGAGAGGTAATGGGTCTGTGTCAAGGTTGTTCCGAGCAAGAGCTTTGTACCTGAGGGGACCCTTTGAGGCACAATCATTGTGTGCCGTCACGGTCACACCCTGGACAGCATTGGAACTGTACTTTTCTTATCAGGTAGGTCGACATTCCTGGCTTCAGGTGACATACCTACCTTAGCCCCACTCTATTCTTACATACAATTTAATTAGTATTGTCTTCCTCATCGCTACCACACACGCTCCTATACTCCCATAACCATAGTTCCTACATCCTCATAAAGTAACCACTGACTGGCCAAAGTGGAACCCTCTGGCTTTTATTCCAACACATTTACTCTTTTCTGCTCGATTCCAAATCACCCTTTCCTGCACATCCAACATGCAGCTCATTCCATGGCCACCGTTCCATTTCCTCCCTTCTTAGATTCCACATGGGCTCAAGCCACAAATGGAACTCGACTAGCCTTGGTAAACTCCTACCCAGGCATCTGCTAACCCTGGAAAGCCGGGCTACATGGGGACGCCTGCCTCATACCCTTTCTCCAAAGTCCCAGTGGATGTAAACACAGCCACCTGCTCTGCAGCTCACTGTGTAGTGGGCAGAGCGTGGACTCTCGTGCAAATGGGCTTACATTTAAATCCTAGATCTGTCACTTAGAAGTGTTTGTGCTTTATTTTCCCCATATATCACCACAAAGCAGGTGACAATAAAAATAAATCATACAGAAGACCTGGCATGTTTTGGTAGCAACCCCAGTAATCTTCACCTCCTAGTATTTATGTTCCTGTTTGATCTCCTCCTACACGGAATCGGGGCTAGTCTTGTGTGACCAAGAGAATATGGAGGAGGTGATGGTATGTGATTTATGAGTGTGGATCATAATGGACATTGCAGTTTCTCCCCTTTTCTCTGAAATCAGTGCTGTATTAGAAGGACTATGACGCAGCCCTGTGGGAAAGCACAAATGGAGAGGAGCTGGGAGCCTCCCACCAACATCCCCTACCAAATTGCTAACCACATGAGTGAGTTACCTTGGAAAAAGATCCTCCAGCCCCATTCAAGCCTTCAGATGACTGCAGCCCCAGTCAATCATATTGATTTGAAATCTCAAGAGAGATTCCAAGCCAGAACTACTCAGCCAAGCTGCTTTTGAACCCATGACCCGCAGAAATCAGGTGAGATAATAAATATTTATTATTGTTTTTAAGCCACTAAGTTTTGGGATCATTTTTTATGTGGCAATACATAACTAATACACAGGGATTGGTGCTCAAATGTTTGCCTATTCCTTCTCCATTAGGAGGTGGAAACCTGTCCTTTACTTTCCCAAGTACGTTATTTCTTGCAGAGACTCATCTTCCCCACCCTTGTGGTGAAGCAAATATTCTTGGCCATGTGTTATACACTCTCCCTTACATGCAGAGCCTTTCCAAGGGTGTGGCACTCTGCCTTCTTTCTGCTCCACGTGGCTCACAAGAGGAACGATTCACTATCTACTTCTTGTGGTGACGATCTTCTACGAAAGTGAAGCATTATACCGAGTGTGAGCAAAGGCCCAGAGCCTATTTGTGGATCCAAGATGCATGCTAGCAGTTGTTGCACATAAGTTATTTCCTACTTTTTCTCAAAAATACCTATGAAGAACATTGAATTGTCCACTGAGGATGCCTGAAGATTTGAAGACCTGGTATTAATTCTAGGACAGCATTAGCTGAGGATTAAGAAAAATCCCACTGAGCCTTCATCTCATTGCTGAGCTTTTACCACGAAAACAAGAGGTCATGGAAAATGGTCAAAGGTGCCTTGAGTCAGGGAACAGGGGGTGAGTGAATATTAATGAGGACGTGGCCCAGGTGGCGTCCTCTGTCCTGGTGCTGTGCCCTGGAGCTATCAAAACATGGTTGTTTGGGCCTCTCTTAACCTCTTCTCTGCCACTCCCACCCTCTCCGCTGACACATTTCTACACCCAGGCAGAGATTGAGGACCATAAAGCATTTGGGAAGTAAACAGGGTCGGCAAAATAGGCATTTCTTAGTGCCCCAGAGAGCAGAGGAGTTGCAAGTGAAGTGGAGGAAGATACAGCAAGGGCTGTGGTAGTGATGACTGCTGGTGGTGACAGGTTTGCATAGCCTATATCCAATCAGAAAATTAGAGGACCAAGCAATAAGGAAAGAGAAAGACGTGCCCTCCTAAAGATACCTCCTAATATACTTAATGCAGAGATATGATAGCTCCTATTAGAAGCTGGGAATTGGACTTGGCACAGCCACCTGCCCTCCTGCCTGTGGCTTTGAGAAGCAGATTCAATCAGTGTACAGGTGGAGGGAGGAGGGCCATGGGCCAAATGCAAGTTACTCACCCTGACTGATCAACAGAGGCCAGATGAAAGTTTGTACAAGATGAAGAAAAGAGAAAGGAACACCATAGGAAGGAATTGAAACGACATCTGGAAATTCTAAAGCAACAGTATGCCTATGAAGAAGATATGTTTTAGGTTTCAAAGTATAAGAAGCCATGGCTTCTCTGAAACAAGAACTGATCATCAAGAGTGGAGAAAAGGTTAGCTAGAAAAGACTGAGACATTCAAATGTAAATGTCAACTTGCAAAAGCATTTTTTTGTACATGACAAGGGGTTCATATCTCTTATGTAAAGAGCTCATTCATACTAATATAAAAAGAGGCCACAGTAATAATTACATATAGGATATAAACAGTCCATTTGCCAGTTATCAGAGCAATCAAAATTTGAATATGAGACTCCCTGAGTTCAGCAGTAAGCGGCAGACGCAGCTCCCGGCTTTCAGCAGTTTAGAGATCGCCCGCCCGCCCCCTCCCACACACCCACGGAAGGAGGGCCCTAAGACTCAGGAGTACTGGGCACAGGGCTGGTGGAGCTACTCTCAGCGTGCATTTGTGCAGGAAAGGACAGAAACTGCACGGTCTCTCTGAAAACTGTCATCCAGACCCCTCAGCCCCTCGCATTTAAATCTACACTCCCAAATTCACTCTGGGCACCAGGTGACTAGCGCTGCCTGCGCACTAGGCAGGGAACTCTTTGGCACAGCAGAGGACAACCTGGAGACTACTTGGTGGGCTTAAGCCAAGACTGGTGCTGCTTTCTGTTTTGTTTTGCTTGGTGGTTTTTGTTTTTTTGTTTTGTTTTGTTTTCTTTTCTTTTCTTTTCTTTTTTTCTCTTCTTTTCTTTTCTTTTTCTTTTTTTTCTTTCTTTCTTTTTTTCTTCTTTTTTTCTTTCTGCTTGTTGTGATTTGCTTTGTTCTGTCTTTATTTCTTTGATATCTTTGCCTATGTTGAGTGGGGATTGTCGGTTGTATTTTACATGTGAATGTACTTGATTTGTTTTCCTGGTTGTTGTTGTTGTTGTTGTACTTGGTAACTTGATTTGTGCTGAAACTGCCCTAACAGGGCTCAGCTTAAGAGGCACAAGATTCAACATATCCAGAAGCCAACTCTGGACCAAACCAGAGTACTACCAGATTTGACCTACAAGTCACACACCCAGAGGGAATTCTCTGAAGGCATAAGAGCCCATAGAGGCCAAACCTCATTTAAGTGGCCAACCCTCACCCAGCAGAACACCCTGCGGTGGGCAGAGCCAAGTTTCACAACTAGACGGCCTAGGAGTTAAACCCACCTACTCACAAGCAAAAAGCAATTAAAGTTCTTCTTGAACAGGACGATATACTAAACACACGAACCACCTGTGGAGCACATGCAGAGAAGAACGAAGTAGTCCAAGTCAAATATAAAGGACACATAATACATAAGATAACCCAGCAAGAACTAAGAGCTCTAGGGGATCTTCCTACTACATCAAAGCAAGCACAGAGAGTCAGTCAGAATGGGGAGACAAAGAAACATGTCCCAAATAAAAGAACAGAAGAAACCTCCACAACTGGAACCAAATGAAGCAGAGGTAACCAACATGTCAGAGACAGAGTTCAGAACACTGGTGATAAGAATGTTTAAGGAGCTTAGAGAAGACATAAAGAAGGATATAGAAATCATAAAGAACAACCAGTTAGAACTAAAAAAGGATGTAGAAATCTTAACGAACAACCAGCTAGAACTAAAGAACACAATTACCGAAATTAAGAACTCACTTGAAGGAATGACCAGCAGGTTAGATGAAGCAGAGGATCGAATCAGCGACTTAGAAGACAAGTTAGCAGAGATCACTCAAACTGAACAACAGAAAGAAAAAAGAATAAAAAACAATGAAGATGGGTTAAGAGACCTCTGGGATAACATCAAGCGCAACAACATGCGCATCATAGGAATACCAGAAGGCGAAGAGAAGAAGCAAGGGATTGAGAACATATTTGAGGTAATAATGTCCGAAAACTTCCCTAACCTGATGAAGGAAACCAACATACAAGCCCAGGAAGTGCAGAGAGTTCCAACCAGGATAAACCCAAACAGGCCCACACCAAGACACATTATAGTTAAAATGGCAAAGCTTAAAGACAAAGAGAGAATCTTGAAAGCAGCAAGAGAAAGGCAGAAGGTGACATACAAGGGAACTCCCATAAGACTATCAAATGACTTTTCTACAGAAACATTGAAGGCCAGGAGGGAGTGGCAGGAGATACTCAAAGTGATGGAACACAAAGGCCTACAACCTAGATTGCTTTATCCAGCAAGGCTATCATTTAAAGTTGATGGAGAGATAAAGAGCTTCCCAGAAAAGAACAAACTGAAAGAATTTATTACAACCAAGCCAGCATTGCAAGAAATACTAAAAGGACTTCTGTAAACAGAAGAAAGATAAAAACAATTTACTACAAATTTAAAAATGGCAATAACTATGTACCTATCAATAATCACTTTAAATGTAAATGGATTAAACGCTCCAATCAAGAGACATAGGGTGGCTGAGTGGATAAGGAAGCAAGACCCTTGTATATGCTGTATACAAGAGACTCATTTCAGATCAAAAGACACACACAGGCTGAAAGTGAAGGGTTGGAGTAACATATTTCATGCAAATGGAAGCAAAAAAAAAGCTGGAGTTGCAATACTTATATCTGACAAAATAGACTTTAAAATGAAGAACATATTAAAAGACAAAGATGGGCACTATATAATAATAAAGGGATCAATCCGACAAGAGGACATAACCCTAGTAAACATCTATGCACCTAACATAGGAGCACCTAAATATATAAAACAGGTACTGATGGACATAAAGACAGAGATCAACAGCAACACTATCATAGTAGGGGACTTCAACACACCTCTGACAACAAGGGACAGGTCCTCCAGACAGAAAATCAATATGGAAACAACAGCCTTAAATGATACTTTGGAGCAGTTGGACTTAATTGATATTTTCAGAGCATTTCACCCCAATGCTGCAGAATACACGTTCTTCTCAAGTGCTCATGGAACATTTTCTAAAATAGATCATATGTTAGGACACAAGACAAGCCTCGATAAATTTAAGAAAATTGAAATCATACCAATTGTCTTCTCTGACCACAGTGCTATGAAATTAGAAATGAACTACAGGGGAAAAAAACCAGGAAGATACACCAATTCATGGAGGCTGAATAACATGTTGCTAAATAATGAATGGGTCAAGCAGCAGATCAAAGAAGAAATCAAAAGATATCTTGAGACAAATGAGAATGAGAACACGACAACCCAAAATCTATGGGATGCTGCGAAAGCAGTCCTAAGAGGGAAGTTCATAGCACTGCAGGCCTACCTAAAGAAACAAGAAACATCACTAATTGACAGTTTATCTTCACACTTAAGGGATCTGGAAAAAGAACAGCAAAATAAACCCAAAGGGAGCACAAGGAAGGAGATAATAAGGATCAGAGCAGAAATAAATGAAATAGAAAACAGAAAAACAATACAAAAGATCAATGAATCCAAGAGCTGGTTCTTTGAGAAGATAAACAAAATTGACAAACCTTTAGCCAGACTCATTAAAAAAAGGAGAGAGAGGACCCAAATTAATAAAATCAGAAATGAAAGAGGAGAAGTGACAACAGACACCACAGAAATACAAAAAGTTTTAAGAAATTACTATGAGCAACTATATGCCAACAAATTTGACAATTTGGAAGAAATGGACAATTTCCTAGAGGCTCACAACCTTCCAAGGCTAACTCAAGAAGAAACAGAAAGCCTGAACAATCTGATTACCACCAGGGAAATTGAATCAGTAATCAATAATCTCCCAACAAACAAAAGCCCTGGACCAGATGGCTTTACAGGTGAATTTTTCAAAACATTCAAAAAAGAATTATCACCTATTCTCCTCAAGCTCTTCCAAAAAATCCAGAAAGAACGAAGACTCCCAAACACTTTTTACGAAGCCACTATCACCCTGATCCCAAAAGCAGACAAAGACACCACAAAAAAAGAAAACTACAGGCCGATATCTCTAATGAACATAGATGCAAAAATTCTCAACAAAATATTAGCGAACAGAATTCAGCAATACATCAAAAAGATCATACACCATGATCAAGTGGGATTCATCCCTGGTATGCAGGGGTGGTTCAACATCCGCAAATCAATTAATGTGATACACCACATTAACAAAATGAAAAATAAAAATCACATGATCATATCAATAGATGCAGAAAAAGCATTTGATAAAATACAGCAACCTTTTATGATAAAAACCCTTAAGAAAGTGGGAATAGAGGGATCATATCTTAACATAATAAAGGCCATATATGACAAACCCACAGCTAACATCATACTCAATGGGGAAAAGCTAAAACCATTCCCCCTAAGATCAGGAACAAGACAAGGTTGCCCACTTTCTCCACTTCTATTCAACATAGTGCTGGAAGTTCTAGCCACAGCAATCAGACAAGAGAAAGAAATAAAAGGCATCCAAATTGGTAAGGAGGAAGTAAAATTATCATTATATGCAGATGATATGATACTATATATAGAGAACCCTAAAGACTCCACCAAGAAACTATTAGAACTGATAGATGAATTCAGTAAAGTAGCAGGATATAAAATTAATATTCGGAAATCAGTTGCATTTGTATATACCAATGATAAAATAGCAGAAGGAGAAATTAAAAAAACAATTCCATTTACAATTGCTCCAAAGACTATAAAATATCTGGGAATAAATCTAACCAAAGATGTAAAAGATCTGTACTCAGAAAATTATACAACACTGAAGAAAGAAATGAAAGAAGACATAAATAGATGGAAACACATTCCATGTTCATGGATAGGAAGAATTAATATAGTTAAAATGTCCATACTGCCTAAGGCAATATACATATTCAACGCAATTCCTATCAAACTACCAACGACGTTTTTCACAGAAATAGAACATATAATCCTAAAATTTATATGGGACCATAAAAGACCTCGGATAGCCTCAGCAATCTTGAAAAATAAGAACAAAGTGGGAGGTATAACGATACCTGATTTCAAATTATACTACAAGGCTACAGTAATCAAAACAGCATGGTACTGGCATGAAAATAGACACATAGATCAATGGAACAGAATAGAGAGTCCAGACGTAAATCCATGCCTATATGCCCATCTAATCTATGACAATGGAAGCAAGAATGTACGATGGGGTAAAGACAGTCTGTTCAATAAGTGGTGTTGGGAAACCTGGACAGACACATGCAAGAAAATGAAGCTGGACCACCTCCTTACACCATATACAAAAACAAATTCAAAATGGCTTAAAGACTTAAATGTAAGATCTGAAACCATAAAATATCTAGAAGAAAATATAGGAAGAAACTTCATGGACATTACCCGGAGTAAGATTTTCACTGACATATCCCCTCGCGCGAGGGAAGTAAGAGAAAAAATAAACATGTGGGATTACATCAAACTAAAAAGTTTTTTCACAGCAAAGGAAACCATCAATAAAACAAAAAGGGATCCTACTGTATGGGAAAAGATATTTGCCAATGATATATCTGATAAGGGATTAATATCACAAATCTATAAAAAACTTACTCAACTCAACTCCAAAAAAACAAACAACCCAATTAAAAAATGGGCAGAGGACTTGAGGAGACATTTTTCTAAAAAGGACATACAGAAGGCAAGAAGACATATGAAGAAATGCTCAACCTCACTAACCATCAGAGAAATGCAAATAAAAACCACAATGAGATACCACCTCACTCCAGTCAAAATGGCTATCATCAATAAATCAACAAACAACAAATGCTGGCGTGGATGTGGAGAAAAGGGAACGCTAGTGCACTGTTGGTGGGATTGCAGATTAGTGCAGCCACTATGGAAAACAGTATGGAGGTATCTCAGGAATCTGAAAATGGAACTACCCTATGATCCAGTAATTCCACTCCTAGGCATCTACCCGGAGAAATCCAAAACTCCAATTCAAAAATCTGTATGCACTCCTATGTTTATTGCAGCACTTTACACAATAGCCAAGATATGGAAACAACCGAAATGCCCATCGGTAGATGACTGGATTAAGAAGCTGTGGTACATTTATACAATGGAGTATTACGCAGCCATAAAGAAGAAAGAAATCTTATCATTTGCAGCAACATGGATGGATCTAGAGAACATTATGTTAAGTGAAATAAGTCAGAAAGAGAAAGACAAATACCATATGATCTCGCTTATATATGGAATCTAAAGAAAAGACTATGTGAATAAACTAATCAGAAACAGTTTTGGGGACACAAAGGAAAAACCAAGAGTTGTTAGATGGGTGTGGGGGGGGGGGTTGGGGATAAGGGGAAAGGTGAAGGGATTTGGAAGCAGCTGGTAACCACAAGATGGCCTCAGGGTTTTTTTTTGAAAATTAATTTGGGGAAGGTATTCAATAATGTTGTAAAGATTTTGTTGGGTATCCGATGGACATGCGTCCTATTTGGGAGACCACCTCAGGGATACTGTGGATACCTGATCATGGCATTGTACACCAGAAGCTAAACATTAATGAATGCCAACTATAATTTTATATATATAATGTGATGGTTCAGTGTGAGGTCGGAGGGATAGTGGATGGGGGGAGGGGGGTTCACAGTGTGAGGGATATAAATGATGAACGTCTAAGTATTACCTTGTCTTGTACACCTGAAACTAATAAATAAATTAAAAAAAAAAATAAATAAAAAAAAATAAAAGTAAAAAAAAAAAAATTTGAATATGAATGAAATCATTCTGGCCTATTAGATTGGCAAAGATTTGAGAAGTCCCTTGCAGGCTGAGATTTGGGTAAACAAAAACTCTCATATGTACTGCTGTTGAGGATGTGAAATACAATTTTCTGAAGTATATTTGGAAAAGAATGTTATGTTGCTGCCGATGTGTCTTATGGAGTTAGGCCTATGATGGCTGTGTCTGTAACTGAACATGTACGGGCTTCATTTTCTTGTCATTATTCCCTCAATATAACAACTACTTTCTTAGCATTTGCATTGAATTAGTATTATAAGTAATCTAGAGATGGTTTGGAGTACAGGAGGATGTGTATAGGTTGTATGCAAATACTACACCATTTTATATAACCGACTTTAGCACCCACAGGTTTTGGTGTCCAAGGTGGGGTTCCTGTAAGCAATCTCCTGCGGATACTGAGGGATGACTATATAACCCAGTAAGATGAAAGTGGTAACAGTGGTATTTCTGGGTAACAGGAATACAGGTAATTTTAGGTTTTTACTTTCAACCCTCCATATTCTAACTTTTTCTATAATCAGCATTTTTGCTTTTGTAATTTAAAAAATTGTTTAGTTTTCCACTGCATACAGTTATTTACCTTCATGCTGCACACCCATCTAAGTAATGGTGTTATAAGACAGAGGGAAGTTTGATTGGTTTTGGGAACTTGTGCTATGTTCTCTTTTATCCAATGAGATCTGTAACCAGCCCTGTTGGTACTTCTATCTATAAAGCGTAGGTAATTCGATTGCTTAGAATGAAGTTAATCGTGTGGCTGACTTGATACTCAAATCTGCAAGGACTGTAGGCTCCACATTCTATGCCAGATTGTCCACCTAGGATCCCTTAAATTCTTCTTCCTACCCCCACCCCCCACCACCCCCTTGCCCTTTGCAGATGTCCTGGCCGACAATGAAGTGTCCATCACTCTAGAAGTCTCTCCTCATTTAGAGCTGGCACCTCCTCACTTTGTTTGGGTAGATGCATTGTTCAGGAGTAATTTGATTGCAGTGCAAACAACGAGCACCACAGTAAAAAGCAACAGACTCAAGTCACTAAGTATTTGAGCAAGCAGGGCGTTTTCCAATAGACTGCCTTCCCTATTTTAAGTTCGAGCTTGAAGAGCCACTCAGAAAGAGAATAAGTAGTTCTCTTGACATAGTGAATAAAGCCAAACCAAACAAATCCCTCCCTTAGTGAGGTCTGGAGACTGACACTTGTTCTTTGATGAGGGCAAATTGTGATGGATCCTTGGGATTGGCCCCACAAAAATAGCTGGTTTCCATCTCACCTGGCCCACCTTTTGGACTAAATGGCATTTAGTCCACTTTATCATTTAAAAACTTTTATTCCTTTTGCTCTTAAAAAAAAAAAAGAAAAGAAACCAAGAAAATAAAAATGCATCACCAAGAGAAAAATTATGTTAACATTGCTGGACTTTCTCCTGTGTGGCTGAATATAAAACATTTTAAGATGGATTTTGAATTTATCATGAAGCTCTTCTTTGAACATCAAATGTTTATCTGCCATATTTTAATGGTTCTTTTGTATTTATATGGGAGTTCTCTAACCTTTTAAACCAGTCCATACTATTGGGAATGTAAGTGGTTTCTAAATTTTCACTGTGCAAACCACACTACAGTGAACATTCCTAGAACTAATTTGTGTTAGGTCATGATGGTTAAATTTCCTGAAGTGGAATTACTGGGGCCAGGGTAAAGACATTTTAAAGATTTTTGAAATGTTTATCAAACTGCCATCCAGAGAAGTCCTAACAGCCTTATGTGTATTTTTTACAGTATTATTCTTTACATGTCAAATAAGCTCCATAAATTCTCAATGTTTATACTACTTAAATATCTTTGATTACTAGTGAAAGGCAGTGTCTTTTTACATATTGGTCCTTTAGTATTTTGGTGGGTGTTTACTATTTACATATGTACTTATATATACCACCCTATTTTTACTGGGTAATTTTCAAAATCCATTTGCAAGGGATTGTTGCATAGTAATATTAACAAAATTAGCTCTATACTGAATTGTGTAGCAAATATATTCAATATGTCATTATTCTTTTAAGTTGTCAAATAAATGTCTTCTTTCTTATGAGTTCTGTCTATTAAGGGCCAATGACTCTTTTGGAGAAAGTGCCAAATATTCAAGGAAGCAATGGGCCACTTGGGGGAGAGCCCCACAGTTGACATGTGGCCCCATAACTTTTGCTCTCAGGTCTGCAGTGCAGCTGCCTCTGAATGTATTGATCTGCGGAGGGAAGGAGGTCTCTAGACAGAGTCACCCCCTCTCTCCCACTCGCTGCCTGGATTAACACCTCCAAATTAGAAGGCATTAGTAGCCTTCTGCCAGGATTTTCTGTACTTATTTCCCAAGGTACTACACTTCTTTCTCATGAAGAAGAATCATTACTTAGCTTTTGTGAATTCATTAAATCTCCTCTTATCTGCACTGTGTTTTATGGGGAATTCCTCAAAGTTTGAGGCATATAATAGACGCCTCCCTGTTTCAGTTTGATTAAGGTTTTGTGCTCCTTAGTTTAACTTGAATCATTTCAGACATTTGTTAATACCTCTTCTTATGTCTTCATCTTTCCTAGAACATTGTTTTGGTTTTCATGTTACCCATTATATGTGTGTTTCTGCCATTGTTTTCTCCTTATTTATATGGCTAAGATATAGGAGACGTATTGATGTTTTGCTTTTTAACGAGATCTTACTCCAGCAGTTTCCCAGTTGACCCTTGGATTACCTGGATAGACAACTAAATCATGTGAAAGTAATACTTTTGTCTTCTTTTCCAATATTAATATGTTTTTGTTCTCATGTACAATTGCATCTGTTGAGATTTTCAGAACAATATTGAATAATGGCTACCATAGTGGAAATAATGAGCATCCAGATTTTAATAGGAATGTTTTTAATGTTTCAGTGATAAGTAAAATGCTTGTTTTACATTTTCTGCGTCAATTTGGGGATTCTACTGGCATTAGCGGGCAGGGACCATGACAGTTGCAGCACTGTAATGTATTTAATTATTACAAATGTAAATTTTGCCAAATATCTTTTTATCATCAATAGATGATTATAAATATTCAGACTTATAAAAGTAAAAAAAAAGATAATACTAGCAGATTTTCTTACATTGTGCTATCCCAGCATTTCTAGTTGTAATGTCCTGATTTTCTAGCTGCTTTTTGAATATTTTTCACACTGCGCCACATGCAAATTTTGCTGTACTTTTTTATTTACCCTCAACTCTTCACCGTACCACTAGCATGCCTAAGTCTGGATTGAGGCCATCACGATATTTAAACAAACCTCTCACACTGGGTTTCAGAGAAACCCAATGACAAGGCAAATATTGAATTAAAAACTTCACAACACATCTCAACAGACACAGTAAAAACATTTGACATAATACTTCTTCATGATAAAAATAGTAAGTAAACTAGGAATAGAAAGTAATGTCTTCCCTGATAAAGAGACTATACCAAAAACCCACAGCTAGAATCATATTTAATGGGGAAAGACTGAATGCTTTCCCCTAAGAGCAGGAAAGGACAAGAATGTCCACTTTCACCATTTCTACTTAACATTATACTGAATATGCTAGCCAGGGCAATTAAGCAAGAAAATGAAATAAAAGGCAGCCAGATTGGAAAGGAGAAAGTAAATTTTTCTCTATTTGCAGATGGAATGGTCTTGTATATAGGAAACACTAAGCAACTCACTAAAAAACTATTCGAATTAATAAACAAGTTTAGCAAGTTTGCAGGATACAAAATCAATATATAAAAGTCAACCATTTTTATACAGTAGAAATGAACAAACTGAAAATGAATTAAGAGAAAAATTCAATTTATAATAGCATCAAAAAGAATAAAATACTTAGAAATAAATTTAACAAAATAAGTGCAAAAATTGTTCTGAAAACTACAAAACATTGTTGAAAAAAATTAAAGACCTAAATAAGTAGATATCCCATGTTTATAATTCAGAGACTTAATATTGTTAAGATGGCAGCATTCCCCAAGTTGACCTACAGATTCAATGTAAACACTACCAAAATCCCAGCTGGCTTTTCCTAAATTGACGAGCTTTTCCTAAAATTTATTTGGAAATTCAAGACCTAGAATAGCCAAACCACATTAAAAGAAAAAAAAAAAGCTGTAGTACTCACATTTCCCAAGTTCAAAACTTACTAAAAAAAAAAAGAAAGCTATAATAATCAAAACAGTGTGGTACTTCACTAATCATTAGAGAAAAGCGAATGAAAACCACATTAACCACAATGAGATACCACCTTACTCCAGTCAGAATGGCTATCATCAATAAATCAACAAACAACAAGTGCTGGTGAGGTTGTGGAGAAAATGGAACCCTGGTACACTGTTGGTGGGATTGCAAATTGGTGCAGCCACTATGGAAATCAGTATGGAGGTATCTGAAAAAACTGGAAATGGAACTACCTTATGCCCTAGCAATTCCACTCTTAGGTATCTATCCAGAGAAATCCGAGATGCTAATTTAAAAAAAAATACATGCACTCCTATGTTTATTGCAGTGCTACTTACAATAGCCAATACTTGGAAACAACCAAAATGCCCATCAGTAGACAACTAGATTAAGAAACTGAGGTACATTTATACGATGGAGTATTACTCAGCTATAAGGAAGAATGAAATCGTACCATTTGCAATGATATGGATGGATCTAGAGAACATTATGCTAAGTGAAATGAGTCAGACTGAGAAAGACAAATACCATATGGTATCACTTATACGTGGAATCTAAAGATCTGAATAAATGAGCAAGGTAAACAGAAATAGTCTCAGATATATAGAGGAAAAACTGATGGTTGCTAGAAGGGAGGGTGGGGAAGAAGGGGAAGGGATTAGACAGCATAAATTGGTAACTACAATATTGCCACAGGGATATGAAAGACAGTTTGGGGAATATAATCAATAATGTCGTAAAGATTTTGTAGGGTGTCAGATGGGCACTTGTCTTATTAGGGAGACCACTTCATGGTGTAGATGCCTGATCACTGCACTGTACACCTGAAGCTAAACCTAAAAAATACTGAATGTCAACTATAATTTAATATGTATAGTCACGGGATATGGAGTATAGCATAGGGAATAGAGTCAGTGAAATTGTAATAGATATATACAATGTCAGAGGGGCAATAGATTGGGGGACGGGGGTTATCAGTCTGTGAGGGGTGAAATGTATAACTATTGCATTGTTTTGTACACCTGAACCTAATAAAAACTAAAAACAAAAACAAAAGAGAAAAGACGAAATACCTACAAAAAAAAAAAAAAAAAAAGAAGAAGAAGAAGGACAGTGTGGTACTGATGTAAGCACATAGATTAAGGAGAGTCCAGAAACTAACGCTCACATTTATGCTCAGTTGATTTTTTTACAAGTGTGCCAAGGCAATTCATTGGAGAACGTGGAGTTTCTTCAACATGTGTTACTGGGACAACTAGACATCCACTTGCAAAAGTATAAAGTTGTATCCTTACGTCACATCACATATGAAATCAATTCAAAATGAATTGAAGACCTATATGTAAGAGATGACACTATAAAACTCTTAGAAGAAACATAGCTAAGTCTTTGTGACCTCAGATTGGGCAGGGTTTTTTCTTTCTTTTCTTTTTTTTATTGGGGAAGGGGAACAGGACTTTATTGGGGAACAGTGTGTACTTCCAGGACTTTTTCCAAGTCAAGTTGTTGTCCTTTCAATCTTAGTTGTGGAGGGTGCAGCTCAGCTCCAGGTCCAGTTGCCGTTGTTAGTTGCAGGGGGCACAGCCCACCATCCCCTGCGGGAGTCGAACCAGCAACCTTGTGGTTGAGAGGACGTGCTCCAACCAACTGAGCCATCCGGGAGCTCAGTGGCATCTCAACTCAAGGTGCCAATCTTAGTTGCAGGGGGCAGAGCCCACCATCCCTTGCAGGATTCAAGGAGTCAAACCGGCAACCTTGTGGTTGAGAGCCCACTGGCCCATGTGGAAATCGAACCGGCAGGCTTTGGAGTTAGGAGCATGGAGCTCCAACAGCCTGAGCCACCGGGCTGGCTGTGGGCAGTACTTTTTGTTTTTTGTTTTTAGATAAGAAATCAAAAGAACAGCAACAACAACAACAAAGATAAATTGGACTTTATCAAAATGTAAAACTTTTGTGTTTCAAAGGGCATCACCAAGAAAGTGAAAAGATACCCCAGAGAATAGGAGAAAACTTTGGAAGTCATATATGTGATAAGTGACTTGTATCTAGGATATACAGGCATACCTCATATTATTGCTCTTTGCCTTATTGCACTGTACCGATGTTGCACTTTTTGCAAATTGAACGCAAGACCCTTCACCAGCAAAAAGATTATGACTCACTTTATTGTGATGTCCACTTTATTGTGGTGGTCTGGGACTGAACCCACCATATCGCTGAGATATAACTATATGAAGAACTCCTACAACTCAATAATAAGACAATTCAATTAAAAATAAGAAAGGATCTGAATAGTTTTCCAAAAATGATATACAAGTGGCCAATTAGCCCATTAAAAGATGTTCAGCATCATTAGACATCAGGGAAATGCAAATCAAAACCGCAATGAGATACTCACTAGCCTGAGTAGAATTGAAGAGACAATAACAAGTGTTGCTGAGAATATGGAGAAATTAAAAACCCTTTTATGTTGCTGGTGGAAATGTAAAATGGTGCAGCTGCTTTGGGAAAGACTAGCAGTTTTCAAACAGTTAAATATAGTTTCCATATGACCCAGCAATTTCAATCCTAGCTATATACCCAAGAGACATCACATCACATCTGCTGGTATTTTATTGGCCAAAGCAAATCACATAGCCAAACTCAAGTAAAAGGGGGTAGAGAACTGCATCTTACCTGAAACAAAACACAGAAATATTTAGTGGACCATGCTAATATCTACTATAATTTGTTCTTCTTTCTACCACAGTCTTTCATAAACAGAACACACGCTCTCCAAAGGAAACAATATTCACTGCATCCAGCTCACAGCCTGGCATCTCTAGGTGACAGCCACTATTTGTCTAACAGGACTGATGTGATTTCTTTTGGTCCAGAGCTCTATGAAATAAAAAGACTGTCTCCAAACACTCAACATAAAACAGTGAAACAGGGAGAATGGGAGAAAAAAAGTGATCACCACTCTGTGGCCATCCTGCTAGCCATTGGGCAGGTATTGCAGAGGCCTCTCTCCAGAGTTGTCGACTGTTTCTTCATCTGTCTGCTAGCTTGGAGACCTTAGAGCCCTTGGATCTACCCTCTTCAGAAAGGTTCTCCCTTTTCCATTTTCCATCTTGGCCATTCCTAAACTGGGCTTCATCAGAATGTTCCTGGAACATACCTGGAATAAGGAATCAGGGCATACACCTTTCTTGGGGACAACTTCTTGCCCTTAGATACTTGGGATCCCCAGGTTTATTTGAGGTCAGGGCATACACCTTTCTTGGGGACAACTTCTTGCCCTTAGATACTTGGGATCCCCAGGTTTATTTGAGGTCACAGTCTTCTTTACCAATACAATTGTCTTAAAAATTCAGTTATCATATTTTCTGTTTGATTCAAGTCATCAGCAGATACCAATCTCTTTCTAAGGGTAACTCATATTTATTATATTTAATTGCTTTTTCATCCCCCTGCCCCTTCTTTATGAGTACCTTCAGCCTATCAGGTTTTATGGAAAAGCTGTACCATTATTCTCTTTTTCATGAACTACTGACAATAAAAATTTGCCTAGATTATCAGGAGTGTTCTCTCTCTCTCTCTCTCTCTCTCTCTCTCTCTCTCTCCCTCCCTCCCTCCCTCCCTCCCTCTCTCTCTCTCTCTAACTGCAATTAATTTGTGTAGAGTTTGATCCAGGCTTTTGACAATCTGGGTCAGAGTCCTAATAATTCCTCCAAACTTATAAAACTCTGTGCAGGTTTGTCTACTAAAATCCAGGACTAAACATACTAAAAAGGATTGAGATCATTCCAAATAATAAATCTATGAAATAGAAGATGTAATGATTTGTCCATTTGGGGAAGAATGACTCATAGCTTATGCAATGTTCTTTTAAATAACTTTCCCTTCCTATCTTACCAACTGGAATTTATAAAACTTAGAGTAGAATTAATAAATAGTTTAGGGTTAAGTCCTATGCTACTTTGAATTGGGGAAAATTTTAAATTAACTTTATAACTGGAAATGTTTTCTCATTTAACCACTCTAAACATATTTAGAGGTCTCCTAGGCTTTATATGAAGGCAAAACATCTTACTGTAGTCCACAAAGCCTTACCTGACTAAACTCTTTTCTTGCCATATCTTAATCTATGCTTTCTTCCACTCCACCTCTGAAATCCAGCCACAGTGTCTTCTTTTAGTTGCACAAACATAGGACTTCCCTTCTAAATTCAGAATATATATATATATGCCAGGTCCTCTGCCTGGATCTCCCCATACTCCTCCCCCAAACCCTTTTCCTAGTAATTTCTCTTCCTTGAGATGTCTATTCAAGTGCCACATTGCTTTAGACCAAATATTTGTGTCCCACCAAATTCATATGTTAAATGCTAACACCCAATGTGGTGGCATTTGGACGTAAGACCTTTGGGAGGCGATTAGGTCTTGAGAGCAGAGCCCTCTTGAATGAGACTAGTGCCCTTATAAAAGAGACCCTGGAGGACTCCCTTGCCCCTTCCACCACATGGGGACACTGGAAGAAGACAGCCATCTGTGAACCAGAAAGTAGCGTTTCACCAGACACTGAATCTTTCAGTACCTTGATTGTGGGCTTGCCAGCCTCCAAAAGTGTGATAAACAAATTTCTGCTGCTTATAAACCATCTAATCTATGATATTCTGTTATAGCAGCCCCAATGGACTAAGACATGCATTTTCATGCCAGTCTTCTTTGATCCGCCTCATGTGGCCCATTCTTCCTCTTCTGTGCCTTACAGCAACTTGTATGTCTCTTGCAGATTGCTCCTGGCTATAATACTTAGTTCTTGTTTATTTGTGTGATTACTGGTTAGTATCAAGATCATATCTGATTCTGAATCCCTGATACTTAGAAAATCCCTAGTTCATATAAGCAGTCAAATATTTATAGGAAGAAAGAATAAACCTAGGCTATTTTACAATGTAACAAACAGACTCAATTCTTTGCATTTTAGAATTTTCGGTGTCTGGAATTGTAAAGATAAATATCTGTCACGAGTAAAATCTTCTTGAATTTACAGATATCTTCATGAGTATTTTGACCATGGATTTTTTACTCATTGATCAGATATTATGATATCTTATTGATCTAAATTATTATGTTTCAAGTATTCATTTCTTTTAAAACATTTCAGAAGGTAGTAAAAGCTTCTAATTTTTCATTTTGACTCTTGGATTCTCAGAAATCTTTAGTCCTAGTCTTGATTTTGCTTCTTTCTAATGTATATTTATCCATCAAAAAAGATGCAGATCCTTTCACCTCAGAAACAAAAGTACCTCCTGGCAAAATCCCAGTGAAAAGGACAGGGAAAGGAAGCTATTAAAGGATGCAGCTATAATATACATAAATTGAAAGTCAAAATCCTTATACTGATTCTTGGAAAATATGTTTTAATGTTCTCCACTTAACATAACTGCATGTAGCATTTATTTTTTATTTTTGTTAAGCACTCTGTGGACACTTATAGTAGACGGTTGTCATAAGATTTTATGAAATGATAGATAAAGAAGGCTTGTTTCTCTGTGCCAGCTCTTCTGTAAGTAATAATATGCCAGCCAAAGCCACCAGATGGAAAAAAACTATAAACCATCACTCCAGGTTCATATACCATAAGTGAGAAAATGCATGTGACAGCTAGTGCCTGGTGTTGGCACATAGTTGGCACTCTGGGTTAATTCATTCACTTATTCACTAGGTTGAGGATAGGAACTGAAGCAAATTTACCTCCTTATGCACAGCCAGCCATAAATGGATTCCCCCAGGGTTTACTTCTGCATGCATTTGCTGCCCCTGTGTTCTGACCCACGTCTGCGTTCACATCACTACACACTTGGCTTTCTCATCATACCCATTGAATGCATTTTGGTACAATAATGTGCTCTCACCAATCATCCCTAAATCAAATATTAACCTTTAGTCTTCGGGAGACATACCACCCTAAGGTAAACTCTGAGAGAAGGGCTTGTTAAGAAATGTATATGCTCAGTTGTCAGCATAAACCTTGACCTAGGTCGCTCTCTGTTCTGGCCAAAGGCTGGTAGGACTAGAGATCTGACCATTTCAGTCTCTCATAAAAAGGATAATAAAATGAATGTTTGGTGAGAAAAATGCTTTTATGGAAACTTGTGTAATTCAAACTTTTTGGTGGTGGTTTAACGTCAGCTTTTACGACAGGATAGTTAAATACTTGGCTGACTTTTTAAAAGGTTTGGGGAATTTAAAGGCAGAAAGTATAGTCTTTGTAGTTTTGTTGGTCCGTAGAACAAGGCAGGCAGATCTGATACTTTGGGTTGGGGTTGCCCGCTCCAGGGCTTCTGGTTTTCTCTCTCCAGGTAATCTTCCACTCCATAATCCGGTGTGCCTTAGATATAACATGAAGAAAGTAGCACATAGTTTGGAAGGGTTGTTGGTTTTCTAAGAAAGGAGTAAGTTAATCCTGAGTCCCCTAAACTCTGGCAAGTTCATATGAAGTCATAAATCTGAGACAAAGACCTAGGCCACGTCTGGGAACAGAATTGTCTGGGAACAGAATAAAGCTCATCCTAGAGGCTCAAATCCACAGTCCTCATTGTTCAATATCAAAACTGACTGAGCTTCATGCTGATGACCATTTCTTTATAAATGAGTAGCTCAAATAGCTACGTCCTTGATCCTTACTAGAACCTTCTGGACATTAGGAAGAGAGACTTTAAGGATGTTTTACTGCATTCCCCTCAGAAAAGGATGAGCATAAATCAATTCAGATGAAAATATCCATAAGAAAAATTGTAAAGGCCACATTTATACCATATCCTGTGAATTCTCATTACCCAGAACATCAATACTGGATTAAAGAAAAACAGAAGTAGAGTAATGGTCTTTTAAAGAAATAAGATATTTTTGTTCATGCTCTAGCATTCATAGCTAGCACTTTTCATTGTACTATATTTCTATGTTATCTCTCTGTTCAGTAAATTGGCGCAAATGTAGGATTATTGTTTACATCTTTGTGGACTAGATAATTCCAGTTTACAACACAAAGAATATCACAACATCATTTTCAGAGATAATTCCACTGTCCACTTTTAGAAAAGCAGGATTTATGCTGTAAGACAATTATCTCAAAGTAGAAGGATCGATCCTCTCACGTGGACCACAGATAAGCATTGGCAATGTGCCTGGTTTGAGATAGGAGTAAAGCAGGAGCCAAGGGTATAGGAAAAAGCTGAGAGAAAGACAAATAAAACATGGAACCCCCCTGATCATTTGCGTATTGAATCCTAATCCATCAAACACTTAAACTTGTGTGTTTAGGAAAGAAATCTCTGGATGAAGAAAAAACTCAGTTTGCCATTCTATTATTTTTTTCACTTAACAATATATCCTCTTTTGCGTTTGTAATGGCTATATGGATAAATCATAAAATTGTAATTACTACATCAAAAGATAGGGGCATTTTAGAGTTTGGGCTATATTTCCAAAATGGTTGTGCAATTTATACTCATTCCTGACCAAATACCGAATACTTGTATACTTGCTTCTGTCACCACCAACTATATGTTTGTATTTATATATTTATACTGTGTTATATAATGTATATTTAAAAGTATATATTATATATATATATATATACATATATATATTTGGATATGCTTTCTTTAATAAGTAGTGAAGTTAAATATATTTTCATAGATTTGACCATTGTAAGTTGCCATTTTTCTATTGGAGAGTACATTCTTTGTTGTTTTATTTTTGGTAGTATTATTTTATAAGAAAATCAATCGTTTGTATGTCACAAGTAACACCTACTTTCCCCAGTTTGTGTTTTAATGCTTTCAATCAGGGAGAGACTTCCATATTTTTATTTTAAAATTTAGAGTGGAAACAGTGCTAGGATGCTGGGAAGGGGCAGGGGCAGTTCCATGGTTTTCGAGTGTCTCTGAATACCTACAGAAAAACAGATAGGACAACTGGAGAGTCAAAGCAAAAATTCATAAACAACATTTTCATAAATCTAAGTGACGAGTTATTCCCCAAAAGCCCAAAACACAAGTGGCTAAGTATAAACCATGGTCAAACACAGGACTGAACAGTATCAAAGTCTATGCACAAAAGAAGAAGCAACTGAGGGCAGTGTCTGAGGAACTTGGGGATAGGAGAACCCGAAATAGCCAACAGAGACTGTATGAGTCTGCTCAAACTGCCATAACAAAGCACCACAGACTGGTGGCTTCAACAATAGAAATTTATTTTGTCATAGTTCTGTAAGCTAGAAGCCCAAGATCAAGGTATTGGCAGAGTGAGTTTCTCCTGGGGCCTCTCTCCGTAGCTTGTAGATGGCCATCTTCTCATTGTGCCTTCACTTGTTCTTCCCTCTGTGTATGTCTTCTGTGTCCTAATCTTCTCTTTTTGTAAGGATGGCAATGAGATGGACTAGAGCCCACCCATATTTTACCTTATTTACCTCTTTAAATACAAATAAAATCCAAATACAATCACATTCTGAGGTGCTGGGGCTTAGAACTTCAACATATGAATTTTGTTGGGACACAATTCAGTACCTAATAGGAACTCAATGGAAAGCAAGTAGGCCAATCTGAGAACAGCTGATGAAACTGGGAGGCATTATACACTTGGCAGTAGCAGCTGAGTACCAAAGGCCTGAAGTGAGAAAGGGATGCAGTGGTCAGGCTGCTGTGCACTCTTAAACCTAACTCATCAGGGGCCGGCCCTGTGGCTCAGGTGGTTAGAGCTCCGTGCTCCTAACTCCGAAGGCTGCCAGTTCGATTCCCACATGGGCCAGTGGGCTCTCAACCACAGGGTTGCTGGTTCAACTCCTCGAGTCCCGCAAGGGATGGTGGGCAGCGCCCCCTGCAACTAAGATTGAACATGGCACCTTGAGCTGTGCTCCCTCCCAGATGGCTCAGTTGGTTGAAGTGCATCCTCTCAACCACAAGGTTGCCAGTTCGATTCCTCGACTCCCGCAAGGGATGATAGGCAGTGCCCCCTGCGACTAGAAAACGGCAACTGGATATGGAGCTGAGCTGCGCCCTCCACAACTAAGACTGAAAGGACAAGTTAACTTGGAAAAAAGTCCTGGAAGTACACACTGTTCCCTAATAAAGTCCTGTTCCCCTTCCCCAATAAAATCCAAAAACAAAACAAAACAAAAAACTAACTCATCAGGACAGGACCCTATATTGAGAAGACTATTGGAATTTGAATCAAAACTGAGAAGAAAGGGGACCAAAGAGAAGATCTCAATAAAAAAAGGAAGTGGAGGAGAGAGGAGGAATTTTAAGTCACAATATTTTTCAACAATTAATTTAAATTGTTACACTGAAACAAGAGAAGGAAGAGTACTTTAAAGTTAGAAAAAATACTTGGAAGCACACTTCTTTCAAAAGTTTAGATAAACTAAGTTCACATAAAAATGGAGAATTAAATTAAATTCCATTAAAATGCCATTAAATTGCATTAAAAAATCATTCAACTTTATTGATGTATAATTTACATAAAATAAAGTCCACACATTTTAAACACACAAGTCTGTTTACATTTTATTGATTCTATTTCTCTAGAGAACCCTGACTAATACAGATTTTGGTACCAAAAATGGTTCTAGAGGAACAGAATTTTAAAAATGAATTCTCTGAAGTGTTTCTGGGTTTCAAAAATTGGACCTTTAATCTGATAAAATTTAAAGATACTAATAACCCTGTATCAAGCAGTAAACAAAGCACTGGTGTGTTTACAGTCCATGGCATAATCTGGCAATTAAGATATGTAAAATACTCCTAACCAACTACTTATAAGAAGCAAGGAGCTGGGCGACTGTGTATATAATACTTTCAAACATTTCTGGAAAACTAGTAAATATAATGAGGTTGACTGGTTGTTCCTAATGTTAATGGACAAAGAGTCGAAAGAAAAGGATGGGCTCAGGGACTTGAATTCCCAACTCAAGTGCTACATACATGACCTAAAAGCTTCTATGCGTGCCTTAAAGGAGACCCTTATCTCCTTTAGTTGCAAGAATAAGATGGCTGAAAAACAAAAGCACAATCTCAATATGCAACTGAATGAATTACAAGCTGAGCTTCCAGCTTCTCAAGGTGTCTATTGTTCAAGTGAGGGCATTGATTGAGAAGAAATGGAAGCTTATAAATTGAGATAAAAATGTGTTGAAAGACCCCGATGAAGCTATGGATATTGCAGAACTAAATTCTGATGAGTCTTCTTTGCTAGTTCAAAGCAGCCTCCTTCCCCTCAGTGGAGGAAATATCTCTGCCCCCCCCCCCACCCCATGGCATTCCTAACTCACAAGGGTAACAGCCCCTCCACTCACAGTGGTAGCAGCCTTTCCACCTCTATCTAAGGGAATTTATCTGCATTGCCTGAGGAAACTTGAATGGCTTTCCCTGAAGCAGTTGCCATGCAAGACAATGCTGATTCTCCTTGGGACCCACCCCCACCAGCCCTCTTTCCTTCTAGACCTGTAACTAGACTCAAGTCCCATTTAGGCCCATTAAAGGTGAAGTAGAAAGTGTGATCTATCAGAAAGTGTGCTACACTCCAAGAGAAATGCTTGGTTTTTCCAAGTTATGCTGAAGAAATCTGGAGAACATGTGTGGAAACGAATAATGGTAAAAGAAACATAAAGTTGGGTCAGGCTGAATTTATTGATATGGGCCCTTGAAGCAGAGATTTTACATTTAAAGTTGCAATTACAGGAGTTAGAAAGATCTCTTAGTAGTTTGGTTGTTTGGTTGAAACCTGGACCAAAAGTTGGCCCACAGTGACCAAACTGGGAAGGCTGGACATGCTTTATTTAATATAAAGAAAGAGAGAGATTAGGGAGACTCCCCAAGCTTAGGGAGACTGAAATGTTAGAGTGCGCCTGTCACATAAGACCCACTCACCCACACTAGGAGGATCATGTTTTTCACCAATACTGTAAGAAATATATTTGTGAGAGGAGTCCCAGCATCCTTGAAGAGCTCTGTGATCACGCCTCTTTGTTGACCAGATCTTACAGAGGGACCTGCAATCACTGAATTGAGAGACCTAAATGCAAGGGGAGTAATTGGATCCTAGGGTGACAAAGGCCAAGTGGTAGCACCAACCACCAAAGACAAGGTGGGTGTGGTTACTGTAATGATAGCAGAATCAAAGCAGCAATCACAGTGGTTTGATTTGTGCAGACCTATGGCTCTGGCTAGTTGATCATAATGTTCTTAGGAGTGAATAGACAGAAAGCCCACAAATTCTTAATCTGTACAGTGGAAAAGTCCTAGGTCAAGTGAACGAAAGCCTAACCTGAATCATAAAAGCAGAGAGTCATGACCCCTCAGTCAAGTCCAAAACTTCAGTCCTTTTATAGACCCAGAATCCCTTGAAGGGAGGGGAGATGAGGTCCTCTTGAGAAACAACCCCAATCCACTATTCAAAATGTATGCTATTAGTCTTTCTCCTGGCCTTCCCAGGAGACCACGGGGTGACCTCAGCAGAAGAGGATTGTGATAACAAATATGCAGGATGACATGTTCTCTAAATCCCAGTCAGCCGCTTTCTCTAGCCATCCCTGTCCTCACCCAATGGATTCATGTACAAAGTGGCCAGTGTGGCAGGGATGGAGGTTATGCATGATTTTCTTTAATTCTTTGAACATATTATGTATGTATGTAGTAAGTCCAACATGGAGCTTCCACAGAAACAGTTTATATTGACCGCTCCCCCCCGCCCCGCTCCAGTTTTATTGAGATACAATTGAGATACAATTTTTATTGAGATACAATTTTTATTGAGACACAATTGGCATATAACACTGTATAAATTTAGGGTATAAAGCACAATTTGATATATGTACATATTGCAAAATGATCATCACAATAAGTCTAGTTAATATCCATCACCATACAGTTACAGATTTTTTTCGTATTATGAAAACTTTTAAGATCTACTCTCTTAGCAACTTTCAAATATACATGTAGTATAATCAGCTATGGTCAGCATCCTGTCCTATTGACTGCTTTTCCCCCCCTGAGTATGGGCAATACTGTTGCAGGGAGGAGCGTTTGTGGCTTTGCGCTGGAAAGAGTTCAAGTGTGAGGCAAGGAATGAAGTGAAAGCAGTTTATTGAGAGGTAGTCTACTCCACAACCAGAGTAGAGGCCGCTCTTGGGCTAGAGACAGTCCCAACCACGCTTACAGCAGTGGTTTTATTAGTCAGATTTTTTAACATGGGTATAAGGGGGAGGAATATTCCTATTGGTTCTCAGAAAGATTGACCCCTTCCAAGAATTTGGGATACATTCTCCCTTTTTGCTCTTATATGGTCTTAGAAATGTCATAGTGTGGGGTGTGAGGGGTGGGGAGGGGGGGTGGTATTTGTCACTTAGTATGGAAATGTATTATAATAACCCTATAATGAGTCTGGAGGTTGCTTGGAAGTGAATCTTTCTGCCATCTTGGTTTTGGCTGTTTTTTTCCACATTCTGATTCACTAATTTTCTGCCTCCAGCTAACAGCTGGTGCTTTTTCTTGGAGGCTCTGCCCCTGCCCTACCTCAATATTTTCTTGTTTCTGTGTAGGTCTCATAACTTTTTGTCGTAAAAACAGATATTTTCAATAATATAATGTGAAAACTCTGGAAATTATATTGTCTACCTTCCCTGTAGTTTTTGTTTACTTGTTGTTGTTTATTTGTTTAGTGACATTTCTGAACGAATTCTGTAAAATCTATGTTCTTTTGTGTGTGCCATTTAAGTCTGTCCTTGCTTAGCTTAATCATCAGGTGATGATTACACAGACATTTCCTTAAATGTCTTCAATTATTATAGTAAGTCTCCCAGGCTTTGTTTAGAAACTCTGTGTGTGTGTGTGTTCTGTGTGTGTGTGTGTGTGTGTGTGTGTGTGTGTGTGTGTGTGTGGTGTTGAGGCATACCTTCAATACTCAGCCAGTCAGTTGACAATGCTGCCTCAGTCTACACTTTCTGCTCTTGCAGAGGTCAGCCAGAAGTGAGTTTAGAGCCTTCCAGGCATGTGCACAGCCCTGGGCATGCACACAACCTTAAACATGCATGTTGGCCCTCTAGATTCCCAGGAATATGTTGGAGATTTTCAGAGCCCTGGTGTAAGTCTCATGCCCCAGTTTTTCCTTTTAAGTTTTTTTGTTACCCTATTGTTTGCCCCAAACAAAATGTAGTCAAAATATACCATGCAATATTATTCAGCCATAAAAAGGAATGACATTCTGATATATACTAACTCATGAATGAACCTTGAAAATATTATGTTAAATGAAATATATCAAACAAAGGATAAATATTGTGTTATTCCATCTATATAAAATATCTAGAATAGGAAAATTTATACACAGAAAATGGACTAGAGATTTCCAGGGACTGAGGGGAGGAGGATATTGGGAGTTACTGGGAGTTGTTACTTAATGGTTACAGAGCTTTTGTTTGGAGTGATGAAACGTTTTGGAACTAGATAGTGGTGATGATTGCACAATACTGTGAATGTAATTAATGCCACTGAATTGTACACTTAAGAATGGTTAAAATGGCAAAATTTATGTTATAGATATTTTACCACAATTTAAAAAATTAATAATCTAATATACCAAAGACCATTGAACTGTACACTTCAAATAAGTAGATTTTATGGTATGTGAATTATTACCTCAATAAAGTTGTTAGCAAATTAGAAAATAATAGTTTTGTTGTTGTTGTTATCATAGGGACTAAAAAGGAAAAAAGAATTACATTGAAACATGCGCCATGTTATTTGACTATATAAGTGTGGGTCTATTTCTGAACTCTCTATTTTGTCCCAATGGTTTGTATTTCTATTACTCCAATACCTTTTTCATTAAATATTTTTGTTAAATGTTTATCAATTTTATCAATATTTTGTTTATCAATATACTGTTATTTTCTCTGTTTTTGTCTTCTATTTCATTGATTTCTGCTATTATTATTATTACTATTACTTTTATTCTACTAAAATTGTGCGTAGATTTTTGGCTTACTGAAAAGAAAACTTAGCACTGATTTTAAGCTTTTCTTATTTTCTAATATAGGCATTTAAAACTATAGGTTTTCTTTTTAACATAGCTTAGCTCCATTGCACAAAATTTTATATGTTGTATTTTCATTATCATTTAGATAAAAATGTTTTCTAATTTTTCTTTTCTCTACTATTATAATTTCTTCTTTAACCCATGAAATGTTTAGAAGAGTTTTATTTCATTTCCAATATTGGGGATTTTGAAATATTTTATTATTGATTTCTAATTTAATTCCATTGGAATCAAATAATATAATCTGAAGTATTTCAATCTCTTGAATTTTGCTGAGATTTATTTTATGACCCAGTATATGGTATACCTTGGAGAATATTCCATGTCTGCTGAGAAGAATTTTCTCTGCAGTTTTGATGTGTAAGGCTCTGTAAGTGCCAATTCAGTCTTCTATATTTTTATCAATGATTTGTGCTACTTGTTATATCAATTACTGAAAAAGGGGAATTAAAAGCCCCACATATGACTATGGATTTGATTATTTTCTCTTTAGTTCTGTCACTTTTTGCTTCATGAAATTTTAGTTCTTTGTTATTAGAAGCATATACGTATTTTGAATTAGTAAGCCTACCTGGACAATTACTACTTTTATGATTATGCAATTTCCCTTTTTATCTCTGTCTCAATGTCTACTTTGACATTAACATGACCCCACTGGCTTTATTAGATTTACTGATTTCATAGCATGTCTTCTGCCCTCATTTTAATTTTAATTTATTCTTGTCTACATATTTGAAATTTGCCTCTTGTAGACAGATTCTAGTTTTGTCCTTTTTCATGCATTTTGTCAATATCTCTGCCTTTTAATTAGAGGCATTTAGTACATTTACAATTAATGTAGTTATTGATGTGGTTAGATCTAAATCTATCATCCTGCTATTTATTTTCTATTTGTAACTTCTTTTAATTCCATTTGTTTGTTTGTTGTTTCAGGCTCTTTTCCTTCATTCTTTGGGTTAATTGAATATATTTAGTGTTAAATTTTATTTCCTCTATTGCCTGCTTAGGTACACTTCTTTTTTGATATGTTTTATTTACTGCTCTAGTGCTAACAATATGCATTATTATCTTAGAGTCTATTTTGAATGATTATTGTACTTCTTTGCACTCTACTCCTGACACTTTACATCCCCTATTTTACTCTTTTGTTTCCTCACTTCGCACCACTCTTCCTACTCTCTGCTTTCCATTCTCACTTTACAAATATATTTACAATGCTATAATTTCATTTACTCATTCCCCATCTTTTGTATAATTGTTATGTATTTATTTATATGAACATTGCAATTCCCACTTTATAGTGTATTTGTTTTTAATTTAAAAAGTTACTTGATTATTTAAGGAAATTGTGAGAAAATGGTATTTTATGTTCTCCAACTTATTTCTATTTCCAGTGCTCTCCATTCTTGTTTGTAGATAAATCCAGGTTTCGATCTGATATTTCCCTTCAGCCTGAAAGACACAGTTTAGCACCTCTTACAGGGAAAGTTTGCTTACAATAATTCTGTTTTCACTCATCTAAAAATGTACTCATTTCACTCTCATTTTTGTATTTTTTTCTGGGTACATAATTTTAGGTTGATAATTTCATTTTTCTTCAGTATTAAAAATCTGAAATTCCGTTGTCTTCCAGCCTCCACCACATTTAGTAAGAAGTCAGTGATTATTTTTATCCTTGTCTCTTTGTAGATAGTGTTCTACACCTCCTTTATTCCCATACTATTGAGATTTTCTCTTTATCTTTGGTTTTTCAGCAGTTTGACTGGGATGAATCCTGGTGCCATTCTTTTTATATTTGTTGCATTTGGATTTTGCTAAATTTCTTAGATCTGTAATTAGTGTTTTTTAACAAGTTTCCGAAGTTTTGGGCCATTTATCGTCATATATTTTCTTCAATACTCTTCATTTTTTTCTGCTCCAATACTCTCTTCTTTTTCAAGATATCTAATTACACTTATATCAAACCATTCTATATACTGTGCCATTTACTGAGGCTCTCCATTTTTCATAACTTTTTTCTTTCTATGTTTCAGATTGGATAATTTCTATTGCTGTACCCTCATGCTTACTGTCTATTTGATCATCTCTAATGTACTATTAGATCCATTCAGTACTTTTAAAATTCTTTTGTACTTTTCAGTTTCTAGAATTTTCATATGGTTCTTATGGTTTTCATAGTTTCTATGTTTTCATTCTGGAATTCCCTATTTTATCACTCTGTGAGACCATATTTTCTTTAATTTTTTGAACACATATGTCTTTATTATTTTTTGATATATTTTCCTATTTTTTGTTCTTGTATAAATCATGATTTAAAAAAATAATTATTGAGGAATATTGGGGGACAGTGTGTTTCTCCAAGGCCCATCAGTTCCAAGTTGCTGTTTTCAATCTTTAGTTGCAGGGGGTGCAACTATTCCCATGCGGGAATATTCCCCAATTTTCATGCGGGAATTGAACCGGAAACCTTGTTGTTGAGAGCTTGTGCTCTACCCACTGAGCTATCCAGCCACCCCTCTGGCAGCTCAGCAGCAGCTCATTGTCTTCAATCTAGTTGTGGATGACACAGCTCACTGGCCCATGTGGGAATCGAAACAGCAACGCTGTTGTTCAGAGCTCACGCTCTAACCAACTGAGCCATCTGGCGCCCTTAAATCTTGATTTTTTAATGAAATAATGTGCATTATGGATAATATAAGTGTTCTGCAAATACATAATAGACACTCTAGATTTCATTACTGCCCTCTGGAGAATATTCATTTTCATCCTAATAAGCAGGCAAATTACCAACTGATCACTTTGTACTTGTAGGCTTTCCAAGAACCTGTAACATGGCAAGACCAGTCATCAGATTCTGACTTTTTCGGCTTAATTGTGGGCTTTGTGAGGCTGAATCTAGAGTAAATTTTATCCTAAAGTTTAGTTTTTATTCTGAAGGCATAGTTTTTGTGGTGTTTCAGCTGGATGTCAAGGTATTAATGAATTGTTAAAGAGATCTCTGTTGTTGGAGCCATGACTCTCACATCCCTTGGCACTGCTCTTGCCCCAGCATTGCTTGACGTATGTAATAGTATCTGTTCTATCTCAGCCCCCAAAGCAACCGCTATCTGTTAAGCCCTGGATGGACTCACCATTATATGTGCAGTATATTCCTCAGTGCTTCTCTACAGAGTATCTTCGTTCCATGATTCTGTCCCACAAATCTTAACCACTTCAGCTGGCCTGAACTCTAACGCCTTTCCTCTCAGCTCAGCAAAACTACTAGATTCTGCTCAGAATCCAGCGTTTTGTGCTTCAGTCTGGAAGCACAGCAATTTTCTCAGCAATTGCCTCTATTTAACTGCCTCAAAACAGTTGCCTCATATATTTTGTAACAATTTTACAGTTGTTTAATTGTAGGAGAACTAGTCCAGTACCTGTTACTAAATTGTGCTTAGAAGCAGAAACCATCCCACAAAAATTTATTATAAGATGAAATATAATGAAGGTTGAATAATATCCATACAGACAATGAAAACATGATAAAATATATGCCTTAGGACATATTAAACAGTAGCAACTCACTTAAAAACAAGATCTAAAGCATTAATTATATCATATAAAACTATGAAAGAACAAAGTAAGTGAGAATTAAACATATACAGAAAAGAGGTGCTAAACCTCAGACAAGATATATAAACTTTTAAAAAATTTGAAATCAAAATTTTAAAAAACAGGAACACAAAGAGAATAAACAAACAAACAACAAATTATGTCCTAAGAGAAATGGAAGGTAAAAAGAAAAAAAATTCTTAAAAATCAAACTGAATGAAAGTACAAAAATAGTAAATATTTGGGCAAAAATAATAGACTAATTTTCTCTCCTGAGTTCTTTAAAATACATTTGACAACTAATAGCAAAAAAATACAAAATTGTCTGATGGGGTTTTCAATAAATAATGCAATACTTAAGAAAACTACAACATAAGGATGGGGAGAATACCCACCTACGGGTACTGAGGGACCTACATGATGTATAATTTCTACATTACATTTGAAAAGATAAAATATTTTCTAAATAGACTGTGAAATGTATAGTTTAATCCCTAGAGCAAGTGGTAAAAAAGATGATAGGTAGGTAGATATTCTAAAATATACAACAGATGTGCAATTAGGAAGGGGAATTTTAAAATGTCCAAATATCAGAAAAGAGGAAAGGAAAGAGGAAATGGGAAGAAAAGCAAAAATAATAAACAGAAAACAAATAATAAAATGGTATACCTAAATGCAAACATATCAGTGGCTACATTAAACGTAAATGGTCTAGACACACCAATTAAAGACAGATTGTCATACTATAAAATACTGATATAACTACACATAATCTATGATAAATGCTCTTTAATATAATGTACATTATACATTAAATTTAATGTATATAAATAAATGTGTATTTAAATTAAATTAAATTTAATGTGTAATTTTAATGCTCTTTAATATAATGTACATTATACAGGGTACATTAAACATTAAAGAATTAAAAGCCTGGATAAATATAGGCCAAGCAAACACAAATCAAAAGAAGACTGGAGTGGCTATGTTAATATTACACAAAGTATACTTTAGAGAAAGGATAATTAGCAGGGATGAAGAGGGACAATGAATATTAATTAAAGAAATCAATTCACCAACAAAACATTACAAGTTTAAATATATGTGTATGTAACAACAGAGCCTAAGAAATACATCATGCAAAAAATGATAGTTCTGAAAGGAGAAATAAATTCAAAATTTACTTTGGAGATTTCAACACTCCTCTCTCACTAATACATAGAACTAGTAGAGAGAAAAGCAACTAAAATGTAAAAGAACTGAAAAAAATATCATCAAAGTGTTCTAACCAGGAATTTTGATCTCATGAGTTCTTCCTGAGGAATAATCAAAGGCCCAGCTTTAGACAACCAAGATGACTCAAGGCACGTCTGCAGAATAACTGGTGGTAAGGAAAGAATATATATTTACTAATATAGAACTAAGAGTAAAAGAGGTTAAATTACAGAAAGTACAGTATGTAATGATTTCATAAATTATTTTTTAATATTTATTAAAATTTATACATTACTTATAAATCATTTAAAAAATTGAGATTGTATACAAAACCAATTAAGCTTTCCTCAGAAAACATAATTTTCAGTTGTTCTGAGATTGTTGTCTATATAATGTCTAATAAGGTAAATAAGTCATTATGGGATATTCCAATTCTTTCCTCCCCTGTGTCCTTAAGAACCATAATTCTTAGTGTTGAAGAAAAAAAGTAACCATATAATACACTAGAATTTTTTTTTAAGAAAACCACAATCCTGATGCCTGAAATTTGAGTTCTAAATTTTAGTATGTTTTCATTAGGTACTGTATTTCATTTTTTTTCCATAGTTCGGTCTACTGAAGAGATAATCCAATGACCAGTCTAGTAATAGAGAACACATCTAGTGCCCAGATATTGCTATTAAAAGATAATTTTCTACTAAAACAAATAAGTTTCTTTTTTTCCTTTTTTTTTACTATTTTACTAAAAGTTGATTCTATATCTGTGGCAGTAAATATACAAAATGACCCTGGATTATCTTATCATATCAAATAGAGTGGATATTATCCAAAACTACTATGTTCATGTAAAAGCACTCAGACGCCAATATGAAGACACTACCACTGGCTCAAAATAGGACAATTTGAGCTTTGATAAGAAAAGAATTATATAGGAGGAGATCTAAGATGGTGGAGTAGGTAAACACTGTCCTTCCATGAACACATTAAATTACAACTCAATTATAGAATAATCAACTTGGAGAATCACCTGAAGTCTAGCCAAACAGAAGTCTTATAACTAAAAATATAAAGAAGAAGTTTTGTTGAGACTGGCAGGAGGGTTGGAGATGTGGAATGGGCCCCAAACCTCCCATGGCAGTTGAGAATCAGGAGGGATATCTCAGCCATGGGGGTTCCCCCTAAAGGAGTAAGGGGCCCCAACACCCCCATACCAGGCTCCCCAGGCCAGAATAGTGGTGCTGGGAAAAGGACCCCCTGGCTGTGAAAAACTGGGGATTCTGAGCATCCAGGTGGGACAGAAGTCTGCAGAAAATTCAGGCATCCTGTTAAACGGCCCACACACATTTTCACTCATTCTCAGGGCTCCAGGAGAGATGGTGACTCAGGGGTTGTTGGAGGCATACAGGGGGCAGTCTAAGGTGTGAGGCTTTGAGGCGAGAGCTAGAGGATAGTCTCTTATGTGCAGGGGGCCTCCTTATGTGCAGCTGGCAGGCTGGCTTCATCTTGCCTGTTTTGAGCTCACCTCCTACTCTTATGGCCAAATCTGAATGTGATTGGCCTGGTGATCTCCACTGCTCCACCATGCTGACTCAGCTGGGACCTCGCCCCACCCAACTCCTGCACCACCAGAGGCACCTTCTCATGCAAGCAGCCAGTCCCCCACACGTTGCACTCGTTTTTAGAAAACTATAGGAGTCCACATGCCCCAGGCAGGCAGCAACTGGCCTCGGTGTGCTCTGAGACTTTTGCTGAGTAGCTCCAGGCTCAGCACTGACCTCAAAGCAGAATTTAAATTAACCTGGTGATCGCAACTTGTCCCACTCTAGTGACTCCCTCAGACCATGCCTCGCCCAACTTGGATACTGCACAAGGCTTTATCAGTGACTGAACCTTAAGGAAGCTGGCAGGTAATAGCAGGCCTCAGGGTGTCCTGAATTTTGGGGGAGTGACCCCAGGTGTGGTACTCGTGGCAGCTGTCTTCAGTTTGCAGTGTGTGTTCTCCCACCTGCCTCCAGGTTTAGCACAAGCAGTGAACAACTGCAGATCATTTTGTAGCTTTTACCAGGTAGACCCCAGCCACTCACAGGTAGTGGCTGACCTGGGCCTGCACCTAAGCCCCTCCTAAGAGGCACAAGAACCAACATACTTGGAGGTTGGCTTCAGATGACAGCAGAGCACGACCCAATTAGTCCCACAAGTGGCACACACAAAGGGTGGTTTCAACAGGCACCAGAGTCCACTGGGATGAATTCCACTCAGTGGGGTAAGCCCCCCCCCCACAGCAGCCTGTAAGCTGTAGATGTGCCCACGCCCCCCCCCCCCCCCGCCAGCCTATCAGTCTGGGGGTCAATCCCACTCACTGACATGCCAATTCTTCACTTCTTACTGGCTCTAATATAACAGGAAAGAATGCACAACCCACACAAGGGACACTTGTGAATCACCTGGCTGAGGTGACCAGGGAGACTGTGTCACTGGGCATCACAGGACACCTACTACATAAGGCCACCCAACCAAGACAGGGAGACATAGCAGATCTACTTAATACATAGAAACAAACACAGAAAGGCAGCCAAAATGAGGAAACAAACAAGTGCATCTCAAATGGAAGAACAGGAGAAAAATCCAGAAAAAGAACTAAACAAAATGGAGGCAAGCAACCTACTAGATACAGAGTTCAAAACAAGTGTTATAAGGATGCTTGAGAAACTTAGTGAGAACTTCAAAAAAGAGATTGCAAGCATAAAAAACGACATGAAAACTATAGCAAACAACCAGTCAGAAGTTAAGAATACAATAACTGAAATGAAGAATGCACTAGAAGGAATTACCAGCCGATTAGATGAAAGCAGAGGATTGAATCAGCGATTTGTAACACAGGTAGCAGAAAACACCCAGTTGGAACAGCAAAAAGGAAGAAGAATCAAAAAATAAAAATGAGGATAGTTTAAGAGAACTCTGGGATAACATCAAGCATAGCAACATTCGCATCATAGGGGTACCAGAAGAAGAAGAGAGAAAGCAAGGGATTGAGAACCTATTTGAAGAAATAATGACTGAAAATTTTCCTAACCTGGTGAAGGAAATAGCCATGGAAGTCCAGGAAGCACAGAGAATCCTAAACAGGATGAACCCAAACAGGCCCACACCAAGACACATTGTAATTAAAATGACAAAGGTGACAGACAAAGAGAAAATCCTAAAAACAGCAAGAGAAAGGCAACTAGTAACTTATAAAGGGAGCTCCCATAAGACTGTCAGCTGATTTCTCATAAAATGCCAATAGCTACATATCTATCAATGATTACTTTCAATGTAAATGGATTTAATGCTCCCATCAAAAGACATAGCAGGGCAAAAGGGATAAGAGAACAAAACCCCAAAACCCTTACATGTATGCTGCTTACAAGACACTTACTTCAGATTGAAAGACACACAGACAGAAAGTAAAGGGATGGAAAAAGATATTTCATGAAAATGGAAATATGAAAAAAAAAATCTAGGATAGCAATACTTATACCAGACAAAATATATTTTAAAACAAAGGCTATTACAAGAGACAAAGAAGGACCCAGTAATCCCACCTCAGGGTATTTATTCAAAGAAACCCAAAACACTACTTTGAGAGGACGTGTTCATCCATATGTTCATTGCAGCATTGCTTACAATGGCCAAGATGTGGAGACAGCCTGAGTGTCCTTCAATGGATGAATGGATAAAGAAGAGGTGGTACATATATACAATGGAATATTGTTCAGTCATGGAAGGGAATCGGTTTTTGCCATCTGGGTGGCATGCATGGACCTAGAGGGTATTGTACTGAATGAAGTGTCAGACAGAGAAAGACAGATGCAATGTGAATTCACTTATATGTAGAATCTAAAGAACAAAATGAACAAACAAAAAGAAACAAACTCATAAATACATTTTGATGGTTGTCAGATGGAAGGGAAGTTGGAGGTGTGGGTGAAAGAAAGGAAGGAATTAAGAAGTACAAGTTGGCTGTTACAAATTAGTTATGGGAATATAGGGTATAGCATAAGGGATATATTCAATAATATTGTAACAATTATGTATGGTGTCAGATGGGTACTAGATTTGTTGGGGTGATAGATAGGAGGGGTTGGGGGCAAGGTGAAAAAGTGAAGGGATTAAAAAGTACAAATTGGTAGTTACAAAATAGTCATGGGGATGTAAAGTAAAGCATAGGGAATGTAGTCAATGATGTAACAATATGTACAGTGCCAAGCGGGTACTAGACTAGCCAGGGGGATCACTTCTTAAATTATATAGATGTCTAACCAGTATGCTATACACCTGAAATTAATGTAAAATAATACTGAATGCCAATTGTAATTGAAAAATTTTTAAAGGAGGAAAAGGGGAAGGGAAATGAGAAGTCCAAATTTCCAAGTATAAAACAAATAAGTCATGAGGATGTAATGTGCAGCATGAAGAGTATAGTCAATAACATTGTGATAGAGTGGTCACAGTGTCAGATGGTTGCTGGACTTATCATGGTGAGCATTTCTTTAGGTATATAAATGTTGAATAACTATGGTGTACATCTGAAACTAATATAATATTGTATGTTAGCTATATTTTTAATAAAAATATTTAATAAAAATAAAAATCTTCTTTATAAAAGAAAGTAATTATATAATAATTTCAATAAACTGAAACCCAGCTAATATGTTTAAATCCTTGAATTCACAATAACATATTTTTTAAAACCTAATTAATCACCTGTGGAGGTTAGTGAAGAAATGAATTAATTATTTGAAAACTAGTAAATAAGGAAAAAGAATCTAGCATTTACTCAGTCACTCCTGTCGGAACTGTCACTTGTTGCTACTATTTTCTGAGCATTTCATTATTTCTAATCTTTTTACACAGGGTTAATTTGAGAGATAGTTGTAGTTTTTATCCAAGTGGTTTGAAGTTTAAAAATAAATGTATACGCATTTTTAATTGCAACAAGTAATGTTACTTTTGAGTTAAGTTAGACTCTATCAGAAACTGTGGCTTTGACCAGTTTTATTCCTTACAGTTTAGTGAATATACTCAAATTTTATAGCTCTTTCATTAAAAACTGAAAAAGAATAAACTGAATATGGTGCAAAGTTTTCTACAATGAGAAATTTGGTCATGGGGTATTTTTTGTTCTTTCCTAAATGACATTCATTTAGGGAAATATTCTATCATGAGATTCAAGTTGGTCATACACACACTCTACTTTCCTTTGCCCAGGGATGACACAAGCCTAAATTGAGCCAATCAATCACTAACTCTTGTTAGAAGTAGTGGAGAAAGGATATTCTCTTTTCAAGAGGTTTTCCAAACTGGCAGCATGTAAGCCAGAGCTTCCTGAGGTCATCTTTGGGCCCACATTGTGAAAGCTTGTCTGAGGATGAAGCCAGCACCGAGCAGGGCAGAGAGATGGTGTTCTACAAAAGTAGTTGGTACATGGTTCCAGCCTTTCCTGAAGCTAGATACACCCCTACACTTCCATTTTACCCACCCAATCAACTCACTTATTTTTTTAAACAAACTTGATCTGGATTTTCTCTTTAGCCCAGAAAATCTTGATTAATATAGAAACTATTATAACTATATTATAATTATATATTTAATTAATATATATATTAATATATATACTAATTATTATATATATTAATATATATTAATTAAATATATAACTATATTATAATTATATAATTATATTATAAATATTATAACTATATTATATTATAATATAGAAACTATTATAAACTATAGGAACTAGTTTGATCTCTCCCCCAAAATGAATACTGATCAAATACACTCTCAGCTAGAAGCTTAACGCTCTGCCTTGTATGCTGAAGACACATGTGGCATACACAGAAGAATAAAATTCACCACTAAAGTGTTTTCTCTCTTAGTTTGTTGAGGTTTTGTTGCCCAAAGGGAGAAGAATCTTGCTGATTTTTCTAAAAGTACACGGCATTGTTACATTTTGACGTGGGACATATTGCAACATGAACCCAATTCACAGCAAAATCGATGGTGCTAAGGTTATCATTGTCCCAATATTATTGGCGCTTAGAAATTTCACAGAAGGCCTAGTGCTTTCAGAGTAAACACATCAATCATCCATGCAGTAATGCAGGATTAATTCACATGTTCAAAAGCATCTGGTCCTGACAAAGTGTGCGCCTTCTGAGGATGACTTCTCGTTTGAAGCTCATCCCCCAGCAAGGCTTAGTGAGACCAATACATGTCCCAAAGCACCGAGGACTCACTTTTCTCTTTTATGTTTTTCTTTGCATAATGACAAAAACAAGTCTAGGGGCATTTGGAGCAGTTGTCCCTACATAGAAACAGTTTTTTTTGGGGGGTGGGGGTGGGGGGGCCTATTGATAGATGCCTCAAATACGTAAGTTTTTTTTAAATGTCCAGAAGAGGAAACAACTTTCATTTTAAGGATCAGATACTAAAAGTGAGAACCAGGGAAAGAAAAATCCATTGACTTAAAAGAAAACATTGGGAGGGAAAAAAAGAAATCTCAGACTATGAAAGCAGTATATTTTCATTAGTCAGTCCAAATACAAAATCAGTCAAGTTATTGTTTGAAATGACTTGTTTTTCAACTGAATCGACCCTTTAATTCAAACAGATACCTTTTGTATGTATGTGTGTGTACACTAGGATATGTGAATGTATTTGTACAGCAATACTCTGAAGATAGTTTGCAAAACCTCCAAAGCTGTACAAAACTCCTTTGAAAGATCAAGTAAATCTTTCTTTAATTTTGGAGTCATTTAGGGACATTTTTCACTTTATCTACTTCAGATTTTTTGCTTTAGCAAATATATGTAAAGAATTTTTCTACCAAAAGAAATAAAATAGATTTTTTTGAAAAATGTGTTCTTTCTTGCTCGTGGTAGTTCATCAGGACAAGGAATAGCAATATGCACTCCTGAAGAAAGTCTATGTGTAAGGTATTGAAGAACCATTTCCTCTTAACTTTCAACCCAGGGCCTAGCTATGATAATCTGCAGTATAAGTCACTAGACAATCTACATAATAAACCATGTTATGAGGAAAAGGAAGAAAATCCATTGATCCAGAGAAACTGTCGTGTTGGGAATGATCTAGTAACTGTCTTTAATTCTTTAATGATTTTATTTTTTCAAGCCAGTTAGACGTTGAGCTCAATATTTTAAATTCTTCAGAGATTATCTTTCTTGTTCAAACTTTACTATCCCATGCCTATTACTATATAGAAAGAAGTATCTGAACTTTTATGTATGATACTTTCTATATGAGGACTGGAGAGCTATCACAACTTTCTCTAAACTCAGATAAAACTGGAAATAAAGGAGAAACTAGTTTTCATTTTGTTTTGTTTTCTGCAAGGTGTCATTTAGGTATTTTAGTTTTCGGGAATTCCAACCCTCTGACTGGCCCACAAGTGGCAGTGAGCTTCAGAGATTTGCTCATTACGCACCATGAATAGCAACGTCCCCTGGTTATTGCAATCATGTCCATCAGTTGGAGAACCAAGCAGATGTAATGGCTGATGAATTACATTTTATGATGCAAATGGCCCTGGGAGGAATTGTCCCATGAATCCCAGATCCTTTCTCCTTTGAAAAATCTCATTTTCAATGTCTTGCATGTAACATTTTAAACGTTATTTTTATTGTTTTTGTTTCCTTAGAGAAAAGCTTTATTGTATGGATAAAGAAGCTTGCACTACCAAATCACAAAAGAAATTTAGTTCTAAAAAGTGACAAAAGAAAATGAAGGAATTTTTTTTTTAAGTTTAACATTAGTTTGGAGGAGAAGAAAACACAAAAGATTTTATTAGACTACATGATCCAGAAGGTCTTCAAAGAAGAAAAAAATCTTTGAATGGAGCTCTAGTAACAAAATTTTAAAAGTGTATAATGTGCATAACCTGCAGCCATTATGAGAAACAACTTCTTGTGAACCTGTCAGAGGTGAAGGAAAATCGATGAACCAACAACATCGGGGAGAATTATATAGCAGATTTATTGTTCTTTTCACCTAAAATAACATAAGGAAAAGGCTGTTTCTTTTCTATTTTGTCAAATTATTTTGATGCAATTGATTCTTTGATAAGAAATCCTTTTTTTTTAATGAGAAAAATTCATAGCACACAAATGCATAACTGACTGTGTTGTCTCGCTCAGTATCATCTCTTTATATTCTTCCAGAATCTGTATATCTCAATGCACAGTTTAGGGTGATCATTACTGGGCACCAAGCATTTCACCTTGTCCCAAAATACTCAAATATTCAACAGGTCCTCAGAGAAGTCTCTCTCTCTCTCTCTCTCTCTCCCAGTGGATGGGAAACAGTGTCTAGGAGGTTTGGGTTTATTTCTCTACCTCATCATTCTCCCATTTTTATCATCTTACAGACACATATTTGTGAACAGCTCATTGTTACTAAACTTCTTTCTCCCTACCCTCATTTTCTTGTTTGATAAACTATCCTTTCTCCAGTTTTAGGTTCCTTCCTTCTGTCATAAAATAGGCCAGCCAAAAACTGAAAAACTTGCTCATTATGAACAGCAGTTTCACTATCTGCCCCCTACACCTTCTAGGATTTGTTATGCTATATTTATTTCTATCAATTCTCTATTTTTCCCATAGATCACAGAGGGTGGGTGAGGCCTGTAGCATCTAAGATTTTCTGTGTAAATTGCAGATGTGCTGTCTGCCCTCTGCCACTTGCTTGACATATGGCTTCAATGCCCAGCTCTTCCCAGGATGAGCAGCACACGTTCATATCCTCTGATCACACAGTAAAGTTAATAGAGAACTGAGGTTTGATAATGCTCTCCACTTTTATAACTAAAAATCTCTTTGTCTGATATCACTGTCAATACTATGAGCTCATCCAATCCCAAATTCTCCATAATTTGAACTCTGGTTATCATCTAGCCAGAAATGAACCTTACCACATAATCCCAATTTATTAGTAATTGAAGGAGCAAATGCATGAGATCGAAGAACTGTAAAATCGTTTGATACCAGAATTTCTTTGGTGTCACCAGGTTGGGAATTTATGGATGTGTTTGCCTAACCTACAGGGCCTGACTCCAGCTGTCTTCACGAGCTGCATTCTGGAGAAAAGGGCTTATCTTTCTTCTTCATTGACTCTGTCAGTGTGCATCCAAGTTACCTATTTTTACATTGTTTGTTTTTTTACAAGATTTAACTATTTACATTTTTCTTGAGCTGTTTTAATTATTTCAGAAAGCAGACCTTACCTTTTTAGTCCTAGAAATTTCAAAGTTTACATCATCATAATCATGAAATTGAATGTCTACAGTGTTTTTCTCCACAAATATCTCAATTGAGCATACATGTCCTAAAGGGAGATAGTAGGTCTTTTAACAGTTTTTTTATATGCCTTTAGTCTTTAGCACAGTACTTTGTACACAGTAGACAATATGTTTGATTAATTCTCAATCAGGGGCACTGGTTTCCCTTCATTGTTTGTTTATTCTAGCTGCACTCCAAAGACCAAGGGCCTATTTTGTCTGAGCAACAACAAAAAAAAGAATTTCCTGAATGTTGAGTCAAAATTGACCTGTACATAAGAGATGGATGACAGCGCTTATAGAAAGTAATGGGGGAGGCCTTTGAAGGACTCCTCCTCCATTCCATTTATCTTTCCCCATTATTCTTCTATCAATTGGTTTCCTACAAGACCTTCCATGGAGCCTTTCCTGAACTGGAAAGGGAAGGAAAGGCTAGCTAACAACCTTCTATCATTAATATATCATCCAGATCTTCATAGTCTGGGTATTACTGTGGGTAATAGAGAAACATTATGTTGTTTTAAATATGAATTTATACGGAGTCATCCTGTAGATGGTTAAGAAATATACCTAATAATCATGGATATTCTGGATTAGATCCAGGACAAAGTGGATGTTGAAAGAGAAGGGACAGACAAGGGCAGTACCAGAGTTGGGATAAGGAGGACCCAGTGAAGGAAAAATCTGAGCCTGGAAGAAAGAGAGAAGAATTCAGGACACGAACCCATGTGGTTTGTGTGGTAGAACTCAGTGGAGACAAAACACTCCACGAAGGGCCAAAAGATCCAAGGTGAGAAAACCTGGAAGGAAAAATAGCCCAAATGGAGTCTCAATGGCTTCAGAGAACCATTTTTAAATTAAATTCAGTCTATCGAAGTTCAGTCATAAAGCTTCTTATTTTTCCCCGTCACGAATCAAAGAATGACAAAAAAAGATCAGACCATACAGAGATGAAGATATGAAGCAAATTCTGACTGAGAAACAATCTTAGAAATTGAGGTGAGCACATAAAGTCTGTCACGAGGCATGATATCTATAATTTTTCTACCTGGATATGAGTTATAACCTGAGTTGAGATACCCTACGTATAATATAAGAGTCTATGCACTCAAAATGGTGAGTGAAATGTAAAATGGATGAATAAACAGATCTTTAAGAGTGTGAAAATCCAGACCATTGTCTCACAGTCATAAAAATTCTCCTTTTTATGGCTGGCATTGGCAACAAAATCTAACAAACATAGATTAGTTGATCCACAATGGATTAGCAATTTTTCACTTAAAAACGAGTAACAAGGCACAGGCATATCTTGATGTGTGTTGAGGATGGGGATGAAAAAGTTAGACACAAGAAAGCAGGCCTGGGAGTGGGGAGTCCCCATTGGGCAGCAGGCCGAGGTAATGTGAAGACACAGAGTTCAGGAAAGGATGACTTTTTGAGAAAGTTCCCTGAAGTCACTCTTATAAGAACTATATGAAATTATTATTACAACTACCTGGACTCTCTCACTGATTTTATTTTGTAAAGACAAATGCTTTTCATTGGTGGCACATTTTTGAGAAGACAATCTCTGATTGCTGCCAAAGGAAAGTAGAAGATTCACAAAAAGCATTTCCTTAGCAAACAGCCTGTCTATTGTATGTGGATTCTTTAATTGGTTGTGAACTTCATTTCACCTTTGGCATTAAATAGAAGTGTTTATTTTCACTATCCCCATTGCTTTAAAGTTTACATGAGATATAAATATTGAGGTGACCTCTATTATTCAATCAGTAAAACAGCAACATAGATTGATGCAGAGAGAAACCAATCCCAGTGTGGTGGGTGCTACGTGTTTTGGAAGTTCATCAGCTATCTGAATCTATAGATCTAAAGTGAATCGATGAGAATATGTGCGCAGAAGCTTCCTGGGGAGGCTGGTATATTTCTGGTACCTTGATGCCTTCAGTGGTGTCCTTCAATCTTCAGAATTGCTGGTGTAGGTTGTTTTGGCTTCTGTCACCACTAATGGGAAAGGACTATATGGAAGATAGTATTTATGTAAGCATTCTGTCTAAACAGACTTGCCTGCGATAGAGAATCTTGGAAGAAAGCCTACTATGGGAGATATAAAGACTAATTACTAAATGCAAAAGGGTTCAGTGCTCCTCAAGAGAATAGAAATGTCACAAGTGATATAAATCACCCACTCAGGAATGTGTAATATATCAACTTATATTGTTAAATCAATAGGAAGCTTACTGTGAAGCAATGAGTCATGAGACAAATTTCTGGAAAAGATGGCAATTGACCACACATATTTAAATCCTTTCCAACACAGAGGCTTGCTGAAATGATGAAAAGAATAGTAGACTGCCATGAAAAGTATTGTGAAAGTTCTATATGTAGTGACACGGAAAAATAAACAAAGATAGATTAATATCCCAGTTAAAAAAGGTATGTGTAAGTATAATAAATATGTAAGTTAATAAAAATGTAAATGTGTAAATATGTAAATGTATACAAGTGAATGAATAAGTTAATAAATATACAAGTATATGTATAGAAGACAAAACTACAGTAGTCGCAATGGGATTGAGAATTTCATTAAAAATTTATTTTATGTAAATTGATTTTCAGTTTAACAAGTAATATATGGAGAAGTTTTTATAGCATTTAAGTACTGTAAGGACATAAAAGAAAACATGTAAGTCTTTCTTTACCACCTATACTTCCATCCTCACATTCACTTTCTAAGTTACATATCTTGGAAATGTTTGAATTGTTTGCAACAATTTTACTTTTGCAACCAGAAAAAATAAATATTAAAAATAGTAAATTAACAAATAAATATAATAATCAGATAAAATTTCTACCAGAATTAGGAATTGTGGAAGAGTTCTATTGATTTGCAGAAATTCAAATGAGGAATTTTGGCTGTATGTGTTTCTAAGACCAAACCAAGAAAAAAATTTTCACTGGCCATTCAACACACATGAAGAAAAAGTTCTCCTGGAAAGTAAGGGGGAAAAATCTGGACAAGTCATCCATAACACTTCCTGGGGGAACAGCAGTAGCTGGTATAAGACCTATGGGGCAGGCAGGCTGTGAGTAGTGAGCAGTTATCTAGGATATGGACCTGCATAGGAATCCATACATCCTGCTGAGTAAACTTTTTCCTGCTTTTTTTAGTTCAGACAGCCCTGCTGGACAAAATGTACAGTTAGAGAGAAGGAGTCACCTTGGGTAGTGAGGTAAAAAGACTTTTTGATATATTTGTTGAACATTTGCATTTCTTCTGTGAATTGTTTGGAGAGAATTAAATCTCATTTTTTGCAATTAGTTTGGACATTAGCATTGTACCCATTTGGACCAGCTACTTCATTGCTCCTCAAAAGCTACTGGATCTCTGAACTAGTTGAAGAACACTTTAATAAACCTAGATACTTCATTACCCCTTAATCCATACCTGAAAAACTCAAAAGGTTTCCATGTGATCCATGATAGAACCTATCTCAACTTCTAATATAAGACAAGCATAGATTTCTCTCTCCAAATCTGAGCAGAGAGAGAAAACAACTAGACATAAGAAGCAACTGAAATAAGGACATAGCTGAGAGATCTTATCAAATGACCTTTAAGAGAATCTATAATTTATCTCCAATTTATCAAAGTGATAGTACAGCTCTAAAACTAAAACAAGTAATCTTGGTGTGGAAGTGACGTCACATGGTACTCATCAAATATTTCATGTTTCCCAGGTTGAGGCTAATGACTGGACAGTGAGCAGAAATGATGTGCCCAAGTATTGAAGAGCCAGAAGAAGTTCTCTGTATACTTATTTTGCCCTCTACAACCACCCTGAAAGTCACATGTTGAGATAGCAGAACCACAAAATGGAAGGTATCTGGGATATCTAAATCTTTGCTGTAAAAAGAACTACCCCGGAGAATCTCCTGAAGACATCAGACTTTGCTTGAGTATTAAGTAAAACTTAAGCTATTAAAATTTTGAAATTTATATACTTGAAGCATAGCTTAGCTATGACTATAAAAAAGACCCCAGATATAATTTATAATACATATAATTACTAAAAGATAGAACATAATAGAAAGAGAAATAAGAGAATGATTAAAGAAAATTTGAGGTCAGAGGGTTTACTAATTCCCAGGAAGGAGTAACAGATCCAAATTCAGTCATATTCATATTCGATTTTTGTTTTTGTTTTTACAATTTTGAAACAAACATAGAAACATGTTCACCTGAAACAAACATGGAAACATATAATTATAAAATTGCACAAGTCTTGGAGTTATATGATATTGATTATATTTGAAACATATTTTTTGATCTGAAAATTCCAGAATTATTCATTGAAACTAGGAAATGTTGGGAATAGTAAGTGAAGAGTGATAAGCAAAGTACTCTATATATTGTTTTTTATAAAAGGAAGTAAGTAGTTACTGTCACGGTCATTACATTGCTGTGCAGAGGGAAATAGATGTTGTTCCTAGTGCCAATAGAATAAAAACATGGGAAAACTTTTAAGATAGCTAAAGAAATAAGACCAAGAAAACTTGGTTTACAGAACAAAGGCAGGGAAAACTATTCATAAGGTAGATAAATAAATAAGTAAATCCAAATCCAAAACAAGATGTGTGAAGACCTAAAAAATCTGTTATAGCCAATAAGAATGAGTTAAGCTCTTTTTCTAAAAGTCAACTTTATTGAGATGTAATTTACATGCCATAAAACATACAACTCAAAGATTTTTAGAAAATTTACAGAATTATGTAATTTTAGAACATTTCCAACACCCTCGCAAGACCCATCTTGACTATTTCTAGTCACTCACCATTCCCATCCCAGCCAAGGCAACTGTGGATCTACTTTCTGTCTTTTTTCCCTGCCTTTCCTGAATATTTAAGTTAAACCCTTGGATAAAAGAATCCTTTTTGTTTTTAGAAAGAACATGCTTTGTTTAACACAGCTAAAACAAAATGGGTCTAGCTGAAAATAAAGGTACTGTGATGCTAGGAAAATATAAATTAAAAAGAAATAAGATGAGACATGGAGGAACCTAAAAATACAGATTTTAGTGAAAGAAGCCAATCTTAAAAGGCTATACAGTGTATGATTTTAACTATATGACATTCTGGAAAAAGCAAAACTATGGAGACAATAAAAAGATTGGTGGTTTCCCAGGGCTGAGGGGGAAGAAAGCGTGAGGGATGATTAGTTGGCACACAGAGAATTTTTAGGGCAATAAAAATATACCATATGATATTAAAATTATGGATATATGTCCAAACCCATAGAATGTACAACACTAAGAGTAAATCTCAATGTAAACTATGGACATTGGGTGACTATGATGTGTCAATGGAAATTTATCAATTTTTAACAAATGTACCATGCTGGCAGGGGATGTTGGTAATGAGGGAGGCTATGCATATGTGAAGGCAGGGGTTATATGGAAAATCTCTGTATCTGGGGTGCCCGGTTAGCTCAGTTGTTTAGAGCTCAGTGTTAATAACACCAAGGTTGCCGATTTGATCCCCACATGGGCCTCTGTGAGCTGTGCTCTCCTTAAAAACAAAACAAAGCAAAAACTCTGTATCTTCTCCTCAATTTTATTATGAACCTAAAACTACTCTGAAAAAAATAGTCTCAAAAATAAATCAAATATAGAAATATTAATATCACATAAAATAGAATTCAAGCCCATTGAATGGTTCAGGGTGAAAGAAACACGATCCAATTCTATCTTGAAGCAAATATCTTTGGAGCTCTTCTGGAATTTTTTCCTACACAGATAAAAAGACACAGGAAGGTATAGACTTCATATCTCCCTTCTTTCTTTCACACATCATTTCTGCATGTGATCCTTGGAACTGTGGACAATCATATTAAAAACACGAGGGAAATCAACATAGTGTAGAAGGCAGAATGGAAAAAAAATTGAATCCATGATTAATTGTATAATCACTGAATTAAACAATCTGGAGCCAAGATACTAATTTGATAGAAAAATTTCCATATTGAAATTTCCATTCCAGTAGAGATTTTGTGTTACTAGAATCAAAAGATTCTCAACACTGGACTTATAACACAAACACTTTAAATCATATATGAAATATGCTCAAATAGCAGAGCTAGAGAAAACCAGAAAAGGATGTAAGAAAAAAAATAGAGAGTATCAGTAAACATAAAAAGGTAAAGATAATAAAAAGATAGAAATCATAAAAATAAACCTGGAACTGAAAAGTAAATTAATGAAAAATTCAATAGAGTGTTTCTTTTTTTTTTATTAGTTTCAGGTGCACAAGACAAAGTAATACTTAGACATTTATCATTTATATCCCTCACGTTGTGTGAATCCCCCTCCCCCCATCCACTATTCCTCTGACACCGCACAGAGCCATTACATTTCCACTGTCTCTATTCCTAATGCTGTACTCCACGTCTTGTAAGTATATACATATATCTATATATATGTGTGTGTGCATATACTTGTGTGTGTGTGTGTGTGTGTGTGTGTGTGTGTATATATATATAATTATAGTTGGCATTTATTATTGTTCAGCTTCAGGTGTACAGTGCAGTGATCAGGCATCTATATCATCCCTGAGATGGTCTCCCAAATGGGACAAGTGTCTATCAGATACCCTACAAAATCTTTACAACATTATTGATTACATTCCCCAAACTAATTTTCAAAATCCCATGGCCATCTTGTGGTTACTGACTGTTTTCTAATCCCCTCACCTTCTCCCTTATCCCCACCCCTCTCTCATCTAGCAACCCTCAGTTTTTCCTCTATGTCTCTAAAACTATTTCTGATTAGTTCATTCACTTATTCTTTTCTTTAGATTCCACATATAAGTGAGATCACATGGTATTTGTCTTTCTCTGTCTGACTTATTTCAATTAACATAGTGTTCTCTAGGTCCATCCATGTTGTTGCAAATGGTAAGATTTCTTTTTTCTTTATGGCTGTGTAATACTCCATTGTATAAATGTACTACAGTTTCTTAATCCAGTCATCTATCGATGGGCATTTCAGTTGTTTCCATGTCTTGGCTATTGTGTATAGTGCTGCAATAAACATAGGAGTGCATAAAGTTTTTTGAATTAGAGTTTTGGATTTCTCCTGATAGATACCTAGCAGTGGAATTGCTGGATCATAAGGTAGTTCCATTTTCAGATATTTGAGATACCTCCATACAGTTTTCCACAGTGGCTGCACCAATCTGCAATCCCACCAACAGTGCACAAGCGTTCCCTTTTCTCCACTTCTGCGCCAGCACTTGTTGTTATTGATGATAGCCATTTTGCCTGGGGTGAGGTGGTATCTCATTGTGGTTTTTATTTGCATTTCTCTAATGGTTAGTGAGGTTGAGCATTTCTTCATATGTCTGTTTGCCATCTGTATGTCCTTTTTAGAAAAATGTCTCTTCATATCCTCTGCCCATTTTTTAATTGGGTTGTTTGTTTTTTTTGGAGTTGAGTTGAGTAATTTTTTTATAAATTTGTGATATTAACCCCTCATCAGATATATCATTGGCAAATATATTTTCCCACAGTAGGATCCCTTTTTGTTTTATTGATGGTTTCCTTTGCTGTGAAAAACTTTTTAGTTTGATGTAATCCCACGTGTTTATTTTTTCTCTTACTTCCCTCATGTGAGGGGATATATCAGTAAAAATCTTACTTCAGGTAATGTCTGTGAAGTTTCTTCCTATATTTTCTTCTAGGAATTTTGTGGTTTCAGATCTTACGTTTAAGTCTTTAAGTCATTTTGAATACATTTTTATATGTGGTGTAAGGAGGTGGTCCAGCTTCATTGTTTTGCATGTGTCTGTCCAGGTTTCCCAGCACCATTTATTGAATAGACTGTCTTTACCCCACCATACATTTTTGCTTCCATTGTTGTAAATTAAATGGCCATATAGGCATGGATTTATTTCTGGACTCTCTATTCTGTTCTATTGATCTATGTGTCTGTTTTTATGCCAGTACCATGATGTTTTGATTACTGTAGCCTTGTAGTATAATTTGATGTCAGGTATTGTTATACCTCCCACTTTGTTCTTATTTCTCAAGATTGCTGAGGCTATCTGGGGTCTTTTATGGTCCCATATAAATTTTTGGATTATATGTTCTTCAATAGAGTGTTTCAACAGCAGATATGAACAGGCAGAAGAAAGACTCAGCAAACTTGAAGATAGGACAATTGAATTTATCCATGCTGAGGAGCAGAAAGAAAAAAGAACGAAGAAAAATGTACAGAGCATAAGGAACGTATAGGACACCGTCAAGCATACTAACATATACATTATGAGAGTCCTAGGGGGAGAAGAGTATTAGAAAGGGGGAAAAACATATACATTTTTGGTGAAAAAAAGACAAAAACTTCTGAAATTTGGTGAAATACATGAATCTACACATTCAAGAAGCATAACAAACTCCAAGTAAGAGAAATTCAATGAGCTCTACATTAAGACATATTATAATCAAACTGTCAAAAGCCAAAAGCAAACAAAAAATCCTAAAATCAGCAAGAGAGAAGCGATTCGTCATACATAAAGGATCCTCAGTAAGATCAACAACCAATTTCACATCAGAAAACACAGCCAGAGGGCCAAGGGATGGCATATTGAAAATGGTGAAAGAAAGTCAGCCAAGAATTCTATATCAAGCAAAACTATCCTTTAAAAATGAAGGAGAAATTAGGACATTCCCAGGAAAAGAAAAGTTGAGGGAGTTTGTCACCCGTTGGACTGCTTTACCTGAAACACTAAAGGGATTTCTTCATGCTGAAATTAAAAGGCCATTATACAGTAATTTGAAGTCATATGAAGAAAAAGAACTTCAGTTAAAGTGACTACATGATAAATGTAAAATTCTATATACCATTATATATATATATATATATGTATACACACACACAGACACACACACACATACACTGAGGGTGCCAAAAAAAGTATACACATTTTAAGAAGTGAAAAAATTGTATTAAAATAGTAACATTCAATATATACCAATAACAAAAGATGAATACAAGTTACATTTGACTTCTGCAATTACAAGAGGTGCTCAAAGTGGTTACCATCAGTGTAATTTTAATACAGTTTTTTCCTTTCTTAAAATGTGTATACATTTTTTGGTACCCTCTGTATTTGTGTGCATGTGTGTATGTGTGTGTGTGTATTATACTATTAAAATACTGTTAAATTTTTAGTTTGTAATTAAGAGGGTTATATACCATGATCAAGGAGGGTTTACACCAGGATGAAAGGGTGGTTCAACAAAAGAAAATTAATCAATGGAATATACCACATTAATATAATAAAAGAAAAGAAAAATGACTAATTGTCCAATTGACATAACAAAAGCATTTAATAAAATCCAGTGTCCTTCGTAATAAAACACATTCAATACTAGCAATAAAAGGGAACTTCCTCAACATGATTAAAGTATTTTAAAAAAAATAAAAATAACCTCACAGCTGACATACCCAGTGATGAAAGACTGATAGCATTCCCCTAAGATCAGGAACAAGATAGTAAAGTGGGAAAAAATCCCCACATTTCCACTTCTCACCACTGCTATTCAACATTGTACTGGAAGTTCTAGCTAGAGCAATTAAGCAAGGGAAAGAAATAACAGTCATCCAAATTAGAAGAGTATATAGAGAGAAACTTTAAAAGGATATACTCACACACACACACACACACACACACACACACACACAAACAAAAAACAAACAACAACACTACAAGACCTAATAAACAAATGTAAAGTTTCAGGATACAATATCAACACACAAAAGTAAATTTTGTTTCAATACATCAGAATGAACAATGGAAATATTGTTCAACAAATGTAAAACAATTCTGTTTACAATAACATAAAAAGAATAAAGTTCTTATGAATAAATTCAACTATAGAGGTAAAAGACTTATACACTGAAGACTATAAATGTTGCTAAAATAAATTAATAAAAAAGCTTCATGTTCAAGGATTGGAACACTTAATATTTGTAGGATGGTAATATTACCCAAAGCAATATACAGTTTAATGTAATCTCTACCAAAATTTCAATGATCTATTTTTTTTTTTTACAAAAATGAAAAAGCCAATTATCAAATTCATATGTAATTGCAAAGGGCCCTGAATAGCCAAAACAATCTTGAAAAAAAGAGAACTCACATTTTCTGATTCAAAACCTAATACAAAATCGCAGAACCAAAACAGTGTGGTACTGGCATCACGATAGACATACAGAGCAATGGAATAGAACTGAGAATCCAGAAATAAACTCATATATCCATGGCCAATTGATTTTCTACAGAAGTGTCAAGACTAAGAAACAAACAAACAAAAAATAGATAAATTGGACATTATCAAAAATAAAAAGTTTTGTGCATTGGAGAACTTTGTTAAGAAAGTGAAAAGATAACCCATAGAATGAGAGAAATATTCGCAAATTAAATGTCTGATAAGAGTCTAGTATCAAGAATTAATAAGGACTTCTTACAACTCAACATAAAAAAAGACAAACAACACAATTTAAAAATGGGCAAATGACTCAAATAGACATTTCTGCAAAGAAGACATACAAGTGTCCAACAAGCACATGAAAAGATGCTCAACACCAAAACAACACCAAAACCAAAGACGCAAACCCAAACCACAATGAAGTACCACTTACGTACACTAGGATGTCTATAATAACTACAAAGATATAAAAATAAACATAAAATAACAAGTGTCAGTGAGGATGTAATAAAAATAGGAATTCTCATACAATGCTTGTAGGAATACAAAATGGTTCTGCCACTCAGGAAAACAATTTGGTGGTTCCTCAAAAAGTTAAACATGGGATTACAATATGACACAGTAATTCCTAGATATATACCCCAGATAACTGAATATAGGTATTCAAATGAATACTTGTACAGAAATGTTCATGGCATCACACTGTTCACAATAGTGGGAAACAAAAGTCAAAACCTGGAAACAATCCAAATGTCCATTAACAGATATACAACTGTATAATAATTTTTGGCTATAAAAAGGTATGAAATACAACATGGATGAATCTTGAAAACATTATGCTAAGTAAAAGAAGCCAGACACAAAAGGTCACATATTGTATGATTTCATTTATACGAAATGTCCAGAATGGATTAATCCATAGACACGAAACCAGGTTGGTGATTGCCAGGATTGGGGTCGGGGGTAGTGAGGATAAACTGCTTAATGCATATGGGATTTTATTTGGGAAAGATAAAAATGTTTTGGAACTAGATAGAGGTTGCAGATGCACAATATTGTGAGTGTACTATATGTCACTGAATTGTTCTTTTTAAAACAGCTAAATTTTTGTTATGTAAATTTCCCTTTGATCAAACTTTTTCTAAAAAGCCCTCCTTCAATCAGGCAGTTATCAATCTATAATTCATATCTTCTACAAATTTTCCAAAATATCACAGGTCCTCGCCATTGTTATTTCAAATCTTCAGAAATGATTCCTAGAGTCAAAGTGCTGTAGAGACTAATGCATGATGGGAGATTAAAGTGAATCCACCAAGATTCACGTATGAATGCTAATGAGGAAAAGCATTTATTGAGCTAATCTTTTTTTTCCCCCTCACTGAGACATGTGGAAAAACACAAATGTACCCTCAGAGTTCTTTATCTGCTTTTCTTGTACTCAGGGGAAAGTTCTCATTACATTGGGTTTGAAGAGATAAAATAACAGAAAGAAAAATAAGAGGCTGACTAGGATACTCTTTTTTGAAGTAAGTCTATTCATCCTAAATTCGTAGGCAATCATCATGCCTGTTGGGTGAGTGGCAGAGAAGAATTTGATAATTAAAAGATGAGGAAAAGCATAAAAAAATATTTTTTTACAGCCCGTGATGTCATTCTTCCTTGAAATACTGACTCAGTAGATCAAAGATAAACAAACAACATGGGGCAGGACAAGGAGTGCGTGCAGAGAGACAGCGAATAAATGCCCTCTAGGAAGCCAGAAGTATCCTTTTCCCTTCTTCTACAGGCCAGAACCTTCCATTTGGAATACAAATGTTTTTAAAACTTGAGATAACTACAAATGTAAAGAAGAGAAAAGAGCTTTTTCTTCACAGTAGGGTTTCTTATCTGCACTGACCTATCAGCTCCTTTAGATGGGGATGTGGGCCCCAATTCTCAGGATTTTAGAAAAGAATGTGTTAAAATGGGGGTGGGTGTAGATGAGAGGAAGCTGAAATGTGTGCGGATGGTTTAACATGCAAATGTCCCAACTTTCTTTTACGTGGAGGATCAAGGTTTGGCTATTTTCAACTTCTTTTCCACTCCCCCTCTCTTCCCATCCCAGTTTAGTTTCCCGAGGACTGTAGATGTGACAAGGGCTTTGTGTAGGGAATTCAGGCGAATGAAAGGGCCAAGGAGACCCAGTTGAGGGAACAAACTTTTGGGGGTCAGTGGGGTCAGTTTAGAATAAATGTGTGGCATTGTTGTTATTAAGGACATGCTCTCAGCAGGGTGTCCTGAGCCGGGCACACAACGTGCAGGCCTGTTTATTCAACACTGAAATACCTAGTGACCGGTCGTGGGGAGAAAAGGGAAACTTCAGCAGCAAAGGCCTGCACCTTCCAGTATCAGAACATTCTCCAGAAGCACAAAGACCTGCTTTTTTTCTAATTACAGAGACACAAGTGCCTGTGCATAACCCAAAAATAATTGATTAATTAACCAATGCATTAAAAGAAGAGCTTCTCCTGGCAATTTTCTCTCTCTCTTCCTCTCTCTCTCTGTCTCTCTCACTTTTTTTCCCCCTCCACACATGGACAATCCAGGTCATTGAAAGCCTAAGATAGAAACAGTTTCTTAACAGTGTTTGAAAACAGCCTTTGTTTCCATGGAAGTGGCACAGGCCCTGTGTGGTTTCTTTCCAGAAAACATTTACCTACCTCAGAGGGTTTTTTTTTTTTTTTTTTTTGTGAGGATTAAATGAGAGAAAGTGCTTAACACAGTCTGAGCGCATAGTTAGAGCTAAATAAATATTAGTTGTTGTTAGTATGTATTGCTCTTATGTTGCTCAGTCATGAAGAGGTCAGGGAGAAAGACGGCAGGATACAAGTAGAGGCTGTCCCAGCTGAGGTAGAAATCAGATTAGTGAGGAAGGGAGTGGGGGTGGGGCTGAGATCACAGCTGAAAATGCAATCCTTTAGGCAACTGAAAGGTAGAGAAGAGGGCATTTGCAAAACCTGAAATAAAGAGTGGCTCTTAAGATTAAAATAAGGAATAAATTTACCTATAGGATCTCCCGTTCTAAATGTTTTTTTTAAAAAAAACATTTACATTTGCCCAGACCTGTCTTAATGCGACACGACTAAGATACATGAAATATTGAAGAATGCAAGTACTAAATTATGTTTTACAGACTGCCAGGACTTTAGGGAATCAGAGAAGATGGACAAGATTACTACATGAACACCCCCCAAAACAAGTAACAGCATAATAAAGACATACTGTCAATAGGGGTTCAATAAAAGGAGCAATTAGCATTGGCAGTGTGGTCAGGACTGAGCACCTGAGAGGAGGAGCTTCTGGATGGAGGCAATCAGGTAGGCAGGGAGGAAAGAGGTGATGTCATGGGAGATTTAGTGTGTTGAGTATGAGTTTGAGAAATCAAAGTTTCAGGAAATTGAATTTGGGGTTAGGGTACATAATGGTTTGGCGTGCGAAGAGTATGTGGCAGCTAAAAATTTAGGGATTAGCTAAAAATTATGGCTATAACCCACACACAAGGTGATTGTAATGATGGCGGTGGTGGTGGTGCAGGGTATGTATGTGTGTTTATGGAGTAGAGAGGTTAAAGTGATGTCAGAGCAAAAGGTTAAACTTAATGAAATTTCAAGGAAATATATGATAGACAAGATAGGTGACTGGAACTAGAGGCTAGAGAAGAAAGCAACGCTAAGTTTTCTGTCATAGGAAACTGTAAAATAGTAGCATCACTGGAAGAAAAGTGGAATTTAGGAAAAGTTCCTATATTGAGGATAAAGAAAATTCAAATTTAACTTACATGGAATTACAGGTAATGAATGTTAAACGGCTGGTATTGTGTAAAAAAGGAATCTATTATATTGGATGAGGGGGGAATACCAAGGCTTGGGTAATCAGAATAAAATGAATTATTGGCAAATTTAGGAGAAACATTATAAACTATTAAAAGACTTCCGGGAAAAGTCAAAATAAAGAGAAGAAATCTGCAAAATGTTTCCATTTTTGTGACATTGGAGGTGAGAATATCCAAGAACAAAGTTGGAGTCAGAATATTTGGCACTGAGTGTTCTGCCAAGGGCCCATTGTGTCAGTGGGGGCTCCCCTTTCATCATGGCCTTCTCTTTATAATGATGGGAAGAGCCACATGCAAATATGCTAAAGAGTCATGACAGCAATAACAGCCCAGCTTGTTCCAGCTTGGGAGAAGATTTTGGGGGGATTATAGGGGAAATTTGAACCACATACTAAAGATGAGACTATGAGGAGGGAAATTTAAGTTTTGTGTACAGAAGGGGATGAACTGGTTCGTTTTGTTCAGATATGTGACTTTTTACTGAGATGCTATATTTCCTGTTGACTTTGGTTATGGTCACTCTAAATAATAAACTTATATACTTTTTTGTATCCATATTGACTCCTTTAATGTCATCACTACATGGAAGAAACCCTAGAAAGGAGGGCAAACAAATCACCCCAAAGGGCCATGCTATGATTAGCTACAATTATGATGCGGGGGCCTGAGTCAAAGGCTAGATTTACTGCCCCCTGCGGGCAGAAACTGAATCTGATGTGTTATGATAGCTCTAAAGCCTAGAAGATACTCCATAAGTGACCAAGTGGAAATTTAAAGTTGGAATATTAGCTCCTAAATGAGCAATATAAAGGGGAAGCATGTTACTAGGCTGCCACTTGTAGGGAAACATGTAGTTGCACCAAGGGATGGTTCTACGGTGTCCATGTGTCTGAATCAAAATGTAGCATCACATACAAACTGTTTCCAGTCCATAGAAAGCTGGTGGAGAGTGGGCTACATTCATTCCCTTGGCTGGTGGGAGTTGATGAAGTGTGGGGGCAGTACTAAGATGAGATAAAAGGCAAGCTAGGATCTGACGTGTGTGCCTTATAGCCACGTTTGTCCACTGTGCTGGGTTGAACAAATAGTTTGCCGGCATCAGTGAATAAATAAATCCTTTATTAGCTACATTGCTTACCTTCAACTCTTGCCATGTAATTCCCTTGCCTTGTCATCAATTATTTCAGCTACTTAGCAAACGTTAATTGTACTCTAATGTGTCAGGAATGTAGTGTTAGTGATGCAATACAGATGAGATGTGGAAGCAAGGAGACAGGTAGTGTGATCAGTGCTCTGACTTAAAGACTCCTAGGGTGCTATGGGGGCCTGTAGGACAAGAAGTTATGTCAGCCACCTGCTCTCACCTCCTCCCTCTCAACATTTTTATTTCTGTGTTTTGGAAGTATGCTGCTGCTTAGATGATGGTGATGTCTGTTTTCCTGTCAGCATGATAGGAGTGCAGGGGAGCAACAGATCTGGTATGGGTCTTCTTCTAGAGTAAAGGTGAAGGCAAAAGGCTGTGGTGCTAAAAAGCCCTCAATCTGAATGACTTCCTTTTTCTAAAAACCCAAAAAGAAAAGCAGCATCACAATTTGCAATACAACTGCTGGGGCTCAGCCAAGTCCTGGCATGGCTGCCCAGCCAAGTCCATGATTAATGATGGCATTGCTAGCAAGATGAGATCTCAATTGAATAAGCTTTGGTTTTTAACAAAAGCCTTGACTAAGCAGTAAACTGACCAAAGGGATGACCAACGGTGGAGGGTTCCAAATATCACTGATTGGAGTGTGGACACAGAATCAAAAAGGAGCACCAATCCAGAGTGGTGGGCAGAAGCAGAATCTGATGGAAGATCATTTGGGGATATTTAAGGTTGTTTACTGTATGTGGAAAGTACATAAATGGAGGAATATCATTTTTCACATGCAGAAACTAAGGCCCAGAGTTAAGGAACTCACACTTGGACCCATGTAAGTTGGTGGTAAACCAAGACTGGACCCAGGGCTCTCTCTGTTATACCACACAATTTTCATAAAGCTCAGTAAGGTCTTATATCAAGGCAACAGCAACCACTTCATGAGTCTGGAAACTCTTCAGAGGCATGGGTAACTTTCAGCTTCTCCTTTCATCATTGTTTGCTGAATTTCATCAAGCAAGATTCATTTTTTTCAAGGGGAAGTCATAAGTATAATACTTTGTAGTTCTCTCATGTTGGAGAAAGACTGCTTGCCATCTTTATTCTTGAACAATGTAGCTGGGTATAATATTGTTGGATCACACTTCCTTCTCTTAGACTTGTAGTCATTGCTCCACTTTCTTATAGTGCTGAATGTTATTTGTGGAGAACTGAGGCCAGCATGATAATATTCTGCTTTACAGATGCCATAATATTTTCCCCAGATAATTTTTTTCTAGGAAGTTTTTTCATTAGCATTGACTTTCATTAGCATAACCTGAGTATGTCTAGTGTTAATTGCATATGTCCATTTTTTAAAGTGATTTCTTCAACTGCAGATTCAATTCTTTATTTTAATGAAATGTCCATTCATTTTGTCCTTACATATGTTTTCCATTCCATTACTTGGGTTCTTTACTGCAGGAACAGTAGCTATCCCTTTTAACTCATGGAAGTGGGATAGACACTTTACATTTTTAAGTGCTTTCTCAGATTATCATGTTGCTCACGATAAGGAACAATAAGTGTTATCTAGCAAAGGAAGAAACTGCTTTATGAAGGAATAAAGTCCCCATTCACCTGTCAATGATCTTCCAGTGGGAAGTTAAAGTCAGTGGTCATAATGATCCTTTCCAGCTCTGTGGCCCTATGAAGAATAGTGTCAAGTGGGGGCCTTGCCATTAGAGTCTTTGCAAGGGGTGGACTGCAGGGCTGGTGGGAAAATAATCCACCTGCCTTGCTCTCTGTCAGTGGCTGTCCCACAGTGGAATCTTTTCTTCTAAATCTGTATCTGGTGATTGATACCAGAAACAAATAAAAAAACAGGAGGGCCAGGACTGATATGACAGTAGAAGCCATTTTTTAGTTACTTCTGCTAAAGATGAGATAGTGTTCTGACAAGTCAAAAAAAATTAGGCAATGGAAGTTATGAAATATTTTTTCTTTATTTCTTTTCCTCTAATGAGAATTATAAATGATAATCTCCCTAAGATCACAAAACAGTATTGACTTTTCTACTATTCATTATCAGTGTCCAACATTGGGCTTGACATTCAGTCTAAACACCTAATATTTGCTAAATAAATAAACAAGTAAAAGAAGTAATAAACTTGAACTAAGGAGTTTTTAAGCTAGAAAATAAAGAAATGCAGTATCTCCTATCTCCATGAAGCCTGTATTGCCAACATTTTAACCAGCCTGCAGACTTTAGTCTGGATGACTCACATGTTTTTGTTTGTTTAAGTAAGTGTGAGAGTACTATAACCCCTTAAGATTCTTTGGCTTCATAAAAGTCCCTAAAGAGGCAGTGTTTGCAAAGAGATGTTCTGGTGATTCATGGCAGTGCAGCATGGTGGAAGATTATGGAGTATTAGAGTCCAAGTTTGAATCGTGCCTTTACCACATAAGTGGCATTGGATACGTACTTTAAACTTCTCTGAGGCTTAGTGTTTTTATCTGCAAGATGGTAAACTAACATTTCATAAGATAGTTACAAGAATTAGGTAAAACCAGTTATAGGAATCATACAGGACGGCATGTAACAGAACAGGTGAACTTGGCATACCCATTTTGGTTAGCCCTACTTTACCTGAAGACTCCAGTTCTATCTCCTCCCCTTGTTGTAGAATGGAGGAGGAAAGGGTGATCTTCATGACTGGACAGTCATGTGCAGTGGAATTTCTTCATCACACACCATGGGTGTCCCAAGACATTCCACAGTTCCACGAGACTGATGGATTAAGTTGCCTTTGCTCATCCCCATAAAGTCAGTTTCCTGATTCCAACATCTCTGAAGTCCAGTACCCCAATGCATTGCCCACAACTTGTCTATGTCCTCGATGTGACTCTGCCCCATAAAGAGTGTCATGATGGAATCAATGCTGGTGAGGGAATCACTGGGTCCTGAGGGCGAGTCAGCCACAGCAGGTGATTTGTGCTCATTAAGCAGTCAGACTTGACTGACCTGGTGTGATGGAGGAAGCTAGTCCAGCTCGTAGTCATCCAGACCTTAGGGTTTGTACTAATTGCAACTTGAAGCTTGCTCAAAGAAAAGAAACCTTAAAAAACCGTGAAGATATTTAATCCCCTCTAAACCGAAAATAGCTCTGATATGCCATCTGACAGGTGTAAGGAAAGGTTTCTGCACACAACTCTAAATGACTTATATCTGCAGTTTCTTTCATGAGTGCCTGTTATGAGTCAGAGATTGTCCAAATGGCTGGGAAAAATAGTGAACATGGCAGACAAAGTCTCTGCTTTCATGGAACATGAATTCCAATGATACAAGGAGGGCAAGAAAACAAAAAATGAATACAAAATCAGGTACATTCCCAGTGGGTCATAAGTGTGATACAAATAATTAATACAGGTAATGGGATAAAGAGTGACTTGGCAAACACTTAGACCTACTGGTCACAGATAGCTTCATGAAGGAAGAGCCGAGAACTGGAGGAGAAAGAGCTAGCTATGTGAAGACCGGAAGGAAAGAAATCTCAGGCAAAGAGAACAACTAGTGCGAAGGTTCTAGGGGAGGGATGAGCTTGAAGTGCTGACCAGGGACTAGTACCCATGGGGTAAAAAGGCAAGGAAAAGATTGGCAGCAGATCAGTCAGTAGCAAAGGGCCAGATCATGTAGCATTTGGTGGACCTTGGTAACAGGTGTGAATTTCCCTTTTTAAAATCGTGTCTCCTACAGGTGGTCTGGGGTAGAGAAAAGTGGAAAATGATAACTCAAAAGGAAGACAAAAGTGTGCATGAGAATCAAGAAGGGTAAGATGATCTACATAAATTAGAGCCAATCTAAACCTCAGTACTGAATTTAATCCAGATCTATGCAATTGGGTGCTACCAAACCTTCTGAAAAATCTTCCTAAATTAATTTCGTTGCCCCCGTGGCTCTCTCTTTATGAGCTGGGTTCACTCAGGCATGGTTTACAGGGGATTTCCTGATTAGAAGTATTAAATGGGTGGGCATGGGGTATGGTAAGGCCCAGTTTTGATATCCACTTTTCTCTTAACTAATCAGGTAAGTTTGGCCAAGGCCTTTCTTTGCCTCTTCAGGCATTGATCTTCTCATCTGTATACCGACCAGTGTGTACTAAATGATCTCCTAAGTCCCTGCTAACAGTCTGGGATTATATGATTCCATGACATTTGGTGGAAGCTAATAAGGACTGTGTTAAAGAAAATTAAATACATTTGATCTCTTCACAGACAAGGACTTATTAATAGCTGAGCAAGCCACACACCATTGGCTGAATTGTTACAGATGAACCAGGTAAACATCATGCCAGGATTAACAGCATCCTGCATGTAATTCATTTAATTCCTCCATGTGCTGGGAAAGCTTCTTTTTTCTCTTTTACTCGACCCTCAAATCTCCTCCACTACTTTTAAATCTTTCAGGAAGGCATTCTCTTTCCCACAATGCAAGACAATCATGAAATGAAAAGAAAACGGGTTATCACATTCTCTACTAATTTGGCAGCTCGAAAGTAAAAGGTAATAAAATGCCTGGAACCCATTAGGGAAGTTTCTGATATTATTGCTGATGGTTAGGCGACCTCTACTGGTGGACTCTGCAGTAAACCACCAAAAGCTGAGAGATTTTTATTCTGGGATGCCTAATTCCTAAAGTGACCTGGAATGCAGGTGTTTTTCTTCAGGGATTTCCAAAAGGAAAACAAGCTTACACCAGGCCATACCTCATTCAAGAGAAATCCTTTCATGCCTTTACAAATCCTGGAGGTTGTCTTAGAAAAATTTTAATAGAGGTGAACAGCAGAGCACCCTGGGCTCAGAGACTGAAAATACTGTTTTGAAAAGAAACTTTTCAGACAGGATGAGAACATCCATTAAAAATGAAATCATTAGAATTTTCACTTTAAAAATTTGTGTGCTTTGGGGTTGTGTGGAAGAAAAGAAGGTTGGCATTCCCTTAACTGAAATGGAAAATGTCTTAGTGACCCAGACACATACATGGCTAAAGAGTTACCACCTGCTTTGTGGCTTTGAATTGAGCCTGGCATGTTCTGTGGGGTGCTGGGTAAGGGCACAGGATTTAGTCAGACTCAGCTTTGAACCCTCATTCTGCCACTCATTGGACAAGTTACTTAAAGCCCCCGACTTTCCTTTATGTGACACTCTCTCGAGTGTTTCAACACTGTACCATGTTTCCCCGAAAATAAGGCCTAACCGGAAAATAAGCCCTAGCATGATTTTTCAGGAGGACATGCCCTGAACATAAGCCCTAATGCGTCTTTTGGAGCAAACCTTAATATAAGACCCGGTCTTATTTTCGGGGAAACATGGTATACATATTAAGTCCACTACATTCAATCTAATTTCATCAGAATTATTGTACTCATTCACTAAGGACACAGAAAAATGTAAAAATACTATAGAGTGGATTACAGAGTTTATTTCTTCATTTGTATTTATGGCGAGGCCTCTCATCAGGGCACCGTATAGAGTACTTAGAACAATGAATTAGATATGACCCTGACTTCAAGGATCAAAACTCCAGAGGAAAAGGTAAGATATATAGACAACAATAAGGCAGAACGGTGTCAATGATGTGAGAAATACATATGATCGATGGGAGTTCTCCAAAGAGAAATGATTTCCAACTCTGAGGAATCAAGAAAAAAGTTTCTTCTGGTCTTACATTATTTCTATGATTCCTGAGTTTTCCTGAGAACTAATCCTTGATCTTGTGCAAAGATAACATTCAGAGTGTTTTAATAATTCTGATTGAGAGCTTGTGAAGTATTAGTAATTATGAGATTAAAAAAAAAACCCAAAGAAATGAAAAAAATAAGGCAACTACAACTCACAGAAAAAATTGTATAAGAAGGAACATATCTTTGTAGTATGCTACTTGGCTCAGTACAGAATAACACTTACATTATTATGATAACACAAGTGTAAACTGGTAAATTAACCAAAAAGTATGATTTAACTATACTGGAAGGAGAAAAGGGACTATATGTATATATGAGTCAATAAGAGACTTAAATGTTCACTGTCAAAAAAAAGGTAATAGGTAATGTCTACAATTGTTATATGAGCATTAAGAAACATAACCTATAAATATACCATTTGGTAATATGGAGGATTAGACTAAAAGAATCAGCTAAAAGTTGAAAGTGGTGATCTTAAGGGTAGGGCTCAGGGAAGGGGGTGGTACTGAGGACTGCTGATTTTTATGACCACTGCAAGCTATTTAACTTTTTAAAGCATGTATGTATATTTTGTTAAATTAATTTTAAACGAAAAGGGGTGTGGGGGGTGATAATAGTAGTTTGTTTGTTTGGTTGGTTTTTGTCTGTCTGTCTTCCCTCACTTATTTGGGGAATTTAACCTTTGTTTTCTCAATATTTTTTTACTCCTCTACTTTTAAACGCACGGTTCCTATGGAAGATTATATTTTCTCACATAACTATATTCCTTCGATACAATTGATTAGTCCAGATTTGGAAAGGAAATAGAGACAGGAAGAGAGGGAAGAGGGAGAGGGTTAGAGATCGTGTGTGTGTGTGTGTGTGTGTGTGTGTGTGTGTGTGTGTGAGAGAGAGAGAGAGAGAGAGAGAGAGAGAGAGAGAGAGAGAGAGAGAGAGAGAGAAAGAACAAAATGATGGCACACAAAGACAGAGAATGAAGAACAAGTTTAACAGTGTTGAAGTTCCTTGTTCCATTTATTCCTGAGGACCAGCTTTATCCTTGTCTTTAAGTAATTTGGTTATAAATTTTATTTCAAATAGGAAATCTCCTAAATACTTTCTGCTTTTTTGTTCACAGTCAGTTTGAGATTGTTTTCGTTTTTGCAAAGGATGGTGGCCTCACGCCTAGTCTAAAATAGCATCTGAGTAGAGGCCTTGTGCGGTCTCTCAAAAGTTCTCAGGAGACACCACTGCTGACACAGTGGGTGGTTTTTAAATGTGGTCTTTCCTGTGACTAGCAGGCAGTCTCACAGTTGAGTCTGGGAGGAATCATTGAATTATTAGGCAGGTGAAGATGAACCGAGCAAAGGCTTCATATGGTAAGAAAGAGCCCCTGAAAAGGTAGGGAGATAGGCCCTCAGCAATCCAGGATCAGTGCAAACCCAAACTGTATGCAGCGGTGTGCATAGTACTTGAGATGCTCTTTCTGAGGCATGAAAAGTACAGTTGTCCCCTTGTCCTCTCCAAGTCACCTCCTGTCTCTCTCTCTCTCTCTCTCTCTCTCTCTCTCTTTCTTTCTTTCTTTCTTTCTTTCTTTCTTTCTTTCTTTCTTTCTTTCTTTCCTTCTTTCCTTCCTTCCTTCCTTCCTTCCTTCCTTCCTTCCTTCCTTCCTTCCTTCCTTCCTTCCTTCCTTCCTTCTTTCCTTTCTTTCTTTCTTTCTTTTCTATTCCACGTATGTATGCGTAAAATCATATGATTTTTGTCCTTTTCAGTTTGATTTATTTCATTTAGCATTATACCCTCAAAGTCCATCCCTGTTGTCACAAATGCCATTTTTTTGTGTGTGGTTCAATAGTATTCCATTGTACATACAGTTGACTCTTGAACAATGTGGGGATTAGGGCTGCCTAATCCCTGTGCAGTCAAAAGTCCATTTATAACTTTTGACACCCCCCAAAACTACACCAGTTGTCCCTCAATATCCACAGGAATTGGTTCCAGGACCACCACAGATACCAAAATCCATGGATGCTCACATTCCCTATATTAAATGGTGTGGATTAATGCATACAGTCGGCCCTCCACATCAGCAGACTCCCAACCACAGATTGTAAATAGTACAGGTATTTATGGAAACACCTGTATTTATTGAAATATGTGTATAAGTGGACACATGAAGTTCAAACCCATGTTGTTCAAGGGTCAACTGTATATACACCACATCTTTATCCATTCAGTCAGTGGACACTTAGGTTGTTTCCATATATTAGTTATTGTAAATAATGCTGCAATGAACATAGGGGTGAATATATATTTTCAAACTAGTGTTTTTACATTCTTCATATAAATACACTGAAGTGGAATAGCTGCATTATATGGTAGTTATATTCTTTATTATTTTAGGAATCTCCATACTGGCTGTACCAATTTTCACTCCATTTTTCCAAAGAAGATATACAGATGGCCAAGAGGTACATAAAAAAATGTTCAACACCACTAATTATTGGGGATGGAAATGCAAGTCAAAACCACAATGAGATATCACCTCACACCTGTTAGAATGGCTATTATCAAAAAGTCAAGATATAACAAATGTTGGAGAAAATGTGGAGAAAAGCAAAACTCCTGTCTTTTAAAAATCGATTTGGGAATTAAATCTCTGCAATCATTGGGCATAAAGTAGTAGGAATGACTGTTTATGGTGCAACATGTTCTAAGAGGAAGAGCCTAGCTAAGAAAAGACTAGGAGTTGGAGAGAGACACAGAGATGGGAAGAGCCAGGGGCTGTCAAGGCTGCAAATTCTATTTCTTCATGAGACTCAAAGATCAAGATAGCTGCGTAGGGGCAAGATGTTAAATTTGTACAATAGAGCTGCTCTGCATGAAAATCTGCTAGAAATTATACTTTGGGGAGTCAAAAAACTAAAAAAAACAAGAGAGAGACATAATTGATGCTGAAAAAGAAATTAAATCCATGCAGAGGATGCAGAGGGAAAGATATAAAGGAAATGATGAGAAAGGAAATGACAGATATGGAAGACCATGAGTGAAGATCAAAGAGAGAAAAGGCTGGAATAAATGAATCATAAGCAATTATCAAAGAAAAAAAATACAAATCAAGCCTCAATTCTCCAAAGTTAAAAAAAATCTATAGACAGATTGTAAGTTCCCATGCTGTCCTAGGAAAAGCAAAGCGAATATGTTCATTGAATTCTGGAGTAATGTTTAAATTCAAAAGGGTAATACAATATTAAAGCACTTCAGTAAAAAGAAAAGGTTATGAAAGTAGAAAAAACAGGCTGGGCTCTAAGTTCTCATCCGCAGCACTAAGGCCACAAGACAAGGAGAATTCAACACCTAGACAATTCTGAGCAAAAACTATTGAGATACCAATTGTCTTTTATAAATGAAGGCAATAAAAAAGATATTTTTATTAAATAAGAACTTGAAAAAGATCCATGAAAAACTGTTATTTGAAGATTGTCTCCAACCAACTGAGGGATACTAAAATATTGCAAGCTCAAAATGAGAGTCATCTCAGTAAATGTGATGGGATTCAGCACAAAAACTAGGGAAACATGGCCCGTATTTACCTAGTTCTCTCCAGGATAGATGTAAATCTAGATGTAAAAATGAATCTAAAATCAAAACATCTGTTCCTTTAAAAATAATGTAAAATTCATGATTATATGAAAAAAAATCTGAGTTTAAAACATCAGCTAATATTAACAAAGACTGAGAAATGTGAGGAGAAGAGAGTGGAGGATTGTGTACTCAAAAGATCATTTCCTTCTTGACTCTGAAAATTAGTTCATGTAAAGAAAAAGAGGGCTTTTGAAATATTAAAAGATAAACATCAAAGAAAGTAAAAGCAAGGAAAACATGGTCCATAGAGCAAATAGGAGTAACAAATGAAACAGCATAAAATAATATTTGAAAAGTATAATACTATATGTCAGAACATGAAATAGGCCTTTTGTGCTAATAAACATTGATGTTAAGCACCTCTCTTAAAAGGCAATGACTCTTAAGTTGTTTTCCCAAAATCTAACCAAGTACTGTCTATAAGAGAATACCCAAAACAAAGTATGCAGAAGGTTAAAAGTAAAATAGTATTGGACAAAGATACATTGGGCAAATTCAAACAAAAGAAAGGAGGGGTACAAGCATACAAATCAGACACGAACTTTCAGACAAAAACATTGCAGGGAGCAAAAGTTCACTTCTTTTGATGAATGGTACAAACATTTATGAGATTGATAAAATAGCAAGACAGACTTAAAACCTTTAAAAATGGGCACAGAGTAATTCTTGCAGTATTTCTCTATTCAGAACAGATCAAACAAGCAGAAATTAAATGCATATATGAAAATAAGATTCATTCAATAGATAAAACTGATATCTCTTTAAAACGAACAATAAAACTTAACATTTAGAATCTATAGAATATAGGTTTGGCTTTTTTTTAATCGAATATTTTAGGTCACACAAAACATCTCAAATTCTAAAAACAAAAAATTGTACAGGCTTTTCTCCTATTCCCTTTTCTGACTAGAATAAAATAAAACTTAAAATGAATGATCAAAGTATTAAGCTACACAAATAGAAATTTAAAAAATATTCTTCAAAGTAACTTATGGACAAAAAAATCCACACCACAATTACAAAATATAAAGGGACCACTATATATTACCTCTCTGAGATTGAAATATAAGTGTCATTTCCAATATGTGTGTCCTATGTAGGAAAATGATCGGTAGCAAAGATATCAATGTGTTGAGTAATTTGCTTTGGGTAGGGTTTATTTTTTGTTTGTGTATGTAAATTTGTTTAGATGCATGCATTGCTTTTTACATGGAACAGATACTTGTTAGAGGCCATTTGTTTAAATTTTTGAAGTTGAAAACTGCTTGGGGGGGATTTCAATATCTCATATCGTCTTTAAGGTGAAAGAAGTTATCTTTAGAGAATATTCCTCTCTAGAAGTACAGATTCAAAACAAATACTGACAATTAAGTTCTCAAACTTGTTGCAATGATGTTGCTAACTTTTGTTTGATATCAGAGGGATTACTCATTATGAATTTGTACCAACTGGACAAACAGTTAACAAAGTTTACTATTTGGAAGTCCTGAAAAGGCTGCGTGAAAAAGTTAGACGACCTGAACTTTTCGCCAACAATTCATGGCTCTTGCATCACGACAGTGCACCAGCTCACACGGCACTGTCTGTGAGGGAGTTTTTAGCCAGTAAACAAATAACTGTATTGGAACACCCTCCCTACTCACCTGATCTGGCCCCCAATGACTTCTTTCTTTACCCGAAGATAAAGGAAATATTGAAAGGAAGACATTTTGATGACATTCAGGACATCAAGTGTAACACGATGACAGCTCTGATGGCCATTCCAGAAAGAGTGCCAAAATTGCTTTGAAGGGTGGACTAGGTGCTGATGTTGGTATAGCTTCCCAGGGGAGTACTTCAAAGGTGGCCATAGTGATATTCAGCAATGAGGTAGGTAGCACTTTTGCTAGGATGAGTTCGTGAACTTAATTGTCACACCTCATATAAAACCAATTTTCCTAGAATCAGTGCACTAATCTAAGTACAAGTGAATAATGTTAACAGTTCTGTTCAACAAAGTAAACTATGTGTATTTAATTTTAGGGACAGGATTAATCTAGAATTGGGGATTTATTTTTCCTTAAACTGAATTTCAACTGCTCTGTGCCTGGATCTTGCATAGCATTTCCTCTGTCCAAGAGTTGGCAAAGGAGGCCTGGCAGTGCACATATAAACATGGGATCCACATACTGTATCTTACCACATACTGTCTTACCACATACTGTATCATCCAGTAGCTGCTAGCCAGATAGGACAGTAAATGGTCTCTTAAAAGTAGCTGAGGCATCAACTTTGAGAAGGTGCCATCTAAGGATGGGGCAAGGGTCTCCAATAGACAGAATATATGGGTGCAGGAAACAAGCAGTGGAAGTAGGAGTACCCCCTATAACTATTATTCGCAGTGACCCTGTTAAAGAATTTATGCCTCCTGTTCTTGAGTCTGTGAGTCTCAGGGTCCTGGTTCCTAGAAGGCCGATACTTCCATCAAAAGACACAGTAATAACCCCACGAAGCTTAAAGTTACAGATAACATATGGTCACTTTGGGTTCCTTGTGCCAGTAGACCAGCAGCCGAAGAAAGTAGTTACAATGTATATTGAGAAAGGCTGTGGTCTGATCATATTAAGGAGGCAGAATTGCTGCTAAACAAGGCAATCATGGAGGTGATCCACTGTGGTAATCTTGGCACTGCCATGCCCAGTTATACCTGTAACTGGGTAGTAGAAAAGGGGAAGATAAGATCACTTAAGGCCTTGGGATCAAGTACAACAGCAGGGGTGTAATTCATGCTTTTCCTATAAGTTTCCTCAGAAATTGTGACCAATCAGAATCCTAGAGAAGCTCTATCCAGATGGAGAGAATTTAGACTCAGAAAGAAGCACATAGAGCTGAGTGGTAAAAGCGGTGGACTGTAGTAGTTGCTCTTGGGGACTGGCCCAGATTCCTTTCACTGCTTTATGAAGTCATCCCACAGCTGCTGCAAGTGCTTATGGCTAATGATCGAGACGTGTGGTGACTGTCACCATCTTCTATTTCTTGCTATCATGTAGCTGCTGCTGCTACTGACCTTAATGTGTTTGCAACTTTAATGGGAACCACTTTCCTCTACTGGTGACTCCTACTCCTAACCTTTCCTTACATTTGAAAAGGGTCCTGGCTCCTCTGGACTCCTCAGAGCGTAACCACACCAGGCTGTGACTGTTCATCAAACTTCACTTCAGGGAAAGTGTCCTTTCTCTCCCACTGGATATGATGGTTTCCAGAGCCCAAAGAACTCAATCCCAATCTTCAACAGTGTTCTCATACAGGTGGCATAGTCAGCCTTACAGGGACACTGTTAATCCATCATCAAATTCAATTCAATTTCCATGAGTCTACCTCTAGCACAGTTGTTCTCAACCAGGGGTGATTTCCCACCCCCCACCCCCGCTCCAGGTGGACATTTGGCTATGTCTGAATACATTTTTGGTTGTCACAACTGGGTGTGGAGGTGTGCTACTGGAATCTAGTGGATAGAGGCCAAGGATCCTGCTAAACATAACTTCAGTGCATAGGACACCACCGTCCACCCTGCTCCCAATAAAGGATTATCTGGCCCAAAATGTCAATAGTACAAAGGCAGTACAAAATAGTACAATAGTACAATAGTACAATAGTACAAAGCCTTTGGAGTAATGGTGCTGGCTGAGCAATTACAGGCAGGAAAGGAAAACTGTTGTCCAGAATACATGTAAATCTTGCTTTAGATGATTTGTTCTTACCAGAGCAGAAGGGGTCCAGTGGAATTGGACAGTCAACAGTATAGCTGGTTCGTCTTATTCATGGGACTATACCACATAGGTACTCAGATTCGGTCTTTTCTACTGGCAGGCTGGACATGAATCAGGAGAAGTCCATCCTGGCAAGTCTCAGTCTTGGTAAGAGGGAGCCAGTGTTGTGGAGCCCATGCACAGCCTCTATTTCTACTATCATAGCAATCCCATTGATGCGCTCATTGTCTATACAATGTAGCAGCAGAGGTTGGCTGCCACCAACTGGCTGAGCTAACATACCCAGTTGAGTGTTTAATGCCTCTTCTTCAGCAGATGTTCTGTGGTGGGAATGAAATGCAGTACAAAATCATCACACTTGGTGTGCCCACTCACACATATCCATCCACATACCACTTCCCCAGACCTTCTTGTTTCTTCTTCCAGTGTTGTTTCTTCCAGGTCACTGACCAACCAGTTAAGTCACTTGCTATGGACCATGAATCCATGTATATTCTAATCTCAGATCTATGCTCTCTGCACACAAAGTGGGCCGTCATGAGTACCACCTGAAGCTGCTCCCACAGCAAGTATTTCTTTTCATTTCTGTTTTTCAGGGCCACCCCCAAGGGGGGCTATAGTGCAAGATTTTATTTTCAGGTCACACAACCTTACTGAACTGACCCATTTGTATATTAATCATAGGAGTTTTTCTCTTCTGCCAGCTGGACATAGAAAATGATCCATGAGGTCAAGGGTGTGAGCTGAGGGAGAGGAATCAGTATAATAGAGGAAGGTGACATGGGTTTCTGATACCTGGTGCTCTCTGAACCTGCTCCACTTCAATCTGGAATGTACCACTTTGCCTTGCAGTAGTCTCCCAGGCCTTACGACTTGGTAGGTCTGACAGGACTCTTTTCATCGTGGGTATTTCTGGCTCCATGATCATTTGGTGTTCCATGGTTAGATGTTCTGTCTCTATCAGGGATCAGCAGCAGATCAAAGGTCTGAATGTGTCCATGTGGTGTTAACGGTGTATAGTACTTTGTTGCAGAAGGCATGGCTTTGCTGAAGAACCCAAGAATTTATAGAAAACCCTATGAATTTACTTTTACTACTGGGGCTTGATAGAGACTCCATAAAACACTCCAAGAGGCAAGGCTGCTTATGAAGCAGCCTGAGTCTGCTTCAGAGGATTTTCTTGCTCTGAGCCATTTTAAAACTAGGAGCTTTTAGCATTACCAAATAAATCGGTCAGAGTAGAATTCCCAAATGTGTAACATGGTGTATCTCAAACCTGAAGAGGCTGCTTTCTTAGTAATAGCAGATGCACAGAGCAAAACATGCCCTTTACATTGAAAGGAATGATTCATTTGCCCCAGAACACAGGGCCCCTAAATATTTAACTGATCTATCAGGCCTCTAAATCTTTGTAAGAGTTTCTCCCTCCTTCTAGAGTACATGTATCTTACCACTTTTTGCTCATCAGGTCCAGCTACATGGTGTCAGCAATATGGGCTAATAAGGTGTTCTACAGAATGTCCAGATGGCCCAGATCTTTCCAACAACATAGTGACCGAAAGAAAGTGAATTAACATATCTCTGGGGCAAGACCATGAATGTAAACTGCTATTCATCCCATAGGAATGCAAATTGCTTCTGTCCTCCTTTTTGAGGGGTAGTGAAAAGAATGCATTTGCCAGATCAATAGCTTTATGCCACTTACCAGAGTCTCTAATAAAGATACCACTTTTAACACAGCAGCTGTAATTGGTTGTACTATTTGGTTAAGTTTGCTGTAGTACACTGTTATTTTCCATGATCCATCTGGTTTTGGCAGGACCACCACCCCTGCATCCTTTCAGTCTTTGAGGGTAGTACAAATCTGCCATTTCCTCCAAGTAGTGATAATTGTTTTACATTTACTGTCTTGACAGGGTTGGGGAGAGTTTCAAGGGCTTCCACTTGGCCTTTCTTACTATAATAACTCTGAGTTTATAGGTCAAGGAACTAGTGTAAGGGTTTTACCAGCAGCTTAATATATTCAGGAACTGAGAAAATGACCACTGGGTGTATCTGGATCCAGTGGACATTGTGTGATGGACGTCCATTTATTACAAGACTCCCTTAGGCCATTATCAGGGGCCAGGAAGATGCTTGGGTCCCTGTGTATCAGTGTCAGCTTGAGCCTTGTATCTAACATTCATCAAATGGTATGAGTATTCCCTTTTCCCCAGTGTGCTCAAACCTGAATAAATCACCAATGATCCCTATAAGAAAGGACTGGAGGAATCAATAGCATATGTAATGTTTCAGTTTTTGTTTGTGTGAATCTGGACTCTCTTTTGGTTAATGGGGTCTGGAAATGAGAACTAACTCAGTTCTGGAAACTGGGGAAGAGAACTTTCCTTTGGGGTAACTGATACAGGTCTGCGGTTCATCCATTCTTCATGTCTTTTGATTATATTTATTATACAGCCTTTATCTTGCCACTCTATCTGTCCCTAGGAATACCATAACCTGAGACTATATCCTGGGCTGACCTTATGATCTTTCTGCCTTTTGGTGAGTATGTCCAAGTTGTTTCTGATGGTTAGGAGGTGATTCCTGGTCTCTGCTATTCTGGGATCTGATCATCTCCACTGCTACGAGCGAGCTCAGGTCTATAATAGCATCTCTTGCCATTAGCTTCTGTCTTGCCATCAGCCACCACTGGACTCGGATATCCCAGTGCCCTCACAGTAGTGCCTTCTTTATCATCTCAGTAAATAGCATGGCCTCCAAGCCCTCCTGAGTAACATAGAGTCAGCCAGTGTATTTTCTGGTCTTATATAGTAGAGCCATTATAGCATGCCCACTTCTCTTAGCTTTAATCCTTTCCTCCATGGCAAACTATTTTATTTAATGTGAGTCATCACTTTTTCCAAGTTTCCAAGAGTCATCCAGGCAGTATATTAACACTTTTCCCCCGTGCCTGACAAACTCTCCCTTATTCAGCTTTATAGCCTTCCTCTCTAGTCTAACACTCTCAAGATTTACTATCAGGCATATCTCCCAGTTCCTGCCAGTAATTGTTAGCCAGTTACTTCAGCAACTTTGGCATCAGAGCCCTCTACTACTTTACCAGACTAGCAGTTCCTCAATTGTGTCATATTGAGATTGGACCTTAGTTATTGATCTTGTTGGCATGACAAGAGATGGGCATATTCTGAGGAGAGCCAGCATTATCTTATTGTCTAATGAGACTTCTGCATAGGCTTCCGGCAAAGGGGAAGCACTATTCTTTAACAAGGAAGAATTATCCTCTTACACAGACCCAGAGCATTCAAGGATCTCCAGTGCATCCACCATGAATCCCCACCTAGGACTCAGAATCCCACTCCTTCATCAAGGCCCTGACTTTGGTGTAAGAGACTTGTTGGGGCTGAGAATTCACCCTTTTCTGAAGTCCTGCTACCCTTACCAATAGGTCTTTATCCTGGTCCTCAGAACGACCACCCTCCAAACACAGGATATGAGAGACTCTTTAGATGATGCAAAAGGTCCTGTGCCATTTATTTTTTTTGCTATTCATTGGTGATTTATCACCCCAAGTTTCTCATTTTCTTTCTTCAAAGCAACAGTTGTGTTTAGCTATAACAACCCAATTCCTCAGTCCTTATAATTACACTCAATTGTTAGAGATAGTGCACAAGTAGGGGCATATCCTTCTACCTGTATCCCATTCCAGTACACTAAAGGTGACAGTCTTAATGACTGAACCACTACAGTAGGGATTATAAATATTTTACCAACCACCAGGATAATGGTACTGCCATTTCCAAGAAGGACTAGGTGATTCAACTCTAGAATTTCATCTTTAAAGTCAGCTTCTTATGACTACTTCTGGTACCAATTTTCTTAGACCAGGTTTCCTAGAAGCAAAGCCTAACACAGGGATTCATGTATCCTTAACTTACTAAGGGGATGCACTTCTGAAAAATCTTGAATGAAGGAAGCAGGACAAGGCAGCAGAAGGAGCCAAAAGAGAATGCCATCTCAGGTAAAGTCTATTGTTGGAACTTCTGGAATCTTATTTGTGTCACAGAGTTTTCTAGACGTGAGATAATTGGGTATACCCTTTACTCCCACATCAGTTAACTAGCTACTTCTCAGGATCATGGTGCTATAACCTCCCTGGTGTGTATGGGTGAGGTGGCTCCCATCAGTCAAGGGCAATTATCTAGGGAATATCACAGATATAAGTCGTTAGCAGCAGTACTTGCAACAACTGGGGAATGAGCACAGTAGCCAAGAAAGTAGATCTGAGTGGGGCACCAATGGTCTCTACTGAATGTGTATATTCTAGATTTTCTAAAGTTATTCTGATATTTTTGTTACAAAATTTCTCAAGTGCATATACTGAACCTTCTATAGATAGATGAGAAATACTCATGTGGATTTATATATTACGTGTTTACATATAAAATGACACATAACATAAACATAAATCTATACATAGTTTTATATGAAATATGTCTATATGCATTTATATACTAATGTATAAAATATATTTAAACATAAGAATATATGGTACATCTATAAAATTAAGAAAAATGGTGAAAGATATTTATCAACTTGTTCACTGCAGTTTTCACTTGAAGAGATAGGATTGGACATGACCATAACACACTCATATCTTTTTGAAAGTTATAAAAAGTTAGAGAAAAAACATGTTTTAGGAAAATATTTAATGAGAGGGGAAAATGTTCATAATATCTTAAATAAGATTGCATAGATATTTAAATAATAAAATTATAGCAACCAAAATGATCAATCTATAGTTATGTGCATCAATCTGGAGAACATTTATAAATGTTTATTAATGTTTTGAAAAATAGGCACATTAAATTATATTGTTTAAAGATGTAAGCATAGATGACAAAGTATGATAAGGAAATGATTATCACCAAAGTCAGGATCATTCTGGATACCTTTAGAGGCAAGGGGTTGGGGTCATGGAGGAGAATGAGCTTGTGCAGGAGACCATGGGGATCATAAAGCAAAAATAGTGTTCAATTTCTTTACCTGGGGGCAATTACATGGGTTTCTATGTTCAACATAAAACGTGCTCTACGTGGTTTTGCCTATATTTCACAATAAAAAGCAAAATGATGCAGTCTGCTAAATTGTATGTGTAGCCTGATCTTCATTTTATAAGAGATACATACATACAAATGAAAAATACTTTAAGCTTGTAATTTAAAATACTAATCATAAGTGTTTTAAAATGTTTACCCTATTTTTTCAATTTTTTCTCAATAAATCTGAGTTTTTAAAACAATTTTTTAAGCAATTTTTTTGAAGGCATGATCATCAAGACCTGAAAGATTCCTAATTTGTAAGCATTAGTCCCAAGAAGTTATAAGTTTCTAGAGGCCAGGTCTCTCCATTTTAACCCAATATCTGTGCCTACAACTGTCGCTGTTACCATTTTTCTTCATTATGCCTAAGGACCTTCAGCAGGGTCTGCAGATGTTCTGGGAGGTAGATTCCCCCTCCCCAGGGACCTCTGATGAAGGGTCAGCAGCTAGTTCTGATTTATTTCAGAGGCAAGTGCCTGGAAAGAAATGATCACTCCGTTAGGAAACATTTGTCAGATTATTTCCTGAAGACCATCGATGTAAAAGGAGGAAATATTTTCCTTTGCATACAAAGAACAACTATTGCTGAGGAGAGTGCCCTTTATGTAGTCCATGCCCCCTATTCACAGGCTGCAGATGAGACCAGCTCCACAGGCTGTAGACAGCTCGAAGTAGGGTTCATGGTGTCAAGTCATGAACTCCAGTTCCAACTTGATAGCTGTGTGACCTTGGACAAACTATTTAACTTCTCTGAGCCCTAGTTTCATCAACTGAAAAGTAACAAATGAGGAAGATATGTACATCATGTCACTGCTGTGAAATTTTATAAACTAACACATGTCGTCTTCGTTGGTAAGCTCTCAGTGACAGTTAGTTGTTTTCATCATCATTATCCTCACTGTTTTCCAAGTCATTTTGGAAGTGAAAGACATTTTCTCTAAGGAGGCATGAAGAAAAGAGGCTATAGAAATGAACTTTCTTCACGATCCTTTGTAAATAGAAAGATTCCTAAAGAAGGTAGACAAAGTAGATGAGTTTGTTGAATTTGAATTGTCTAGTTGAGCTGTGACCACTTTTTGATTGGCTCACTCATGTGAAAACCAAGTCTCTAATCTTTTCACATCTTTCTGGAAGCTTGGTCATGGAATCGTATAGAAAAGGAGTATCTGAGTGCTAACTATAAATGTTGATTGACTGTACTTTTTCTTAATGTTTAAGCTAAAGAAAACTGGCTTTGTATTCCCTGGGACAACCTACCCAGCACCCAAGTGAATGGGGAGATTGCTATTGACCCTCACTTTAGCATGTTGAGAGCTAGGAAAAGAGCAGATGTGCACATGGTGAGGCAGGAAAATCACTGGGCAAGAACCCAAGGGAACTGGGATCTAGCTTCCAACTTAGCCACATTAAGGCCATATTGTATACTGGATATATGTCTCTTCAGGAAGATGAGAGAAATCTGAAGTCAGAAATACCTGGGATTCCAGCCCCACCACTGTTCAGCTATAAAACTTGGGAAAAGTCTTTAATTTTTCTGTGCCTCAGGGTCCTCATCCTGAACGTGAAAAAGGTGAAATAATTCTGAATCTTGACTACATATTAGAATCACTAAGGTTTTTTTGGTTGTCATTGTTTGTTTTTAAGAAATTCTGGTCCTACCCTAAATCAACTGAATTAGAATCTCTGGGGCAAAGCATGGCATCAATATTGTTTTAAATCTCCCCCAGGTGGTTCTGTCCAGTTGATTCAGATGCATGGGGAAGGTTGATATCCACTGGCTAAATAATCAATAACGTTGATGTTGTATTGACATTGATGCACTCCAACATGGACAATACGCCAAAGATATCTATGGGAACTTTGAAATGTGTACCGTGGGCTCCATTTCAAAAATAAGGATGAGGGAAGAGAGATCCAAGATGGTAGAGTAGATAAATAATCTGTTTGCCTCCTGTGAACACATTAAAATTACAGCTAAATTATAGAACAAGCAACCTGAAGTCCATCTGAAGTTTAGCTGAATAGGTTTTATAACTAAGGATATAAGGAAGAAGCCATGTAGAGACTGGTAGGAGGGGCAGAGACAGGAAACAGGCTGGCCCCAAATCTCTAGGTAGTGGTCAAGAATTAGGAGGGCTATCTCAGCCATGTAGATTTCCCCCAGAGGAGCAAGAAATCCCAGCCTTACACCAGGCTCCCTACCCTGGAGTACTCCCCTGCCTAGATGCCAGGAAGAGGAGCCCCCACAACATCTGGCTATGAAAAACAGTGGTGATTCTCACCATCCAGGTGGGACTGAAGGCTGCAGGAAAACCAGACATCCTCTTAAAGGGCCCACACACAGCCTCACTCACTCCCAGGCACTCACCCTGGGATCTGGTGGAGGGACAGTGACTCAGAGGCATCAGAGGGATATAGGTGGCAGACTGAGTTGTAAGGACTGGAGTATTGGGGTAAGGACTGGAGGGACAGTCACCATTTTCCCTGTGTGGGGTCTTCTTCCTGTGTAGCCAGCAGGTGGGCAACATCATTGCTGTGTTGAGCCCTCCCCCATGTCCATGGTCAAATCTAAATCTAAATTGGACTAGTGAACTCCGATTGCTCCACTCTGGTGAGTCCCTGAGACCCCACCTCACCCAACTTGCATACCACATGAGGCTTTATCAGCAGCTGAACCTTACAGGTGCTGACAGGTGGCAGTAGGCTTCAGAGTGTCCTGACTTTTTGTGGAGCTACCCTAAGCCTTGTACTGATGGCAACCATCCTCACTTCCCAGCGTGGCTTCTCCTACATGCCTCTGGGTTTAGCACAGACAACCACCAACCACAGATCACTTTGTAGCTCCTACCAGGTAGTTCCTGAACAGTCATAGGCAGTGGGTGACCTGGGCCTGCACTGGAGCTCCTCTTTGAGGCCTCAGAACCAATATATTTGGATGTTGGCTTCAGACCACAGGAGAGGACCACCCAATTAGCCCCACAAATAACATACAAAAAGGGTGGTCTCAATAGGCACCAGAGCCTGCTGGGGTGAATCCCACTTAGTGGGGTACGTTACCTGCACAGCAGCCCATAAGCTGTAGAAGTGGCCAAACCCCACAGCCACTCAGCCTGAGGGTCAATCCCACCCACTGAAGTGCCAATAGCAATTAAGGCTCAATTATAACAGGAGGGCACACACAACCCACACAGGGCACACTCCTGGAGCACCCGGTGGAGGTAACCAAGGAGACTGTACCTGGGCCCCACAGGGCACCTACTACATAAGGCCACCCAGTCAAGACTGGAGATGAAGCTAATTTATTTGAAACACAGAAACAAACACAGAGAGGCAGCCACAATGAGGAAAAAAAGATATACATCCCAAATGAAAGAACAGGAGAAAACTTAAGAAAAAGAATTAAATAAAATGGAGGCAGGCAACCCACCAGATAGAGTTCAAAACAATGTTTATAAAGATGCTCAAGGAACTTAGTGAGAACTTCAACAAAGAGATAAGCAGCATAAAAAAGGACATGGAAACCATAATAAACAAGCAGTTAGAAATGAAGGCTATAGTAACTGAAATGAAAAATGCACGAGAAGGAATCACCAGCAGACAAGATGAAGCAGAGGTTTGAATCAGCAATTTGAAAGGGAAGGTAGCCTAAAACACCCAATCAAAACAACAAGAAGAAAAAAAGAATCCCCCCAAATGAGAATAGTTTAAGGGACCTCTAGGATAACATCAGTGTAACAAAATTTGCTTCATAAGGGTACCAAAAGAAGAAGAGAGAAAGCGAGGGATTGAGAACCTATTTGAAGAAATAAAGACTGAATTTTTTCCTGACCTGGTGAAGAAAATAGCCATACGAGTCCAGGAAGCACAGAGAGTCCCAGACAAAATAAACTCAAAGAAGTCCACACCAAGACACATTATAATTAAAATGGCAATCGTTAAAGACAAAGAGAGAATCTTAAAAGCAGCAAGAGAAAGGCAAGTAGTTACTTAAAAAGCTCATAGACACAGACAATAGTTAAGTGGTTACCAGAGGGTAAGGGGGGTGGGGGAAGGAGATGAGGGTAAGGGGGATCAAATATATGGTGATGGAAGGAGAACTGACTCTGGGTGGTGAACACACAATGGGATTTATAGATGATGTAATACAGAATTGTACACCTGAAATTATGTAATTTCATTCACAATTGTCACCCCAATAATTTTTTTTTAAAAGGATCTCCAACAAGATTGTCAGTTGAGTTCTCGACAAAAACTTTGCAGGCCAGAAGGGATTGGTACGAAATAGTCTAAGTAATGAAAAGTAAGGACCTGTAATCAAAAGTACTCTAACCAGCAAAGTTACATCATTTAGAATTGAAGGAGAGATGAAGAGTTTCCCAGACTAGAAAAAGTTAAAGGAGATCATCACCACCAAACCAGTATTACAAAGAATGTTAGAGGGACTTCTTTAAGACACACACAAAAAGATAAAAAAGTATAAATAACAAAATGCCAATAACTACATATCTATCAACAATTACTTTCAATGTAAATGGATTAAATGCTCCCATCAAAAGACATAGGGGACATGAATAGATAAGAGAACAAAATCTTTACATATGCTGCCTACAAAATACTCACTTCAGATTGAAAGACACACACACAGATTGAAAGTAAAGGGATGGAAAAAGATATTTCACGAAAATGGAAACAAAGAAAAAACTGGGGTAGCAATACTTATATCAGACAAAACAGACTTAAAATAAAGGCTATAACAAGAGAAAAAGGACCCAGCAATCCCACTTCTGGGTATTCATTCAAAGAAACCCAAAATGCTACTTTGAGGGGATGTGTGCCTGCATATATTCATTGTAGCATTGTTTAAAATGGCCAAGATGTAGAGGCAGCCTGGGTGTCTGTTGATGGAAGAATGGATAAAGAGGAGGTGGTACATGTATACAATGGAATATTGCTTGGCCAAGGAAGGGTTCTTGCTACCTGTGGCGGCATGGATAGACCTGGAAGGTATTTTGCTGAGTGGAGTATATTACACAGAGAAAGACAGATGCAATGTGATTTCACTTACAGGTGGAATTCAAAGAACAAAATAAAAAAAACAAAACAGAAACAAACTCATAGGTAGATATAGTGAACATTTTGATGGTTGCCAAATGGGAGGGGGCTTGGGAGTGTGGGTGAAAAGGGGGAAGGGATTAAGAAGTACAAATTTGTTGTTACAAAGTAGTCATGGGGCTGTAGAGTATAGCATAAGAAGTATAGTTACTAGTACTGTAATAACTATGTGTGGTGTAGATGAGCACTAGATTTTTTGGGGTGATAGATGGGAGGGGGTTGGGGGCAGGTTGGAAAAGTTGAAGGGATTAAGAAGTAGAAACTTGTAGTTACAAAATAGTCACAGGGATGTAAATTAAAACATAGGGAACATAATAATATGGTAATAACTATGTATAGTGCCAGGTGGGTCCTAGACTAGTCAGGGGGTTCACTTCTTAAATTATATAAATGTCTAACCACTATGCTGTACACCTGATATTAATATAAAATAGTATTGAATGTCAAGTCTAATTGAAAAATTAAAAAGGGGGTAAAATGTGAAGGGGAGTAAGAGCTCCAAATCTCTAGGTATAAAACAAATAAGCCATGGGGATGTAATACACAGCATGGGGAATATAGTCAATGATATTGAGATACCTTGTTATGGTGTCAGATTGTTGCTGTATTTATCACGGTGATCACTTCTTTAGGTATATGAATGCTGAATAACTATGGTGTACAACTGAAACTAATGAAACATTATATGTTAGCTATATTTTTAATAAAAATATTTTTTAAATAAAAATAAATAAAAAAACAACAAGGATTTCTGGATCAAAAAGCAAATGCATAGCCAATTTTTCTAGAAATTGACATATTATCTGGGATTCTGTCTTTTTGAATTGCCAGTAGTGATGTATGTGAGTGCTTGTTTCCCCAGCCAGGCCAAGAATATGATGTTAATCTTAAAGCTAGTAAATAAAGCAATAATATTATAGTATAAAAAAATAATTCACTCTCTGAAGAATAATAATAAAAATAATTTCACTCTCTGAACTTGTCTTATGCTTTCCATGGCGTGTTTGGAGCACTGAATCCACAGCTGAGTGAAACAAGGGTCTTTGCAGATGGTTGAAGAACAGGACTACTTTGTCCTGGGCAGAAGGTTGGTGAGGTCAGTGGAATTTTCTCACAATCTGAGTCATGTGGTACTTTATAAAAAGGTGCTCTACTAACATCAAAGCTGAAAATCTCACATGAAGTCAAATTTCAGAATGATGACCAAGGACTGCCTTTTTCCCCTGGTACTAGAACTTCTGATTTTTATTTTTTCAGTTCTACTATTTTTTTTTTTTATCAAAACTACTATTCATCATTTGTCTGTGTGGTCTTTAAAAAATTAGAACCATATGTGATTTTTGCAGCATCCTGACTGCCCACCAATCCAGTGTTTGAGTGCTTTCTGGGTGCGAAAGGAATCTCCAACTCTGCCCAAAAAGATTGGGGTCAGGGGAACCTCTCTACTCTCTGCCTCTGGAATTGGTGCTCCACCTGGGTTAGGTGAAGAGATCAGGGTTTTAAGATACCTACACAATCTATCACAGCCTACTAAAGTAAAGTACTGCTAATAACAACAGAATTAAAAATCTTGACAAATTTATGTTCTGAGGACCTCTACTTTGTGGAAAAACTATACGAGTACAAAGGCTATTTTCATTAACAGAATAATCTCAAATTATTCTCTTTTCTTTTTATCAAAATATAAAGAATATAGGTTAAAAACTCTATTGTCAAGGGTCATGGTTTGCATGAAAGCCCCAAGGTGGTTCTGTAGTTCCAATATTTTAATTTGGATTAATCAACATACATAAATATCGTGGTTTGGCATCCAGGTAGCTCAATCTGTACAGACTTGGCCTCTCCCTGGGCAAAAAGTTTCCCGTAAAGGGCCAAAAGGTAGGCAACGTGCTTTAGAAAGAGAAAGCATAAGCAGAATACAAAACTGAAAATAGCCCAATTTAGTTAATATTTAACACTTTAATCTTTATATAGCAGGTTGAAAATTTAAGATCTATTGGTGGCCAGTAAAACCAACAAAATTTCTTTAACATTTTAGAATCTGAAACCACTTAACAGTAATGGAAAGGCTATCTGTTATGAAATGTGTTTAATCATGGAGGAAAAGGCTAAATTTCCAGTTAGGAAAGCCAGCCACCCACTTGCTGTTAACAGACACAAGCCAAAACCACCAGGCTAGAGTTCAGTTCTGAAATTTACAACAGCGATCACTCCGCCTACCCTTTCCTTTCCTGATTTTATTGTTAGTCAAGGAGTTTCCTAAATCCTAAAGACTGTTCCCTTGTGATGCCTGGATCTCACTCCTGAGACCCTTATCAGCACTAATGGATTTCCAGGAGCCGCAGGAGGAGTCTTCAGCCTGAATATCTAGGTTCTCTTCTGCTATCCACTCTGAGCTCTCTCACAGCCTGCCTTTCCTACTTCTGGCACCAGCTCTGCTCTCTCAAACCTCCACCTAACACCAAATTCCATGCATATGTGTATTCAGATCCTTGGGTCAACCTGAATTACTTAACTCTTGACTCCCTCCAAATGGTAGACTTGAAGCCAGAAATATCAAGATTTAGAACCCATATTCACTCTACATTCTGCCTCACCCTGTCTTCCCCAACACATTGTTTATGATTTTTTTTATCAGCTACAGAATAATAAAAATATATATTTGGTCTTTGTCCCTGACACCTGGCACATACCTCCCAAAACCATTGGAATTTTCTGAGTGATAGGAGCATTTTTTTTTCTTTGTTCATAACAATCACCTTCTGAACATACCTGAGATTATGTTAATGAGGTGAGTCAAGGTGGGCCTCTGGATAGCTTCAGAATGGGAGCTGGTCACCAGATAAACCAACCATAGGACTAGGACATTAGAACTATGAGCCTCATGACATACTTTGGGGGAGAGAAGCAAGCTGGAGATTGAGTTCAATCACTAGTGACCATTGCTTTAGTCAACCATGCCCATATAACGAAATCCCTAAAAAATTCAGAATGACAAGTTTGGGAGAGCTTTCAATGAGTAAATCCATGGAAGTTCTGGGAGAATGGCATGCCCAAAGAGGGCATGGAAGCCCCACACCACCTCTTTTCCCATAACGTGCTCTGTGCAGCTTTTCTATCTGGCTGTTCCTGAGTTGTATCCTTTATAATAAACTGGTAATCATAAGTAAAGCACTTTCCCAAGCCTGTGAATCATGCTAGCAAACTGTCAAACCTGAGGCGGGGTATGGGAACCCCTGATTTGTAGTCACCTAGTCAGAAGTATGGGTAGCTGGGGACCCCGTTTGTGGCTGGCATCTGAAGTGGGCAGTCTTATAGGACTGAACCCGTAACCAATGGGAGCTGTGCTTAATGTCAGAACGGAATTGTAGGATACACAGTTGGTGTCGGAGAATTGGTGGTGGAAGAATGTATTTGAATAGTTGGGGGAAAACCACACACTAGAAAAGGAAAAGGAATCCTTGTGTCTGGCTAGGAAGTGTGAAGACTGGTAAGTTTCCTCCCCCCCCTACCCCCGCAACTGTCTGTAGAGTCAGTGTGACTGCTGACATAGGAGAGGGAGAAATAGGCTTGTCAGCTAGCAACACAAGCTATTTGGGCCATCTAACGAAGGACACTCAATATGTGTTACTTGACCAAATCATTGCCTTGGAACATGGAACATCTATTCTATGGGAAACCGATGTGAGTACCAAGTCACTGCCACTATGCCCACATTCTTGGCTTTGTTACAAAGAAACATTATGCCTTGAAACAACGTATGACATGTTCGGGCTGAGGTTAACTGGGACTTGATTATGGCTTGAGGGCCCTGTAGCTGCTTTGATGCTGTGATTCATTCATTGATCTTAGTTTGACTATTTATACGTCAATGTCAAAGTCTCACCCAGCATAACCACAGAGGCTGCTGGATAAATCCACAAAGTAGACACTGGAGGATCAAGCAAGACTCACTGGTGTTTTTATACAAGGAGAAAGATACAGTGACATATGGAGAATTTATTGGTATGACCCCTACGACATCAGATGGGCCTCCTTATCCCTCAGAGACAGGGTGTGATTGGCTTGGAATGCTGCAAATTCTGTGGTTGCCGAAGCCTATAATTGTTCCCAGTTTTTCTAATTCCCAGGGATTTACATACTCATGCTCCTCTGGCCTTCTAGCTCCTCACATGTTCTCTGCTTTACTCTACATCTCCAGACCCAGAACTCAGCCTCAGCTTCTTTATGGAGAGAGAGAAACAGAGAGAGACAGAGAGAAACAGAGAGAGAGAGAGAGAGAGAGAGAGAGAGAGAGAGAGAGAGAGAGAGAGAGAGAGAGAGAGAGAGAATGGAGGCAGAGGAGGTAGGGAGGGGGAGAGGGGAATGGGAGAAAAGGAGCAAAAATATTTAAAACAATTGTTTTTCAAGTTTAATATTTTACTGAAAGCGTGGTGGTCATAGGAAGGTGTTATATCATTTACTTTATTCCTCGTCTATCTTTTTGGCCTTTTCCTCTCCTCTCCCCCATCACTGCCATCTCTTTTCCATACTCCTTCCCTCCAATAAGTGAAGAATGAATAACAAAATTTAAATGTCACCCTTTTATATCCACTATAATTTAATGGATCTAGATCAGGGTCAGCAAATATTTGCTGTAAATAGGGATTCTTAGGGAATTCGGGAAATATCACCCAGCATCATAGGGATGCGACCAGAAAATAAATATTTTCATCTTTGCGAGACATATGGTCTCTGTCAAAACAGCTCCACTCTGCTGTTATAGCACAAAAGTAGTGAAAGGCAATACATAAACCATTGGATGTAGCTGTGTTCCAATAAAACTTTACTTGCAAAACAGGCTGCAGATCCATTGGCCTCTTGGGTTTGTCAATGCTTGATCTACATAACGATCATCAATGGCTGCTAACATCACCCAAAAGCGACAAAACATTATGTACCTCCTGATGGCAGTATACATCACCCCCTATGAGGTAGACTTGAGGGGAAAAAAAAATCCAACCTAAATCTGACCAAGTCTCTACATTTAACTACTAAATCTTAGGGAATTCGGGAAATATCACCCAGCATCATAGGGATGCGACCAGAAACGTAAAGACTCTTGCAAGTCCTACGGGACAAAGGACCTAGTATCTTTAACATATAACTGCAAGGAAGAAAAAATATGGAAGACTAATTTATGGATGAAAGGACACTTGTGACACATAACAGTTAATTAAAATATGACTAAAAAGAATTGCCCTCAAAACTCCAAGCTCTTGCCTAACTCTTATGCAGGACAACTTACCATCGCTTTACTCTAAGTCTTGAATTCCCAAGCTCGTCAAGGGGTGTCCCTCAGTAAGACTCCATACTCTATAGAAAGAACATGGAAGCAATACTTTACCCAGTTTCTCTAGGAAATAAAAATTCTCCAGGAGACAGCGAAGAGGTAATTTCAGGCAAAGAAGGGTCAAACCCTGATCCCGTTTTTTCAGTTAATGTTCCAATGTTTGTTTTATCTAATGCAAAGTTCTCCATAAGGACATACAAAAGAAATTGCTTTACAGTTAGAGAGAATGGACATATTTCAACAATCTCTCAACTAATGAGAACACTGGAAATCATCTGAGGAGATTTTATTTTGTGTATAGCATTTGGTAAATTAGTCACTTAACTTTTACTTTCTCTTTGGCTTTATTTTCTCATAAAATAATCATTGCCTATACCAATGCACAATCATTTTTATGCAGGATGCACAATTCAGAGAGCTATTAACTCCTTGGGGAAAAAAATGGCTGTTAATACACACATTTTTTTCTTGTTTAGGTTTATTTCCCACCAGAGAACCATAAAATATCCCAATTAACTATGAATCTTAGTTTGTGGTAAGTGGGAATATCCACAGCCCTCTTCAAACTTGAAACATATTTTAGTCCTCTGTAGTATAGAACTAAATTACTGCATCATAATGAAAATAAATTTGCTAATTAGTTCACTTAATCAAATTTGACTGAAGTGGCTCCTAGCAGCATACACCTGGGAGACTTAAGTCATCTGTTTCTTAGCACTCCTCACCTACAAGTGACATTTTCTATTTTTTGTCAGAGAAAAATTATTTGGCTTCCTCTTCAAATCTTAGAAGCGAGACTCTATGCAGTTAATAGTACTATGCTATGGTACTAGAAATCTGGAATAATCCCTATAAGCCCCAATTGGGCTGGATACTAGGCTGGGCATAGCAAGTAGGTAAGAAGTTAACAAAATAAAAGATCAGGGAGAAGAAAAAAAAAATCGATTGGAATTTCATGAACTTATATGCTTCATCCTCAATCTATGAAAAATAGAACCATGAAGAATTGCTTGATTCTGACCAAAATGTGAGCTAAACTTCCTCACACACCCAGCTTGTGACATATGGTGGCAATTCTATCAATCTCAGTCTCTATGTATTCTAGTACAATATATGTCCCTTTTCTCTAATTGCTCACTCACCAAATCAAGCTTTGGCTAATTAATTGGGCTTCCAGTTATATGTCTACTGTTAGCATTTCCCTGTGTATCTGCTCTTTATCTGATGCCTCCTCACAACATGTGCAATGGTTTCAAGTTTCAGACTTACTTGCTCTCACACGCTGAAGCAAAATATGACCTTGGGTGAGAAGTATTGAAAAGAAGGCAAGCATTATAAATGAGTTTCTTCAGTATATAATCACCAGTGTTTGTGCTGAGATCCTGGGTCATTTGCTAAGATCCCATCTTCTGGTCCCCAATTTAACCTGAGCTTATTAACTTGTGTTTCCCAGAACTTCTGTCTAACTTCCTGCCTCTCTGCCTTCCCAAGTTTCTTAGCCTGGTTTCCTGATCTCTGATTCCTGAACACTACAGAGTACTGAAATTTTGCTTATCTAGAATGTACCTCCTGTATCTCCTTTCTTAAGCCTGCTTCATAGAACTTGACACTTTTTAACTGCCTGACATTCTGGTTCTTACCTGACTAACCTAACTTAATGAATCTCTCTAGACATTACCTTTTTTGTCATTATCTGTCTCTCTGATTAAGTACCTGCACCAAGGTAGTGAGAGATAATGACTAGACTCAGTTATCCCCAAAAGGCATTCTATTTTAAATTAAACATAAAAAATCAACACAATGGAGTACTGATTTTAAATTAGCTCCTGCTGAATATAGATAGATTTTGTAATAAAACAAAAAAGTTGGATCATGTACATGTTCGCTGCTGCCTATTAAGGGAAAGTTTTTGACAGTAATTCAGGCATTGCATGAAGTGGTTAAGCTGATGAGCTATTGAATCCAACAGATGGGTATTACAGGCCCCTTTTTAAGGTTTTGCTGTGTATCAGCTCAGAGACTTTGGGAAAAGTTTCCTAACTTCTCTGAACCTCAGTTTCGTCATCTTTAAAATGATAGAATTAGTACCCACTTGTGTTATCATAGGAAGACATTTGGTCCTTGTCCCAGATTCCTGTCACAGAGCTCCTAAAATCCTTGAAATTTCCTGAGTGATAATGGTGATAGAAACATCTTTTGTTTTAGTGAGATGGCTTCAGGATGGGAGCTGGTCATCAGAAAGACCAAGTCTTGATTAGAAGTTTGGAACTTTTAGCTCCACTACCACTCCCCAGCCTCCAAGGAGAGGAGAACAGCTAGAGATTGAGTCACTCAGCAATGGCCACCTTGCCTGTGTAATGAAACTTCTAATAAACACCTAAACTATGGTGTTAGGAGAGCTTCTGGGTTATTCAATTCATGGATGTGTTAGGAGGCTGGCATGCCTAGACAGGGCATGGGAGCTCCACGCCCATTGCCCTACCTATCTCCATTTGGCTGTTCCTGAGTTGTATCCTTTAAAATAAACTGATAATAGTAAATAAAGTGCTTTCCTGAGTTCTGTGAGTTGTTCCACAGAATTATCAAAACTAAAGATTGGGTTTTAGGAATCCTTTGAATTTACAGTCAGTTAATCAAAAGTATTAGTGACTAGCTGGGACTTGTGACTAACATCTTAAGTGAGGGCAGTCTTTCAGGACTGAGCCCTTAACTTGTAGTCGATGACACTAATTCAAGGTAAATCGTGTCAGAATTGACTTGAATTGTAGGACAGTCAGCTGGTGTGGGAAAGTTGGAAGAGTGGTATTGGAAAAGACACTATGCATTTGTTGTCAGAAGTGTTATGAGTAAAAACCGTTCATTTCCACCTTGTAGAGCTGTTATGGAAATGTAATCAGATAATACAAGGGTGATCAAATAATATAGTGAATGTTTAAATTAAAAAAGTTATTACAGTAAAAGACACATTGCCATTAATCCCCCTCAAAATACTCCTCCTCGCTTTGAACACACTTATCCCATCGTTCTTGCCACTTTCTGAAGCAGTTCTGGAGGTCCTCTTTCCTGAGTGTCTTTAGTTGCATTGTCATGGCTGCTTCGATGTCCTGAATCATTTTGACTTTGGGGAAGAGACAGAAGTCATATGGTGCCAGATCAGTGAATAAGGTGGATGAGGACACACCATGATGTTTTTATTTGACAGAAATTGTCATATACCAGAAGTGATGTGTGACAAGGAGCATTGTCTTAATGGAGGATGATTTACGGCACACTTTAAAACACACCTCTGTCAACCGTGGCTCATACCCGACTGACTACACCAAACAAGTTGAAACTTGTCACATACTGTTACTAAGGTGACTATGGTTGGATGCCGTGCTTCCCAAGATCGCTGCCTTTCTGTTGGATGGCACTTGGCAGCAGCATTCACTATATTTTGTGATCACAATGGAAAGGCTCTGTGTTACACATTGCTTCTGGTACAGCAATTTCTGTCAAATAAAACCTTACGGTGTGTTTTCATCCACCTTATTCTCTAGATCTGGTACCCTGAGGCTTCTGACTCTTCCCCAAAGTCAAAATGACCATGGAAGGAAAATATTTTGAATCGGTTCATGACATTGAGGCAGCCATGACGGCGCAACTAAAGGCACTCACAAAAGAGGACTTCCAGAACTGCTTCACAAAGGGGCAAGAATGATGGGATAAGTGTGTTCGAAGTGAGGAGGAGTATTTTGAGGGGGTTTAATGGCAATGTATCTTTTACTGTAATAACTTTTAAAATTTAAACATTCACTGTATTTTGTGATCACACTGTATATAAAATGCTTAGAGCAGGGCCTAGGTCTTGGTAATTACTCTATAAATGGTCATTATTATTATTGCTATTGTTATTGTTGCTATTATTATAACATTATTATTGAATAAGGTTGACACTGTACTGTGAAGATCAAAGAACCTGACATAGATGTGAATGCTTAGCTACCCATAGCATTAAGATTTTCTTTCGGACTTTGGAGTCTTAAATCACAATAGTAAATAGTAACAATTCTGTTATAAATTATTTAAATGCAAAAAAAAAAAGAGGTTCTACTGTTTTTTTTTTTTCCTCTGGCATTCCCTTTGGGGAGAGTACAGTTCATTTGAAGAACACTACTGTAAGGGATTGGGCTAAATAAGAACATTACTGTGGGGGGAGGGTGTCCTGGATGAACTTGAACTCGGATTCAGAGGCCAACACTGTTTGAGGGCCTAAACCACCAACAGCTCTCATCTATCTGTTTAAATAAATTGATTTGCATGGGAAGAGGTGGCTTACAAGGAGGAAATTTTTATTTGGTTGCCTGGGAAGAAGACAGGAAAATGGAGAAGACAATGTTACTCCAAGAAGTAGATCTGATGCCCTCAGAGAAGTTACAGGCAGACACCAAGGGAAATTTCCATGGGGATTTGGGAGGTATAAGACACTGCTGAGTGTTAGGGACCTTCTACCTGTTTATTAACTCTCTGCTTGAGCATCATGGAAGAATTCAGGGAACTCTTTTGTTCCTCAAGTGTTGGAAGCTTTGGGAACTTTGGGAGAGAGCCCCTAAGTAGACACTTGGCATTCTTACAGAGAATATCAGGTGGCCCACCAAGTGGATCCAAGAGAAATTTACTTTTACAAATGGGCTGAGCAGGAGAACTGCTTGTGAATAAATTCTCAACATGTGCCTAAATCATTCCCAAAATAACTTGGTTGATGGAGGGAGGAGGGCATAGAATTCCCATGTTGAGTATATAACAAACATAATATGCCAGTTAGATTTACAGTCACTGGAGCCCAGTACCTTCTTGATTGTATAGTCCTATTTCTTAGCATGGGTTCCATGGCCAGGTCCTCAGGGTTTTGTGGCTGGTTTATGGCCTGGATGAACGTTGAAGGAAGCATCTGGAGCTATAAGGCCATGGAAATAGTAACTGCCCTCAAACCCTGTGGCTTCCAAACGGCAAGCTCAAGTTCCATAAAACTAGAAACTCAAATAAAAGTACCATTTCCTTTGCTAAGAAAATCATCACAGTGAATGTCTTATGTGGCCATACCAAAGGTCACAAACTGGCCAGATATAGCTTGCCCATAGTTATGTTTGGCCAACATAGTGTTTCAAAAATTTTAATAGGTGTATCTTTAGATGTGGCACATGTCCTGTCCTTTGCCACAACCCAAACCACTTCTCTTATAGTGAGCCAGTTTCTCTCCTTTTAGTGGTTTGCCTGGTTCCTGAAATCACTTGAACTTTCAGCACCTGCTTCTTTGTAGTCCCCATTTCACCATCAGAAGAATGCAAACGTGTTAGTCAGAAGTGAGGCCAATGTAGCCCCGTTAGGAGAAAGAGCACCAGATTGCGACTGTGAAGGTGTCCACTTAAAAAGTTAGTTCTTCGGGGTGGCTGGTTAGCTCAGTTGGTTAGAGCATGGTGCTACTAACACCAAGGTTGCCAGTTCGATCCCCACATGGGCCAGTGAGCTGTGCGCTCCTTAAAAAAATTAAAAATAAAATGTTAGTTCTTCTATGTGCAACAAGTTGCTCTGAATCTCTGGGTCTCTTGTCTATTTTAGTGTAGAGTAGGAGAATCAGCCGTTCTTCCAAAAAGCCCTCCCCCCATTTTATTTCCTAATGCTATGTAATCTCAGAGTTCTTAATGGTAGGTTAGTGGGCTGATTGGCAAAATGATAATAGGCTGGACAAGGACTCAGCACCCTCAGGTTTCACGTTCTGCTTTGCAACTAGTTCACACTGTAGCCTTGGGAGAAATGCTTTGCCTCTTCAAATCATAGAGAAAATGAAGTGCTGTGTTTGATGATCTTCAAAGACCCTTCCAGCTCTTTCCTTCAGTGATTCCATTTTTCTACATATGAAGGGGAACACATTTTGCTAGTGAGGACCATTGTTTCTGAAGAGAATTACTGTTCCATGACCCTGGTCTGGAATTTATTCTGCTTATAGATTTTGAAATGCTTCAGCTGGATTTATGCTTTTTTCTCTTTCTGGCCCAAGACTTTGTATGAAAAACAATTGCCTGCGGGACGTTACACAATTTATCCAGCATGTCTGAGAAAGCTTTGGAATTCAAGATCCTCTAGAAAGTTAGGGTAGAATTCTTCCTTGAACTGGGAGCTGTAATGGTCCAATAAAAGGATGGCAGTAGCAAATGGGGTGTCCGCTAGAATGGTCTCCACAAGAAGCTCATGGTGGGCAAACTATCAATTCTCTCAATGAACTGTCTCCAAAAGACCTTGCTGTAAGGTGCTGTTAGCCAGCAGGCAACTGACCCCCACAACCTTCCATAGACTTCTGTCTCAGCCTACCCACAAGGAGTATTGATCCTTTGCTCCCATAAAAAAGTCTGGTCCTGGAGGAAGCTAATTACAACTTACAAAACTGTTATGGCAACACAATGGATATGAAATATGCCATACCATGGGCTGGAAACTCTGATTCCACAGTGCAAGCAATAAAAGAAAATAGATCTCCCCATCACAAGGAAAATGAAGTTTGGATTAGAGGTATATTGTGAGCACAAAGAGTAGCTATTACCAAGGTTATAGAGTCGCAACTGCTGACACACTCACATACAGGCCTCTAGCTCTGTTGTCATAAAAGGATGCTGACTTCCCAAGAGCATATTTCTCTGTATTTTTGAAGGAGGAAAAGCCAGAATGTCTGGGGTCCGCTCCCCAGAGCCTCTAATGTATTGGGTCATGCCATCTTTTTCCACTTACAAATGCTGTGTGGGGAAATTCAGGCCATCCAGGAAATGAAACAACATATGTAAATATGCAAATGAAGCTTAAGGGATACAATATTTGTGTGTGTGTGTGTGTGTGTGTGTGTGTGTGTGTGTAAGTGAATAATAAGCTTTTTTTGGTAGCTTTTTCCAAGGGAAGGCAATGGGGATAAGGGAGCCTTGATTTCCTGCTAAGTCATCTGTCCACTTTCTAACACTACATAGTTCAGCGGGCTGCGTCAGGTGTCTGGGTGAAGGAGGAAGGCTTGGGTCAGAAGCACCAGTATTGCCATAGCTTGATAATCATACTAGAGGTGGGACTGAGAATAAGAGACAGGGAAAGAAAAGAGGAAAAAAGAGAAGAGTAGCAATGGATTCTGAATTCCCAATTGTCACTGTTATTTGGGGAGAGCAATCACCTGTCCTCCCACAGGAATTAGAAAAATGTATTCTCAGTCATGCAGTGCTGCACCAATAAATCTGGAGCCTTCACATGGAGGGGACTGAGGCTCCATGGGCAGGGGCAAGCAGCTGAAAACTCACACACACAGGGTTTAGGGATGGGAGGAGGGACTTACCAAGGAGTCAAGGTGAAAGAAGAGCCTTCAGGCAGGTGGGGCAGTTTCTAGTGCCTGGAATTGTTGTGGGTAGGAACACAGCTTAGTGGGAACACCTTGTACCACCTGGGTGTTCATTCTGTTTGCCTGACAGAGAGCAAATGCAAGTTATGTGCTTCATTTATTGCTATTTACAGAGCATGTGCCATGTGCCATGCCCTGTTGCAGGCTCTTGGGATAAGGAAGTGGACGATGTAAGAAATGCCCCTGCTCTCGAGGACTTTGCATTCCACTGGGAAACAGAAACAAATGAGCAAAAACAAACCAACAAACAAAATGAAAGCACACGATTATTTCAAACATCAGTATGTGGTATAAAGACCTCAAAATACTGTAATGTGATGTAGGAGGACTGGAGGAAACTGGCGGGGGCGGGGGGGGGCTGCTATCCTGAACTATTTACCACCTAGGTGATCTTGATGAATTACTTAGTTCTGTGAGTCGATGTCCTCATCGATACAATCGTGTTAACAGATACTATGTATCCCAAAGTGTTGTATAGAAGATTAACTGAGATAATACATGTGCACAGCATCCTGCCGGCCCAAGCCTCTTCAGACTGTGCTATTGCAGCTCCAGATATGTCTGACATGGGAGTGACCTGAGACCAGAACTGCCCATCTGAGTCCTACTTGGATCCCTCACCCACAGAAACCATGAGAGATAATAAAATAATCATTGTTTATTATTTGAAGACACTAAGTCTCAGGGTAATTTCTTATGTGGCAATAAATAAATAGATCAAATTACTTTATAAAGAAGGAGAGACTTCCTTTCATTATTTCATCCTGGAAGAGAAAAACTCTTCCAGAAGGGTTTGTTACCAGCAGAAACTATTCTAAAATACAGTGTATTCATAGAAATTTTGAGGTTTAGTAAGGCCAACAGACCAGGAGATTACTGACATTGAAAAGACAGTTGGTTGCTCCCAGTTTCTAAGAGAAGTGGGCCTGCCATGCAGGAAGGGCCACATAGGGAAGCACCAGGATTTGTCAGAAGGCAGAGGGAGAAGGAGGAACCATGGGGAAGAACCTTTACTGTGGTTTCTGTGGGAAGGCACAGGCAAGGCAAGGTAAGCAGATTGAGGATTGGCTAATCTGAATTATTTCAATGGCTCTGGTGTATAGGGGCTGTCCCAAGTGGCCCGGTACCTTGCTCTGGGGTGATTAGGGCAGGGAAATCGTGGCTTGAGTGTGAGAGCTCCATAAAGGAGGTGGTTGGTATGTGGGCCCTGGATTGATTGGTTTCTACTTTAAAAATGGGTGAGTTGTTTACTATCTATCTCTAGGAGTTGGCTAACCCTGAAAGGGGCCGGCCCTCCAGGATCAGCAAGGTCCCAGCTGTCAAAGCAGCAGAATACAGAAAATAAAGTACATGACTAATACAGAGCCTACCTCCCATTACAGAAGAAAACAATATCTGAATCTTACTTTCCCCAGCTACCTTGTGGCTAGGGAGTAGATTTATGATCCATTGTAGCCTCTAGAATTTGAGAGAAAAATCTGCTGGGGAAAGGAGTGGGATTTGGTTCTGAGAAAGATTTCCTGCCCTGATAAAAGAGAAACAGACTCGCACAAGGAGAAACCCTCCCCCCTCCTCTCAATTGGAACATTGTCATATTAAGGACTCGCAGTTTGGAGCTGCCATATTAACTTGTGACCATGAGAAGATAACCAAGACAAAAGACCAAGATAGTCACAGAGAAAACGACCTGGTAGGCCACATCACTGAGTCCCCGTCAACTCCGGAACCCTATTGTTTAAACATTTCTTCTGGTATTAGGTCATTTGCAGCCAGAGCATAACTGACATACTATGTTGGCCAACGATAAATGGCAGCATGACGAAATCACTTTCTTCTACTTCCTGGACTCCATTGGTAACCACTATGCTTAGAAGATAAAGAAATTTAGTTGCCTTGCCAAAATAGCAAAGAGTTACTTGAGTCCTTATGGTTGAGAACCACCAATTTTCAAAGCATGAGGTAGAGCTGGGTTATGTGAGGGTTTACTTAAGGGGAGAGAAGAGAAACAGATGAGGAATGAAAGTGAATGCTGGAAGCTCTGAAGACAAGAGTCCACATCAGTATGCTGCCTGAGGTAGGGGCTGCTTGGTATTCACTGTGTTCGGACATATGGAAGTTGTGAGGAGGTGTTTTATGTGGTCACTGGATGTATTTCACACGGCTTAGAGGGAACATATAGGATTCATGTGGGCATGGTCCTGGCAGCATGCACCCACCAGAGGAATAGGGAGGAGTCAGAGTAACATGAAATAGGAAGAACAGAGAGAAGGAAGATGATTAATGTGTCTTTTTAATTGGTGAAATAAGGATGTGGGATGTATAATTTCAGTCTAGTGAAAAGAGTTGGGATACATGGTGTCTCAGCCCTCTAGATTTTGCTGAGTATGCTGTTTTTCATATATCATCTCCAATCACATGAATTTATTGAAAACTGGTGTTTTATCTTAACTGAAATATTATCTTGAGGCTACAATCTGTTGGCCAGTAGGGGAAAATATTATAAAAAGGGGAAATACAAGCAGAACTAATAAAAATCTACGATGATTAGGATATCCATGACTAGACCACTATCAGAATTCTTCCTGGACTTAGTCTGTTAATTATCTTCAGTGGAAGTGGTTGGGTGATGGGATGTAACTTTCCCCCATGCAGGAGGGTTTCTTTCCCATCTGCACTGTTTAGTCAGTCAGTTGTTTCTGAATTTGTCTTATTTGCTCCCTCTCTCCAAATTTTCCTCATTCATCCCTTCATTCCACACATTTAAAGCTAGTAAGTGCTAGAGAGAGACACTGAGGATATAGTATTAGGTAAAACAGGAATTATTCCCAATATGAAACCGTATTTTTGGTCCCAAGTGACCAGTTGTTTATTGCTGCTGCATACATAAACACAAACACAAAAAGACTCTTATAATCATTCCCAGTTCTACTTGCTTTGGTATTGGTCATATTGCCTACGGATCCCTACCTCTCTCTGCTTGGTAGAAACCATATTTTTCATTTCTACTTTGGCCAGGAAGTCCTAGGAATAGGGGAGCTCTGATGAGACTGAAACTCCACTGTATCCTGTACCCACAAAACAAATATAATTGAGATAAGATTTAGAATTTGTTTAAGTCCTCTTCCTCACTATATTTTGTTTCCCTGCATCCATTCTGCCATATGACCTAGGAATCAGGGTTTAATAAATGCCAGCTCAAGGTGTCATATACATCCCACTAGAAAGGTAAAGTCCTAGGTTTGCGTAGGGGCATGGCCTGTAGTGAGAGGGGGGCAAAGACATATCATGCCAGTGCTTCTGCTCTCCTTCCCTCTTAGGATGTGTAAGTGAATAAAAATACTTTTTTCCGGGGCCAGCCCGGTGACTCAGGTGGTTGGAGCTCCATGCTCCTAACTCCGAAGGCTGCCAGTTCGATTCTCACATGGGCCAGTGGGCTCTCAACCACAAGGGTGCCAGTTCAATTCCTCGAGTCCCGCAAGGGATGGTGGGCTGCGCCCCCTGCAACTAGTAAACGGCAACTGGACCTGGAGCTCAGCTGCACCCTCCACAACTAAGATTGAAAGGACAACAACTTGACTGGGAAAAAAGGCCTGGAAGTACACACTGTTCCCCAATAAAGTCCTGTTCCCCTTCCCCAATAAAAATCTTTAAAAAAAACAAACTTTTTTCCTACCCTTGTAGATCCTTGGCTGAGACCCACAAATTAAAAAAAGACAAATTAGTAGGAGAAAACAAATAGAAGTTTAATAACATGTATATCTCCTAGATACATGGGAGAGATCCTGGAAATCTGAGTAACTCTCTGAAATGGCTGAAGCCACCAAGTTAAAGACCATCTCCAACTAAAGACAAAAGAAGATGTTGAAGTGGGGGGAATCATTTATGGCAGGTGGCCAGGAAAAACATAGTAAATATTAAGGTACTTGTGCAGATTTAAGTTCATGCCTTCTCTAGTGATAAGAGTTTCTAGAGATTTAGTCACCTTCCTCTTCCTGGTACAGAGAGAAGGACACCCTTACAAATAGAGATTTCCCTTATAAATGTAAATTTCCCTCACAAGAGGGTAACTTCTACTCAGTTTTCAGAGCTTCTCCTATGTCTGTTGTTTAAAAACAAACAAACAAACAAACAAACAAACAAACAAAAAAGCTCAGGATAATCCTTATGCCAAAGAGGCATATTTTGGAAGTAGTAAATTCTGCAGATCTTCAAATGGAACCTGAGGGGAGAGGCAGGAAATGTGGACAATATATCCTAATAAGCAGTGTGTATTGGCCATTGAGGGCAGAGCCAGGGGACAGTTGCAAGCCACCAGGAGGAACCACATGTTCTGCCTACTGCCACATCCAACAGAGTGTGGCCGTGACAGTCTCAAGGAGGAGGCTGAGCGTGGGGCACAGGAAGAGGATGGGCCAAGGCAGTACTCAGTCCATTTCTTCACACTCATGCACTAGTTATCCAGAAGTTCCTTTAGTGCAGCTGAAGGGTAGCAGACAATGCCACCCCAAAATATACCTCTTTGCCATAGGATTATTTTGAGCTGATTATTTTTAAGAATTAGCAAGCACAGAAGAATCCCTGATTACAGAATAGAATTTATTCTTTCATAAGGAAAATTTACATTTATAAGGGGAATCTCCATTTATAAAGGTGTCTCTATATATACCAGAAAGAGAAAGTTGACTCTAAATAACAAGATACTTTTATCAATGGAAAAGTCACCCTATTTAAATCTGCATAACAATCTCACTCTTGCTTGTTGTGCTTTTCCTGATAATCTCCCACATCTGGCCCTCCATTCCTTAACATTTTGCTTATGTCTTTCCCTGAAGATGGTATTTCACATTATAGATTGGGCCATTTCAGAGAGTTTTACTTCGTTTCCCTGGGTGACTCCCATGTATAAAGGAAGTATACATGTTATTAAACTTCTGCTTTTTTCTTGTTAACCTGTCTTTTATTAAAGAGGGGGTTTATGAGAGTACATGGGATGGAGGGGAGTCTTCCCCATAAAACCTAGAAGGGTAGCGGGAAAAATTATTTTTCCTCCTCTACACAGCCAAAGGACATTGTTGTGGAAACCAAAGACCCAGAGAATGGCACAAGGGTGCAGAAAGCAGTTCATAGAAAGCAGGCCTGTCACAGGGCCATCTTGGCAAGGGGCAAGGTGACCCAACTAAAGGATGAACAATCTAAACCAAGGAATGGAGAGAGGAGTGGCTGGAAGCCAGAGGAGTCATTGGTCTCAGGAGAACCAAGATAGGACCAACTAAACCAGAAAGGACATGGGCTCTGAGTGTACCAACTGTCATACCCACAAACAAGGGAACCAAAGGACACCCCCATAAAGACAGAGCACCTGGGGTGACCCCAGGACCTGGATCTATATGGGGCTGAGCTGCCACTGCTGACACAGGTTACTCGGGCCACCAAGTTGTTCAGATGCCATGGAGGAAAGAACAGAAAGAAGGAGAGGAAATCTAAAAATCTGGGCATTTACCTGAAATAAATCAGGATACCTCAAAGACTGTTTAATTTAAAAGAAACTAAAATGCCATTAAGTGGTAAGTTTAAGTCTTGACTCTTCTCCTTTATCCTCTGCCTTAATCAGCAGAGTGGAACTGGTGGAGATAAAATTTTTTCTTATCTGAGTAGAATGTGTTAAATTTCAGTCCTGCTTCATACACAACCAGTGAATACCCACTAAAGAAGGCTCATTCCAGGTGTGATACCCTGACCAGCTCCCAGGTAAGGCTGACACTGTTGGTCAGATCATACTTTGAAGGTCACTGTCATGGAGTGTTTCAGCTGAACCTATCTCTAGAGATAAGCACATCTGTGGACAGCAGGAAGCCCAAGCAGCCTGAAAGCAAGGCAGGCTCTCCAATCACCTGTGATTTATTTGGAGCTATCTCTCCTGTTAACATGAGCTTAACTACACAACTGAGGTACCGTGTTTCCCAGAAAAATAAGACCTGGTCTTATATTAATTTTTGCTACAAAAGATGCAGGAGGGCTTATGTTCAGGGGAAGCCATCCTGGAAAATCATGCTAGGGCTTATTTTCTGGTTAGGTCTTATTTTCGGGGGAACACAGTATTAATGACATCTGAAGTTTCAGCCTAGTTGCACTGTAGCCCAGGACCTGTAGCTGAAAATAGTGGTATTGACTAATTACCTCAATGCCTAAATCCTCACATTTATTCTGCATTTTCTGTCATGTTAGCGTTAAGAAAACAAAGAACCCAGCCCTATGCCTGATCCATAAACACACAGAATACAAAAGCCAAGTGATCTCAGGAAGTTCATTTGCCCATTGAGAGCCAGGAATGAAGTTGGTTGTACCAGGGTAGAGTAAAAGAGTGTGGCTCATCTTAAATACCACAAAGAAATTAGGCCCTCTAGAGTCACTGAATATCAGGAATGCCTGGGCTTTTTATTTTTATTTTTTGATAAGTATAAGACACTGACAGGTGGGCAAGGAGAAAAAAGAGCAACGGCAGAGATCTGCGTGGGGGTTTGAGGGGAGAGGTTCTGGCAGTAAAGAGATTCTGACAAGAGCAGAAGGACTGTCGCTGTGGTAGTATCTGGGCAACCTTCGTGTTCTAAAAGGAAACCCCGAAAACCACAGAGCAGGGACATGGCGGGCAATCATGTGAGAAGAGGCTCTACAGCATTCCTTTAGATTTTACTCTCTTTCTCAGGCATACCTGCAATAAAGCCAAGCCTCTCATAAGCTGTGTATTGAGGCATCAGAGCATCATGCTTGGGGGCTGGGAGGGGGCGACAGGTAGATCTAGATAGATCTTTACTCAAAACATGGTTGGGTGTCCGATAGCACCAGCCCCGTTATCGGGATCTTGTTAGCAATGCAGAATCTCAAGCCTCATCCAGACTACACACCAGCAATTGCCTTTTAACAAAATCCCCAAGCAATTAGTAAGCACATTAAAGTTTGAGAAGCACTGCTCTAGCCCTGTGTTTCTCACCCCCGAGTTGCACATTATAACCATCTGGGCAATTTTTTTAACAGGCGTGAAACCCAAGTATTACTATAGTTTTTTAAATGCTTCCTGATTGTAATGTATACCCAGGGATGATCAGTGGCTCTCAAACATCAGTGAGCTTCAGAATTACTTGGAGGGCCTCATTAAAGCACAGAGCATTGGGGCCCACCCCAGAGTCTCTGATTCAGCAGGTCTCAGGTGGGGCCTGAGAACATGCATGTCTAACAAGTTCCCAACACATGTAGAAGATGCTGCTTCTAGTACGACACTTTGACTACCATTGATCGTAATGGAGATACAATACACCAAATGTGGTTCCCAAAGCTCTCAAACAGTATGGACATCACCTGGAGATTTATAACAAATGTAATAGTCAGGCCCCATTTCTGATCTACTGGCTGAGAAATTCTGGGGGTGGGACCCAGAAAGTGCCTTTAACAAGCCCTGCTGGTGATTCCGACTAAAGTTTGGGAGCCACTGGTCTGGGTATTTAGCTCCAAGCTGCTGAATGGTTAGCAATTAGAAACATAAAAAACTGTTTCTCTATCTATTCCTTATGTGTTTTGATGTATGTAAATAAAGTCTCCTTTTGTACCTGACTTTGCTTAATGTCAGAGAGCCTTGAGTTCTGGCCAGACCCTCTGGATGTTTGGCCACTAAGGGCAAAAGAGCCATAAGAACAATCATTCCTACATATACATTAATACAATCATACATATACATGTATGTATATATAAATAATATACCCACTTATACACACATATACATACACATACATACACATACAAATACACATATATCAACTTAAAATTTCACAGTGAGCTACATCAATCCTGGCAGGTAAGTAGAACAGATATTAGTTTTCATTTGATAGGTGTATCTCTGAAAAATTAAGTACAGCAGCTAATGCTAGTTCCCTGGCCATTACCCATTTTCCCATTCCTTCCGCCTATCAGAAACCCAGTATTGTTCAGGAGTCCACTTTCTTCCTTATAATGTAGGAGAAGCTGATGAGCTGATTAGAATTATTCTTAGCCAGTGATTTTTAACATTGACAGTCTGAAGAAATTTTTTTTTTTTTTAAATATGCCTGATTCCATCCCGACAGGTTGAGTTCATTGTTCTGAAGTGTGCCGTGGGCTTTGTGATAGTTAAAACATACTCAGGTGATTCTAATATGCAACCAACTAGTCAAACCACTGTTCTAAGCCAATCATGGTAATCCCATCCTTTCCACCAGTGATTGGTGTAAGGGAGACTTGTGATGGGCTTCTGGCCAATCAGTCATGTTGAAGAGCTGCTGAGGAAAGATTTTTCTTTTTTTTCTTTTTTTAGTCTTAAGGCAGTGGAGACAGTCCTTGTACTGTCTCTGGATGTTGTTGGATCTAAATGTGATAGCTGGTGGCAGCCATCTTGCTGCCATCCTGAGGATGAACCCAACACTCAGAGAAAGATAAAACCAAGGAAACTACAGAGAATCAAATCTAGAGCCTAGAGCCAGCACTCCTAAACCTGACCATTTCATATAACTTATAGTAGTGAAATGATAAATGTTATTGTTTATATTCAGTTCAATTGGGGTTATCTATTACCGTCTACAAAACCTGTCCTAGCAGAAACATTAAGTGATGCAGCTGAAGTCATACACTTAAGACAAATGTGGATTCAAGTCTTCTGATTTTAGCTCCAGGACTCTTTCTACAAAATCATATTGTTTCTGTTTAGAACCCTGGGTAGGATGTCTTGACTAGAAAAATGGCCAGGGACCCACTTTGGGCCAGCAATTAGGGAAGAGAATTATTACCATTGCATCTTAGGAATGGAATTGTCTTGCATTTTACAAAAGTCCTATGGTTAATTTAATGTGTCAACTTGACTGGGCAAAGGAATGCCCAGATAGCTGGTGAAACATTATTTCTGGGTGTATTAGAGAGGGAGTTTTGGAAGAGATTAGCATTTGAATCAATAGACTAAGATTTTGCTCACCAATGTAATTGGCATTATCCAATCCATTGAGGGTCTGAATAGAGAGAAAAAAGAAAAAAGGCAGAAGAAGGGTGAATTTGCTCTCTGCTTGGGTTCAGACATCCATATTTTCCTGTCCTTGGACAACAAGTCTCCTGGTTCTCAGGCCTTAGGACTGAGACTAAAACTTACACACCTTGGCTCCCCTGGCTCTCAATCCTTGAGACTCAGACTGAATTACACCACCACGTTTCTGGTTCTCCAGCTTGCAGACAGCAGATCTTGGGGCTTCTCTGCCAATTCCTATAATAAAGCTCTCATCTATATCTATATATCTGTATATCTATATCTACATCTCCATCCATATCCATATCTATATCTGTATATCTCCATCTATATCTATATATCTCCTATTGGCTTTTTGTTTTCCCCTCTGAAGATACAAAAAGTGTTTTGAGTTTGTTCACTAGCAACCTTTCAACCAAGCACATTAAACTGGGGGTAGGTGGAGAATCATTTATTTCATTTGTCTAGACCTGATGTAATTGGGCATGTCTCTAAACTAAAAAATAACTAACTCACTTAGCAGAATTAACAAAGAGAGAAGACCTTTGGGAGCCAGAGGATAAAGATGTATATAGTTTTCTGGATACACAAGAAGGGATCGCGTAATCAGAAAGGGAAGTTTTAATTTCAGGCTTCCTTAGAAATACTAGGAGGTGAAGTGCCTCAGTGGGTAGAGTCAATAAAAAATGAACACATTACTGGAGGGAATGAGTGATATGGAGAAATCCATGGATAATATTTATGGGTAAGCAGAAAGAGTAAAGTCACAAACATGAGGCATTTTGTCAGAAGGTGAAGCCAATTGTGAAGCGTGACATTTTTCTCTCTCATATCAATAATCGGTTGCATCCCTGGAGGCACAAACTGAGGTAGTATTCATTTTAAAGACGATAAACTATTGGTTAAAAGTGTGTAAAGCATCGAGGGCTGCGCTAGATCTGTCAACGTGGGTCTACCATCCAACTAAAATAAAAGTGAGGTGTATACATACAATAGGAAGAATGAATTAACCATTCCGATAATGGCTTTGCATTTGTGTTTTGTTCTAACTGAGATGATGGTTAAATATAAAGGCAATAGGATAAATTGTTGATCAGTTGACCTGGTCTAATTAATTAAGATAGCTGAACAAAATAAATTGGTTATTAACTATTCGGTGGACTCATCACTTTAATATCCAATTGGATCAATGTTCATGAATCTAATTCATTCTTCAGGACTGTAAAATAGATAACTAAATGGGCACGCCATCTCCCTCTACACTCCAAATTTTTCACCTCCAAAGGGAATGTGAGTCTAACCAAATCCATAGAACATGCATGACACATATTTGGTAAAGATGTTTAACCTCATTTGCCAGGATTGTGGTGTCAGGAATCCAGCCATAATTGTTATCATTAGTCCATAAAATTAATTAGGTTAAGAAATAACTTATCTTGTGAGAAAAAGAAAAGCAACTCCTGGGGAGCAGGCTGAACTCTCTAAGTCTTAATGTTAGGAAATGCTTTTGCAAGAAGAACTAACTGAAATTATTCATCTACAGGTATGTTTCTGGTGGCTTTTTGCTCAAGTTTATTGAGAAAATAAGTGAAAAAATCATCCAAAGTGCCAAATATTTCTAAATAACTATTTAGGACTTTATTAGGAAATAATCTGGATTTGTGAGAGAATATTTGCTTCAGTGTCAAGTTAATGAGGAGTGGTTGTCCTTGATCACTCTTTCAGATTTTGTAGCCATATTTACAGAAGCCTCTACTTCTGACAAGATTTTCATAGCTTTTCCCCAATGAAATTCTTGTACGGTTGTTTACAAATGCTCTTCAGGTCGACCAAAATGGTTGACTTGTGAGCCTATCCCAATGATTACTCACTAAAACCCTACTGAACTAATTCTTTAATCATGACACCTTTACAGGAACTTAAAGATCATATCCCCCAACCATTGTTATTTTACTCAAGATGGAATGGAAGGACGTTCATAAGTCAAATGTATTTTCTGAAGTTAACCAAGCAGTTAGCAGCAGATAGGGGTCTACAACCCAGTTCTCCAACCTCCTAATTCAATGCTCTTTCCATGGTCATTCAGTTGGTCAAATTTGATAAGTTATGAAATAACAATTTTATTTATTGAAACAAGTCAATTTGATCAGCATTACTTGATATTATATAACTAAATTTCAGAGAGCCACATATTGAAAACTTTCATTAATATTCTAAACATTTATATACATGCTCAACAAATTTTTTGATTGCCTCCTATATTTCTTATTTCTTCCTAAAATTTTTAACCTCCTATATACTTAATAATAATCTAGTAGGGAGCTCAGATGCATACATAAATAATAATTTTAAATAAAAAATTTAAGAAGTTAGCTAGTATCTTTAAATGGTACATAATAGGCAACATGGGAGTTGGGGGCAGTTGGGTAAGGAAAGATTATTTGCAGTTATGAAAATAAGGAGAACCTCAAATGAAGAGATGACATTTACACAGAAGGATAGCAGGGGTTTCAATACTAAGAAGAGGAAAGGGTAATTCTACTGGACAGAAGAGTGCGAGTAGAGACAAATTGTTCTAAAACAGCATTAGCTGTTGGTGTGTAAACACATTGGAAACAGGAAACAGTGGAATACTACGTCTATGCCATTTACACACTCTGAGCCCCTCCCCCTTCCTTCACTACCTTTGTGAACTTTGCAGGTAATTAGTTTCACCAAATGTTCTTAGTTGACACATTGCCCTTTCTTAAATTCTGAGAAACAGTTAAAATACTTACCTCAGGATGGGTACGAATTTTAATTTACATAAATTGTCAACCCACTTTATGTGATCTAATAAACAGAAATACGGAGACTTCAATCACAGAATACTGGTCAACATTAATCTCAAGAAAAGAAAAAGGAAAGAAAAGCCTATTCACCTCACTTAGGATCATTGGCATGTTATCCATTTCCTGGGGGGGGGAACTTGAGAACAAAAGCACCTTCGTCTCTTTGTTCAGCTATCTGTCTTTCGCAGAATGCCACCTGAATTCTACTGCTGACCAGGTCCACGCAGGGTCTTCCTCTGTGAGCCCGGTGCCTCCCCTCCTCCCTAGAGCTAAGCTAACCTGGGGAGAGCCCGAGTCATAAACGTGGGCCGGACAGCCTCAGGCTCTGACCACCTAAACTGTACACAGCATGTGGCTCTCAGATGTCTGTCTTGCCACTTCCTTCCAAAACCACTTTTTCACTCAAGTATATGTTGCTGGAATCTTCTCAAGTCTCACTAAGAGAGGAACAAGACTATTGATTGCCGTCTTGTGTTGCCTGGGCCCGGTGGCTGAGTTATTTTTCCCCTGGTGTCATATCCGCTATAAGTCACCATCATCTTCTTAGGTTGACTTTGATCTTCCAAGGACCTCTTTTCTTGACTCCAGCCTGTCTTTAGCATGCTGTCTATTTCATTGCTGTTACAACAATCCAATGTGATTATTTACACAAAGCACCTTTCATCTGTATTTCTTCTCAGTTTGTTCCTTAATCTTAGTGTTTCTACTGGGATTCCACCCAGCCCCTATCCCTACCTTGGAAGGTGAATATAAAGAATCAAGGCATTTTATACAATATGGAGATGTTCAGGAAACCTCTACACTGGCCTGGCCCAGCTGCCGTGCCCTGTGATCCTTTGTAAATGTGTCTTCATTAAGGGACTCGGCACTGAGCTGTGTGATGCTTCAGTCCACTTTTTCTAACTATCTTAGCAATTGCATATGAGCCCTCATACTTTTTCAGTCCTGTCCATTTTATTAAATCATAAGAAATGTGTGATCTTTACACAGAGCATATGCCTGTACTAAATCAGTGGGAGAAGAAAGATTTAAAAACCTGTGGAGGTGCAGAAGTATAAGTCTCCCACTTAACTGGAGTTGATCTCTCTGGCATACACAAGGAAATTGCTGAGGAAAGGATCTGGATAACTTCTCTTAGACCATTTCTGTGTTAGCATCTAAACTTACGGACATATTGAGATTTTTTTTAATGTAGTTCTTTTTCTTCCCCCTCTGGTTTTATTAGGGAATGCATATAAGCATCTAAAATTGTGTCTGGCATGTACTCAACTGGTAATAAATGTTGTTAAGGCAATCTGCATTGTTGCTTAGATGACCAAGCAGGGACAATAAGGCTTAGGAATGGCCCCTTTCTTGTGTTTACATTGTTCCTCAAAGAAATTAAACATGTGCCAAGTCACCTAAGCAGGGATGAGTGAGTATCCTAGGGAGGGAAGTATTTATTGGTTGCTCATTTTTCAGGATCTTCCCGCTCAGGAAGCAAGGTCGAAAGAGGGGTCTTCTGCCCTGTGTTAGCAGTCCTCCAAGTCTGACGTATGTAAGGCCACATGATTCAGCTCTACAACCATCAATGGTCAATGATGAGGTAATTGGGACGAAGGCCAGAAATTGTAATAGCAAGGATTAAAGAGCTTTTCATGTCAACGTCTATCTTTTAAACTCCTTGCCAGTAGCTAACCATAAAAGGGGGTCCTCAAAATCCCATTTTCTGGTCTGACACTGCTCACCCTTTTGAGGGTGAGGATGTGCCTCATTGGATAAGTCAGACAAAATATTATTATCTAATTTTCAGTGTGTTAAAGTCAGTGGGGTTATTTGCAGCTACAATTTGCAGAGGAGTTGGTCACTTGACTGCATTTTTTTAATTTAGAAACCTGTTTTCCCATCACTCCATCTTCTTCCTGCCCTTAGTAAGAGAAAAGAGATATTTGTGGACAGGTATCCCAGAGGTGGATGAGTCCTGCTTAGCAGGAAGCACTGGGCCATGCATTGGAATTTGCATGATTAAAAAATTAAACCAATGGTAATATACTAGATACTATTTTCTTCCTTTTGTATGTATGTGGCTATAAAGATGGAGTACTGTGCAGCAAAGGAGGTGGAGGTAAATTTCATTTACCCAGTCTGGTGCGAATGGCTCTGTACAGAGTGGGGGCCTCAGGTACCTACCTGAGTCCCATCCCCAGAAGATCACAGTGTGTGTACCTTCGTAAAGATGAGAATTTCCCATGAGTCTTGAGTGTTACAGGAGATGCCCTGGGAGGCAGACAAAACTTTCTTCTCCCATTTATACGTAAGGGGTCTCCATAAAGAGGGCTTAGGCAACCAGTGTTCCCTGAAATTCTAGCAACAGCAAACTGAACATAATCAGGGGGAAAAGGCTGTTAGTCATCTCTGCTTTTGACCAGCTGTTTTGGTACTTTGTTACTGTCAAGTTCTGAAATGCTGCATTTCCAGCCTTGGCTCAGAGCATTTTTAGCTCAGTTTTACAATTTCTAAAAGAAAAGAAAAGAAAAGAAAAAAGCCCTACTATTATGCCCCCACTCCCTCTTCCCTTTGGACTCAAGACTCTTCCCCCACTTGGCTGCTGCTGCTCTGAGATAAGGCTGTGGTATTTTCTCCATCATCTCCCCATCATACATTATCATAAGAAAGTGCCAGGCATCCATCAGCCCACAGCCCCTGATTTATGCTCAAAGTTCGGATTATCTATTCTGCTCCAAATCCCTTCAAACGGCCAACCTGATCAAAGAGAATCACATCCACCAGATAAAATTTGAATATAGCTCCATGCAACAGAATGACAGCCAGGATTTCTTTCTTTTCTTTCCTTTTCTTTTTCCTTTTAAATCTCCAATTTGCTTCAACCTTCTCGTTTTGTCAGGAATTGTTCTTTATCCACAGCGCAGGACCCACTGAGCAACCTTATTGTCATTTTTGCATCGTTCCTGCTGGGTTCTGCATAGGGAGTCATTTATGGAGTGTGCTCCTGGGGAAGGAGTCTTTGTCCACCAGCAGCTCCGTGCATGGAACATAGGGTAACAACGTCTAGCTCAGCCCAGAGCCAGGTAGATGAGAAACATTACAGTACATGGATTAGTCGTACTTAACAACCAGTTGCTAACTCTGACAGTGTGTAACCAGAAGAAAGCCAAGATTGAAAAGCAGTGTTTTCAATGTTGGGGGCCATCTCAGTGACAAAATTAAATTGAATGCCCCTCTAAATCCAATCATTCAGTTCATTCACTCAGCAAATATTTGTTGAAAGTCTTATATGCAAGGTTCTGGTGAACCAAAGACGTACATCATTGAGAAGCTTAACATCTAAGAAGAAAATAGTTACCTGGGGAATTAAATAAAAACATAGCTGAGATTTCCAATCCAAGAAAAGAATCTGAACCCAATGAATTCAACTACCCTTCCTTCCCCCTCCCGTTCCAAATTCCTAGTGAATGGACCAAAGAATCTAGCACAGACTTTAGGGGAAAATGCACACCACTACTGGAAACTAAGAAAGAATTGTATCTACTGCCAGAAACTTTGTGGGATTTCTGGAAAATATAAAGCAGGTAAGGTTATATGAAGGTTAAGAGCTTATTAACATGCAGGTCACCACCCTTGAAGGGAAAATGTACTAAAAGAGTAAAGAGAGGAGGAAGTCCCACTATTTTGAAGCAGCAGGGACTGAAGGCAAAGATAAACCACAGAGAAATTGGCCAGAGGTAGAGAGGAATGCAGAGCCCTGTGGATGCCTCTGACAACACATGGAGATTTAATGTCTGTGTGTTACTGCCATCCCACCTCGGGGACCTTGGCTACTGTAGGTAGGCATCGTGGCATATTAAGTAAAGAAAGGGCAGTTGGTGAATCTGGGCTTCTCCTCTTCAACAGACTACAGCAAAAATAATAATAATAATAATAATAATAATAATAATAATAATAATAATTAATTATTTTTTTGAAATGAAGAGGTGCGATTTTCTAATATTTCTGGCTATTTCCAGCTTCAGTTTCCTCCTCCCTGGCCACCTCTAACTCCATCTGCAACCTAACAAAATAAATCCGGAGAAAATCCATTTGTCCCCACCTCCATTTCTCTGGATTTGGTAGATTTGAACAGCAACCCAAACACACTGTGTTCTTTCCACGTCCGAATACCAAAGAGGGCCTCTGGTGCCTGGAGAAAAATTACCAGACAAAAGGCACACAGCAATATTTCAATAGCCAGGGAGTAAGATGACTTTGCAGAATCTAGTGTTTCCTTTGAAAAAGGTTTCCTGAAAGAACCACAGTGAAATTTCACAATTTAAAAAATATATACTTCCCATAGGATTTTAGGAGAAATTATCTCTCTTAAACAAAAGCAAGCATACAAATTCTCTCTTCTTCCATGCTGGAGACAATAGAAGGTTACTTTATTCTTGACACTAACAATAACAACAACAAAAACATAAGTTCAATTGTTTTGGTTCTTTGTGTTTAAAGGTTACCGATGCAAGAATAAAAACCTTTCCCAGTGATTTGTTGTCTTAAGGCTGTTAAGTTCCAAAACGCCATGCTCCCAATCACTGGCTGTATATTTGACCACTTCTCTCTCTCAATTTGCACTGTTACCAAACCGATGATGTGAGGAAACGTGTGTATCACCACTAGAGTGGGTAATGACTCTCCCATTAGCTGGAATTTCAGTGTCTCAGCAGGCAAAAGTAAAGGTGAGAGATCATGGAGGGAAAGGCCAAACCAACCACTCTCCGGAAAAACGGAAGGGAAGTCCACTGAGGGAGGAAGTGAGAAGCACTTCTCACCAGTAGCATCCACGGACTGCAAATCTAGGGCTGACCAGGACCGTTTAAAATTCAGCACAGGCACATGAGATCACAGGCGTGCCTAGTATTGCAGCTCAGGCTCACAGACAGACACTGACAGGCCCAGGCTTCGGGCTCATCACTGGGCAGTGGGGTCCCCTGGAGGTGGGACTAAGCCCCTGCCAAAAAGGAACTCTGCCTCAGCTGGTTTAGGGTTTTCAATGGGACAGGTTGCTGCTGGACAAAGAATAGTGGAGAGTGTCATATGATTTGGGAGGGAACCTATCTCTGCTACCCAGAGTGGACAGAGACCCCCCCACCTTGCAAAATGAACAGCCACAGAAATATCACCATATTTGAGAGAAAAATGCAACTGGAAGTTTTGCCTGAGTTTTGGAGCACATATCCCCTGTCTTCACCCTCTGCTTCTGATGAAATAGTTCTATAAGAAACAAGAAAAAAAATGTCATAAAGTTTTAATTTGGGAATAATTTTAAATTTACAGAAAAGTTACAAAGATAATACAGAGAGTACCTATGCACTCATATATACCCTCTCACTCATTTCCCTAGTGTTAGCATCTTATAAAATTATGGTCTATTTATCAAAATTAAGAAGCTAACATCAGTAAATTACTATTACCTAAATGTCATACATTACTTGGCATTCACCAGGTTTTCGACCAACATCCCTTTTATGTTCCAAGATCCAATGCAGGACACCACATTATATTTAATCATTGAGTTTCCTTTGTTTCCTCCAGTCTAGTCTAATCATCTAATCTTTCCTTCTCTTCTAAGGCCTTCATGTTTTTGAAGAGTACTTGGTATTTTATGGAATAACCCTCAATTTGAGCTTGTCTGATATTTTGCTCATAATTAAACTAGGGTTATGGGTTTTGGGGGAAAATACATGATATCAACATGGTTTCCTGTTGGTGATGTTAACCATGATTGCCTGGTTAAAGTAGTGGTTACTAGGTTTCTCCACCATAAAGTTACTGGTTTTCTTTTCCATACTCTATTCTTTGGAAGTGAGTCTCTAAATCCAGTTTACACTTTGGGGTGGGGGTGTGTTAAATTTCACCTCCTGGAGGGAATATATCTAATATGTCTATATATCTATATCTAAATATTATTTGGAATTTTTCTGTAAAGAAAACTTTTCTTTTCTCCCCCATTTATTTATTGGTTCACTTACTTGTATAAATATAGACTCATGTATATTTATACTTTGGGTTATAATTCAGTTCTACTTTATCTATTTGTTGCTCAATTTGTGCCATCTTTGGCCATCTGGGACTTTTTCAAGTAGGCTCCTGTGTCCCTTTAACATTCCTCCATCCTTATTTTTTTCCGACACTTCCTTGCTTTCTATCACTATAAGATATTCCAGGTTCATCTTGTACTTTCCCTGTCTAAACCCAAGAAAATGCCACCTCTCCAAGGATCCCTTGTTGCTCTTATTTAGAGAATGGTATTTAGAAACCAAGGTCTGTGCGTTGGATGTGCTTGTTGGTACTGGAACATAACTGTTTCTAGGTCCTCTGAGTGGACAGAGCTAAGAAATATGGGAATGTATACTAATCCAACACATGTCTATCGTTATTTCTGTATTCTCTCTGTGTGTATATGAAGCTCAGCATGAGTTCATGCTGGTCTTCCACTCTAATCTCATGTCATTTGGTTCATTCTAACCTTTTCACCTTGCTGATTTGTAATTTTTCTCTCCAACAGTGAGAAACCTGATTCCCACGATCTACCATCCATTTACTTATTTGTTAAACCCCAGTATATAAGTAAAGCAATTTCAGAATTGCTAACCTGTATCACCATGAGAAACAACTCAACCAACTGGAGTACAATGTTTATATACTGTTCCTTTTGTTTTTAGCTTTACAGTCTCCAGTCAAAACACGCTTTCCGGAGTAACTTAGGTCAGCTCCTTACTTCTTCCCAACCACTCAATGAGATCCCATCTTACAACGTAATACAGTTAGATTCATTTGCCAGTCTATATTTCATCCTGGATCTCTTGACAACCAGGTTTTTCTTTTTTTAATTTGTATACATTGAAATTCACTTTTAAGATGTATAGTAGTTCTACAGGTTTTAACAAACGTATAGAATCATGATTTCACCATACAAACAGTTCCATCACTCTAAAATTCCCCTATGCTTCTCCTTTGTAGTTCCCTCACCCCTGGCCAATAATGATCTGTTTTTTATTCTTATAGTTTTGTTTTTTCCAGAAGAGTATATAAATGAAATCATATAATATGTAGACTTTTGGGTCTGGATTCTTTCACTTAGCAAAATGCATTAATTAAGATTTATCCATGATGTCATGTCAATCAATCACTCAGTCCTTTTTATCACCGAATAGTATTTTTTTTAACAATGTACAATAGTTTATTTGTGTCCTTTAGAAGGACATATTGCTCATTTCCAGTTTTTGGTAACTATGGGTAAAGCTGCCATAAATATTAACATACAGGTTTTTGTGTGAATGTAAGCTTTTAATTCACCGACATAAAGATCTAGGAGTGGTGTAGCTGAGTTTATGGTAACTATATGTTGAACTTTACAAGGAATTATCAAACTCTTTTCCAAAGTGGCTACATCTTTTTGCAAGAGCATCTTTTCTTTTTAATTTCTACTCTCAGCAGCGTTCAGTGTTGATAAAAGAGAATCAGACCATCATGAATAAATGAATAGTCCATGAATAGAACAGAGTATAAAAACTCAAATTCATGAAATAGACTGTTAATTCATGAAATTCCTCCAGAGAATAGATGAAGAATATGAGATAAATATTATGAGAGAACCATAATCAACTTAATGGATATATCCAGTTAATCTAATACTTTTACATAAAATAGTGTTTCCAAAATTGAAAGAGTAGACGCAAGCTATAAAAACTGAATTAAGAAAAGGAGACCATGAGAAATCAATCAATTCAAGAACTGTTTCAAAGAAATTATTAAATAGTGGAAGTATTCATTTTATCCTAATCAGGAAATAAATAAGAAAATACAAACACACAAAGTAAAAATTCAAATAAATAAAATAGGAATATAGAAAACGCAAATACACAAAATTAGGAAGGCAATACAGAGAAATTCAATGAGTGTAAAGAGTTTGTACAAGTCTACCTGATATATTTAAAATATGAATGAAGTAAGTAGTTTCATGGTAAAATATAAATTATAAAAACTTGCTCAAAATGAGCTATAAATATAGTTATAAACATGAAAGAAAATTTAAAATGTATTAAAGAACTACCTTTTGGAAAAGCACCGGATCAAAGGGATTCATGAGTGTTTTCTCAAAGCTTCAAGCACCAGACAATTTACTTAAATTGTGCCAAAACATATTATAAAAAAGGAAGTTTGGGGTTCTTTTCTAGATCTATTATAACTGATTTAACAATTTGTCAAGGCAGAGAAAGAGAAGCTTTTCATCAATCTCTCTTGTAAGTATAAATGTAAACATTCTAAATTAAACAAACTGACTCCAGGAGTGTACTAATAGTAATACTTGTATACATCACGATCAGGCAAAACTAACCCCAGAATTATAAGGATATTAGCGATTGTGGTAATTGAATCATCCCACTATTAGATGAAGAAAGGGATATTCCATCTCCACAGAGGCTGAAGTGCATTTGATAAAGTGTAAAATTCATTTGCAATAGAATAAAACTTTTAATAAACTTGATGTGAGAATATATGAAACTATCTACCAAGCTCAAGATCATACTTGCAAGTGAAACATTGGATGTATTTTTACTAAGTCAAGAAAGAATACGTGTCTGCCATCATTTCTATATTTTATTTTGGAATTGATAGAAAATACAATAAGAAAAGAAAGGAAATAAAATTTGGAGTAAAAAATCACATTGTTTTATACTGTTCATTCCTACATGAACATAATTAAATATTCCACTTAAGGGAAGGGCTACATCAGTGTCTCAAATCTTTTCAGCATCAGCTTGTATCATGTACAAGTATTATTTTCTCAAGGGTTCAGTAATTTGACAGAAATTGGTAAATGTACATGAGAGGAAGAAGACTAGGAAAGTGTTGAAAAGTCAAGTTCAATTGTCATTGACTTTGACTGAAGTCTCCAATGACTGAATGTCATTGGAGAATTAGTAAATTGAAGCTATTTCCAACTTCCTTAAGGCTGTCATTCAAATGTCATCTTACCAGACAGTCCTTCTCTGATTACCACATCTAAAATAGCATCTTCCTGCCCCTCTAGAACTCTCTAGCCCCTTGCCTTGTTTTATTCTTTTTTTACATAACAAATATCATTAGCTGACATAAAAATGCATTTCTTTTTATTTGTTGATTGTATTGCCCAATAAAGCCTCCCCCACACCACTTCCAAACACACTGAAGCTAAGCTCTAAGGATAGTGGGTGTGGGGACAGAGCCCCAGAGAGCAGTTTCCAGGCTCTCGGTCTCACATAGAAGTCCTGGCTCAGGTAATAAATGGTTAACAGGGATTGGATGGCCATCAGCTGTGGCTAGTTGGCCGTCAGCTGTAACCAGTGAGCCATTGGCCACTAATACAACTGCTGTGGCTATGCTAGCAGAAAATGGGGCCTAGCAAGAAGATGGTGGCTGAGCTAGCAAGAGCGGATTGCAGTTAGGAGGGTGGGTTGCGGATAGTGTGGCTCCTGCGTCCTGTGTCTCCAACCCAGCTGCCAGCAAGACTATAGTGGTATGACTCCCCTACCTATGGCTCCGTGGGTGTTCCTTTTTGGCCTCACCATGTCCTGCGTTCTTATGTGGGGAGTGGGAGCAGAGACCCCGCAGGCCTCCCCGCGTGACAAATGGTGCTGTGAGCAGGATACGGTGCCTGCCAAAGCTCTCCAAAGGATGGTGGAGCAGTTTGTGCATATGATAGCTCAGTCACAGAAAGACCAGGAGGAGCAGCTGCCGGAGAGCTGGACCCCCGTGGAGGGGTGGGAAGATGTGGACGGTTCCCCAACCAGCAGAGGCCGGAGAAAGTGAAGGTTGTTGCGGCCTTGTGGGCTGGGAAGTGCTTGCTGAGGCTTGTAGTCCCAGGAGGAAACGCTTGCTGAGTCCTCCGTGGGAGATGAGGGTGAGGTCAAGGTCGTCCCTCACCCCCAGGACAGCCCTGGCGAATGACTATGGACTATGGAGAATTGCCTTCCATCCCTAATTTAATGGACCACTTGACTGTTTGGGAACATACCACCATGTAGTGGGACTGGCGGATATTTGCTTTTGTGTCTTGACTGGCCGCCATCGAGAATATGTAAGCACCTTGACTGTGAGCTGCTGTTGTTCCAGCACGGTACCCTGAGAGCCCTGGTTGAGTCCAGGAAGTCTGGCTGTGCCCAGAGAGAGTGGCAGTGCCCTGAGAGACCCTGGCTGAGCCCAGGAAGTCTGGCTATGCCCAGAAGTACTGGTGGTGCCCTGAGAAACTCTGGCTGTGCTCAGAGACCCTGGCTGTGTCCAGGATATTGCATTCATTTCCAGGCTCCTCGCACAGGGCCCCTCACGGAAGACTCTTGTCACGTAGATTGTGAGGCGAGACCCTGTAGGGGTGGAGTGTGGGGACAGAGCCCCAGAGAGCAGTTTCCAGGCTCTCGGCCTCACATAGAAAGATGCTGGCTCAGGTAGTAAATGACCTTCAACTGTAATTGGATGGTCATCAGCTGTGGCTAGTTGGCCATCAGCTGTAACCAGTGAGCCATTGGCCACTAATATAACGCTGTGGCTACGCCACCAGAAAATGGGGGCTAGCAAGAAGATGGTGGCTGAGCTAGCAAGAGTGGATTGCAGTTAGGACGGTGGGTTGCGGATAGTGCGGCTCCTGCTTCCTGTGTCTCCAACCCAGCCGCCAGCAAGACTATAGTGGTATGACTCCCCTACCTATGGCTCCGTCGGTGTTCCTTTTTGGCCTCACCATGTCCTGTGTTCTCTCCATGTCATGTGGAGAGCGGGAGCAGAGACCCCGCAGGCCACCCGGCGAGATAGTGGGTAAGTAAGCCCTGAAGACATCTGAGAGAAGATGGTCAGTAGTAAACATCGTTGAGTTAAGCCAATAACTATAGTGAGCAAGGAACAATCTAGGAGATGGTGTGCAGAATGAATGAGAACCATCTAGGAGATGGTGTGAGAATGAATGTGCAGAACAGAATGAGCCAAGGAGAGATTTGTGGGACAAGAGGTCATAGAGGTAGCCGGCAGCAAGTTTATGTAGGTCCTTGTAACCAATAGTGTGAGATTTAGAACTTAATCTAAATAAGATGGGAAACATTTTTTCAAGCAGAGAAGCGATATTATCTAGTGGGTGTTAATACTCTGCCTTCTACACAGGGAATAGGCTATTGGGGGAGGGGACATTTGGAACAGTATCGAAATATTAATAGTTTGGGTGAGACTTATGTGGTAGCAGTGGAGGTGCTGAGAAGCGGCCAAATTTGTGATATACTCTTAAGGCAGAGCTGACAGAATTTGCTAATGGGTTGAATGCCAAATATATAAAAAGAAAGATGTCAAGGATGACTGTAAGGTTTTGGGTCTGAGCAACTGAAAGAATCATGTTTCCATTTATTGAGCTCTTAAAGACTAGGAAAGTCTTCATTTGCTCTTGGTTTCATATGAGGAGAGGTAGGCCGAAATCATAGTGATGTTTTAGGCATGTTAAGTTTGAGATGTCTATGATACATCCAAATGGAGATGTCAAAGAGATCATTGGGTAGGCCAAGCACAAGTTGAAGGAAAAGTTTTGCATAGATATAAATTTAGGAGTTATCAGCTTATAGATATAAAACCATAGGAATAGATAAAGTCACCCGGGGATGAGTGAGATGAGAGAGCAGGTCCAAGGACAAAGTCCTGGAGAACTACCCCATTTTGATTAGGAAGAGGTGGTAGCATCATTGGGAGACAGAAAAGGAGGGAACTGAGGAGCATGTGGTGTCCTGGAAGTAACTGAAGGAAGTATTTCAGAGGAGGGAGAGACTAACTACATCGAATGATACTGATATATTTGGGAAGACAAAGACAGAAAAATGACCATTGGATTTGGCAATATAAAGGTCCTTGGTGACCAGAGCCAAAAAATAATAATAATAATAATTAGTGGAGTGGTCTGATTAGAGCAGACTGAGAGAGTATGGGTTGTGAATACAATCAATACAGAAACCTCTCCAGAGTAGGTCACTGTAGGGGCTTGTAGAGAACCAGGACAGTGACTGGAAAAGTCTATATGGTTCACAGAAACTTTTATAAGACAGGAGATGCAGCATTTTTATGTGCTGGATGGAATGAGCCAGTAGATGGGAAAAACTGATGATAAAGTAGAGGGAAGAGGAATAGTTTCAGAGGCAACTCTTAATTAGGCATGAAGATCTGAGATTCAGTGGACAAATGTTGGGAAAAACCTTTGCTCAGAAAACAGTTCACCCTTAACATCAGGAAGAAAGATGGAGTGTATAGATAGAGGGTCAGCTAGATGGGTATCTCATTTGGTTGCTTCTCTTCTCTAAGAAAAAGGAGGAGACATTGAAGGTCTGAGAAAGAAACTGTGAAATAGTCGCATTGAAGATTGGGAGCTGGATTTGACTGAAGTTGTGTAGGGTCTACCCATTTGACATTTATGGTTGTACATTTAAAGTGAAATGAGTCAGCATTGTTCCCTGCTTGTCTCTAGCCTGTGAGTTTGCATAGGGACAGGCTTGATATTATGTCATAACTGAGGGGAGAGAGGTTAATTGGCTTGGTCAATTCTCATGTGTAGCTGGTGGTAGAACCTGGGTTTTCTAATTTGCATTTAGGTTGTGCTTTGCATAAACATTTAAAAACCATAGGAATGCTGTCCATATATTTCTTTTACTTTTGTTTCATTTCTCTTACTGTTTTAATACTACCCAGCTTTTTTAATCCAGAGAATAGGAAGTAGACAGGCCATTCTAAGTAATATACTCTGTATCACCACTATTTTTAGCTTTCTTAAGGGGTTACTTTGTGCAAGGCAACTAAAATATATAGCACAAGCAAAAAGAGCCTACGCGCCGTTTATAGCATTACTCTAAATTTCAAGTTCCAAATCACTAGCTTTGAAATAAACCGTTGGCATTTTAAATCCATGGATAAAAAATCTCTCTATAGGGAAATCCAGTTACACCCAACTGCCCACTACATCATGATTCTGGCTGCTTTCCAGTATATTATCTTTATCCATTCCAGCGAGTATGTCTCTCTCCACATCTCTAAACAGTCCAGACTAGGCTGAGGTCTGGATACCTGAGGCAGTGTAAGATTCTTCTGCAGGGTTCTTTCTGGTCAGGAAAAACTCCGTTTACTAACTGATGCTGAGCAATCATTATTAACCCAAAAGTCATTAGGCATGTTTTCATTAACCTTCATTCTCTCATTTTAAAAGAATCTTTCATACATATCATTTTTATCCTAATGGTTAAATGCAAAAGAGAAAGCCGTCTCACATCTATCTGTATGCGTCATGAAGAACGGCAGTTTAGGTTGTGGTTTGTGATGAGAATGATGACGGTGGTGCTTTTAAGCACTGAAATGGATTTTTCAATTTTTAAAAAAGCATGGGCTTCAGGGTAAACATACAGGATAAGTCACAGGCTTCAGAGTAAAAATGTGCAGGATAACACAGGATTTAGGATAAAATGTAGAAGAGAAAGGGGCATTTATACACAACAATGTATATGTCTTACTTCCTCTGCTTGCCATCTCTTCAGTGCTCACATAAAACAGCTTCCAATCTAACCAGCTAAACTGAATACAATGGGCAATGAGCCTGTGTCTAGAAAGTGTTCATAAACTAAACAATGCATACTTAGTAATGTCCTTTTCATAACTTTTCATTTTGGTCTGTCAGATTTATTTTTCTCCCTGTCTAGTACGAAGAGAAAGAGTAAGAGGCTAAAGATTTGAATGAGAGGGGGAAGAGCTGTGGTGACTGGACATGAGTCTAGGTGAAAGGTGATGGCTGATTGGACTTTGAGGAGATGCTGCTCTGTACCTCACAAAGAGGAAGTCACTCAGTCCTCCAGGCGGCAGTGGTTCCTAGGCGTGCTTTTCAGAACATTGTTGTTGGTGGTCGTCTCTCTCTCTCTCTCTTTTTTTTTTTTTAGCAGTAAGGGCTCTTTAAAACTAAATTTTGCACAGATCCTCAATAGGATATATAAAATAGAAAAAAAAAAACAGTATTTACCATTAACTATTTGTAAGTTCAAATTTACACCACTAACTAATGAAAGAATGAAGCTGTCGTGTGGGGGACCCTGCTCGCTGCGCCATTTGTCACGTGGGGTGTCCAGCGGGGTCTCAGCTCCCGCTCCCCACATAAGAACGCAGGACACAGTGAGGCCAAAAAGGAACACCCACGGAGCCATCGATAGGGGAGTCACACCAATATATTCTCGCTGGCGGCTGGGCTGCACACACAGGAAGCAGGATCTACATAATCTGCAACCCGCCGTCCTAACAGCAGTCTGCGCTTGCCAGCCATCATCTTCTTGCTAGCCCCCATTTTTCTGCTAGCGTAGCCACAGCAGTTATATTAGTGGCCAATGGCTTATGGGTTACAGCTGACGGCCAACTAGCCACAGCTGATGGCCATCTGATGACAGTTGATGGCCATTTACTACCCGAGCCAGCACCTTTCTATGTGAGGCCGAGAGCCTGGAAACTGCTTTTTGGGGCTTTGTCCCCACAGAAGCTATTCTGATAAGTAGAAATATTTAAAATCCAAGCTGAAAGTCAAGAGTTGCAGTCATATATCAGCTTTAGCCACCAATTTACTTCCGTATTTGGGCTGGTTGTGAAGGAAAATCCAAAATTCCACAGATAAATCACTGCAAATGATACATTTATTTATTTGTTTTTGATATCTTGAGTCCACAATCTCGACTGTCTTCCATGAAACTGTCCAGAAGGCTGAAAGAGGAGCAGCAGAAAGTTGAATCACTAACAATATCTAAAATTTGCTCACATTCCTTATTTTTTAGAAAACATAAGAAAGTTAGATGATAAGCACCCAAAACTTTTGCAAAAAATGAGTGATACGATGTCATTATAGGACCTGCTGTCACAACCGATTAGAGCGTAATGATTACACACAGTGTGGTCCATGCCTGGGGCAGAAATACACTACTTTCTGCAACCTTACCAGAGTGGGTATGTGTAGGTTTGACTCGTATTTTAAAGTTTGCTTCTAAGACATGAGGCGCCTTATCAAAGACACAGCATGTTCACATATAAGCCGAGAGACGGTAGGAGCTGCCTCATACAGAGTAATGAGGGACACTCATTTACTTTGTAATGAGTACAAAGTAAAGCACTGAGCTCTATTTCATTGGAGCTGACATAAAATAGTATGAGCTGGTGAATTTTTTTTTCAATTAATTTGAAAATAGTTAAATCATTAAACACTGATATCCAAGACACAGAGGCATACCTGGGTGACACTGCAGATTCGGTTCCAGACCACCACAATAAAGCAAGCATTGCAATAAACCGAGTCTTAATCTTTTTTTCTGGTGGAGGGTCTTGCCTCCAGTTTGTAAAAAAATGTCAACATCTGAGAAGCACAATTAAGTGGAACTCAATGAAACAAAGTATACCTGTACATTTGTAAAACAGGCTCCATAAAACACAGTGGGAAGAGTCTCTGGCAGGAGGCTTTTGGTAATGGACCTAATACCCCAAGGCCAGAATCATCTCCAGTGCTGTCAGCTGGGGGTGAAGGCCTGGTCTGGACTCTGAGTGATAACAGCTTTTTTTTTTTTTTTTTTTAACCTCACCACTTGTGCACCACCTGAGCTGTGCAGCTGTGAACAAGAGTAAATCTACGATGCACTAGGAAACCGCGGTGGGAGGAAGGGCGAGGAGGAACACCCTGGGCCCGCCCACTCCCAAGTTTTCCAACTCACGGGAAAGAGTCTCAGGCAAGACTTGCCAAGAAAAGTTCATAAAGAAGTGAAGTGGCTATTGAAAAAGGTGTGACTTTAAGGCTGTGGCCATACATGCATTTGATTGAGTTGATACAGTGCAGGGTGTCAACAGCCCTGGTACAACCAGCACGAGAATCTCAGTTCTGACTCCTCATTCAATGCTAACATGGCAGTTGTGGGGAGGTAACATTCCTGGAGTTTGCATCTGTAGCTCATTGTTAGGTTAACTTAAACACACCTGTAATGCAGGGTCTCTGGTCCCGCTCCTCTCACAAGAACTCAGGACATGGTGAGGCCAAAAAGGAACACCAAGGGAGCCATGGATGGGGGTGGGGGGTTCATACCACTATAGTCTTGCTGGTGGCTGGGTTGGAGACACAGGAAGCAGGAGCCACACGATCCACAATCTGCCGTCTGCTTCTCTGCCAGCCAACCCACCAACACCCTAACGTAGCCATGGTAGTTATGTTAGTGGCTAATGGCCAACCGGGAACAGCTGATGGCCACCTAGCCACAGCAGATGGCCATCTGATTACAGCTGATGGCCAGGCCATCTAATAACCAAGCCAGCACCTTTCCACGTGAGGTCGAGAGCCTGGAAATTGCTCTCCTGGCTCTGTCCCCACATTCCACCCCTCCAGGGTCTTGCCTCACAATCTACATGACAAGCGTCTTCCATGGGGGAGGTGGGAAGGGGCTGAGTCATAGCCTATAGGCACCTATGGGTGGAAAGAAATAGTAGTCATAGGAACCAACAATAGCAAATCTCTTCCATCTGGGAGGATACATGCTAGCTTTTTGTCCTGGGAAAGGAGGGATGCTGCTGCTGGCACTTTTCCTAGTTTGTGGTACCAGACCTTTATGGCAGTGCTTGGGATCCTTTGCGTAGTTTCAACATGTAACAGAACAGGGGACCCCATAATAAGCCATAGCGAGACCACATAGGTTCCCCGTAAAATCATTCTGGCATTGGGACCTCCGTATACCACAGTTACTTGCAGTCGCCACTCTGCCACCACCCCTGGTGTTACTTACAAACCAGCCCCCCATGGGGCTATCAGGCCCAACCACCGACAGTGGGGGACTTTTGACCCGCCAGGGCCAAGTCCATTGCTGCCGTTCCCCTGCTTTCAAGCATGTGGTGCTGACAGCAAAATATTTCCATTTCTGCCACAGCCTGGCTTTAACTGAGTCTCACTTGTGGTAACCTGTAACTGAATGGCAGCAGCCAGCCATTCGACGTAGCAAAGCATTTTTTGGTGTGGGTCCTCCCTTCCATGGTCTCTCATTCAGGATTTTCAAGACATCTGTTGTGTGGGAGACCCTGCTCGCTGCGCCATTTGTCATGCAGGGCGGCCTGCGGGGTCTCTGCTCCTGCTCCCCACATAAGAACGCAGGATATGGCTAGGCCAAAAGGAATACCCACGGAGCCATAGGTAGATACCACTATCATCTCACTGGAGGCACTATAGTCTCACTGGAGCCTGGATCCACATGACCTGCAACATGCTGTCCACTTCTCTGCCTGCCAACCAACCGACTGACCAACCAACGCAGCTGCGGCAGTTATATCAGTGACTAATTGGCTAACTGGTTACAGCTGATGGCCAATTAGCTGCAGCTGATGGCCACCTACTACCCGAGTCAGCACCTTTCCACGTGAGGCCGAGAGCCTGGAAACTGCTCTCTGGGACTCTGTCCCCACAACGTCTCACAAATGTGAGGCCCAGTCATGCATTGTGGGAGGGTGTTTTGACACCTGGAGGCCTTTGTAGTGTTCAATCATGCCAACTGCTTGTGGATTGTATGGGGTATGAAACAACCATTGTACGTCCATCCTGGCAGCCCATCCTGGCAGCCCAGCGCTGCACTTCTTGCCCCGTCAAATGAGTACTCCTGTCACTTTCAATGACTTGGGGGCGCCCATAGAGGGCGTACAGCAGTGTAAGAGCAACCACTGCATGCCGCTGATCTGCAGCCAGACACGGCCAAACAAACATCAACTTCGTAGCAGTGTCCACTGCTGTGAATGCATACATAGCATTGCGGGCCTTAGGCAGGGGTCCAATGTAATCCACTTGGCAATGAGTGAGGAGCACCCTTCTAGTCCTCCCCCCTAGGCACCCTAGGCACAGCGCTTGGCTCAGCCTGGGCTGCAATCTCCACAGGTCCCAAGACTTGCTATAACTCTGTGCTCAAAGGACTTGAACTAAGGGTTCTATGTTACTCCGAGTAGGCACGCCCCTCCCCCCCAATCAAGCTGAAAAGAGTCATCCTCCAGCGGCCGCATGAAGTCATAGAGGAACATGGGTAGCATTTTCCCAGACTTCTCTTTTAGGCTTCTCTGGAATTGCTGTTCCAGATGCAGCTGTTTCCAAAGTTCCAAGAGTACATTGGGTTGTCGGTCTATTTTTTCCCGATCAACCCCCGCTGCCACGAGATCACGCCACATCTTCGTGCATGTTACTCTCTGAGGCCTGTGACCTCGCCCCCTTACTTTTGATTTGGGCTTCCAGGTCTTGACTTCTTGGACCTCTTGTCTTAACTTCCCTTGCTGCCAGATTTCAACATCCCCCAGGGTGGCCATGGCTGTGGTAACTTCATGGATCTGCTGCCCCACAAAGGGCATAAGAATGGCAACCAAGGATCCAAAAGCACTTGCGGGGGCAGTATCCAAAATGAGATCTCTCATGCTCGTTGTAAATCGCTTGTCATCCAGCCCCCGCATATTAGAGTTGAACATAGCATGTCTCATACCCATTTCACGGGTGATTTGAGTAAGTTCAGTATTCAATTGCCATTTACTCACAGTGTCTGGCAGCTTGCCAGCCTCTCCCCATACTGTGCATACCGCAGCAGTGAGCCACTCCTTTAGAGAATGGTTACGCTGGTTTGGGGCCATGCTATGGCAGTTCTGTAACCTTTGTTGCAGGGACGGATGCCCTGTCATGGGGGCTAGCTTTTCCATTTCACCTGGAGAGCAGAGAATTCTGTCTGCCCCCTCATCCCATAAACATAGCAGCCAAGCCAAAATCGGTTCTTCAGGGTGCTGTCGGCACCACCTCCCCAGCTCCTGCAACTCAGTGGGAGTGTAAGGGGTGTAGGTCGTGAACTCAGTCACTTTTGGGTTGCTGGTAGCAATGCCCTCGGAGCCCACAGGTTGCTCATGCTTTACCTTGTGCTTCACAATGGGCTGGGGTGGGGATTGGGAGCTATATTGTCTCCACTTGCGTTGTCTGCATCTGCCTCAGAATCTTCACTGTGGGGCTCATCCTCTAACAGGCAGATGCGAACTTCCAGCCTTCCACTGGGACTGCTGGTCCTGTATCAGGACTATTTCATTAAGCGCATCTTTCATGCTATGACGCAACATGGCGAGGAACATCCAGCCCACATGGCCTGCTGTACCATTCGCCTCCACTGGCAACTGCTCATCTAGAACCTGCAGGGCCCTCTCCACGCTGGCCAGAAAGCCATCCATGTCCTCCCACTCCTCCTCAGGGGTCCAACTCCTGAGAACAGTGGTTACTGGGTACCACACACTGTGGGGGCCACATGTCCTCCACCCCGAGTCAGACATCATTCCTTCCTGGCCGGAATCCTGTTCACCATGCCAGGCATCCGATTGGATGGAGACCTCAGTGTAAAATGTCCACAACTCTAGGAGCCCACGGCAGCAGCAGACCACCAAAAAAAAGACGATGCTTGCTTTGGCCAATAGGGCAGCATGCCATCTGGAGGCTTGTGAGGACCACCAATTCACCAAGGGGTTATGTTTCTCCCAGGCAGATTGCATTTCCTGTTCCCAGCACCTCTCCTCACTGGCTTCCTGAGACTGAGTGTTCATATGCACAAACTGCTCCCCCATCCTTCGGAGAGCTTTGGCTGGCACCATACCCTGCTCACGAAAGTCAGCTTTCATATGTATAAACTGCTCCCCTTTGATAATTCTGGCTGGCACCAGACCCTGCTCACTGTGCCATATGTAATGCAGAGTCTCTGGTCCCACTCCTCTCACAAGAATGCAGGATATGGTGAGGTCAAAAAGGAACACCAACAGAGCTATGGATAGAGATTTCATACCACTATACTCTCGCTGGCAGCTGGGTTGGAGATACAGGAAGCAGAGCCACAATCTGCCGTCCGCTTCTCTGACAACCAATCAACCTCCTAGTATAGCCACGGCAGTTATATTAGTGGCTAATGGCTAACTGGTTATAGCTGATGGCTAACTAGTCAGAGCTGGTGGCCATCGACTACCAGAGCCAGCACCTTTCCACGTGAGGTCAAGAGCCTAGAAACTGCTCTCCTGGCTCTGTCCCCACAAAACTCAACCCTCATAGTTTGCATTTCCATAAAATCAATGCCTGAGATAAGCTAGTTTATGCAGGAGGTGATTCCAGGAAGCAAGAAGGAGCGAACAGGAAGAGTGACACAATAAGGAGAGAAAAAAACAAACATAGGGCAAGCAAAGGGAGGCTAATTCCTCCAGAACTTTCTGAGATGCATACAGAATGCTTCTAGAATGGTCCACAAGCAGGAAAGGGTCCTGCTTTTTCATCCACCAGTTCCTGACCCCCATCAGTGGAGGGTTGCCTCCAGGGATGTTTGCTTAGGTACAATGTGGCTGCACCTGCCCAAGCCCACCAGGTTCCAGTGCATTAGAGAAGGCTCCAGTAAAGGAAGGGAAAGGCTCTCCTCAAGTGCACTGGAGAAAGATCAATCTGAGCTTAGAACTCTGTGCATGACACTTGGCTGAAGTCAGAGGTAGACCAAGGAGTTGTGCTGGGGGCACAAGACATGCTTTTTACACCATCCAATTCTATATGTGAGCTGACACACTAGGCTCCACCGTTAATGTCAGTCATCAGTCACCAAGTATATTTAGTTTTGGGTGGGTCTTGACAGAGGCATTCATTCATTCATTCATTCATTCATTCATTCATTCATTCATTCCTCAGTTATGTTTTGAATGTCTGCTAAGTGCCTGGCATTGTTCTAGGCACTAAGGCTAGAGCAGTGAACAAAACAGAAAAATTCCTCCCTGTTGTCATGGAGGAAGACAGACAAAGAAACAAACAAATGAAATATATAGTTTGTCATATGGCCATAAGTACCAGTGAGAAAAATAAAGCAGAGAGGAGGTCAGAGAGTGCTGAAAGTATGCTCCAGGAAGGCGGGAAGATGAACAGAGGAAACCTGGTGTTTCATCAAGCTCGAATCTATTTAACTTGGCAAATTACCCCCATCTGGCTGCCTCTCAGAAAACCAATAAACAAGTTTATAGAAAAGTATAACTCTTTCTGTGTTGTCTCATTTAAAGATATTGGCTTGTATTCAGATAGATTCTGCCCACAGGAATTGACACAACCCTCAGTGTGAATCCAAGTACAGATTCACCAAAGAGAGTCAGGAGGTCTGACACACCCCTGCATCATCAGCCACCTGAGCCTTTCTGCATTTTCAAATGAAGGATTTCAGCTTTATGTGAAGTATTCTGGTGTCAAAATGCATCCTGCAGAAAATAAAGACCTCGCACATTAATCAATTATCAGTAAACAATGAACTTTTATTCTGTGCTGGGGTCAAGCCTGGTCACTGGCTGTCTTGAAAATCACAGTTTCATTGTGGCTTTAGTTATGACCAAAACTTGAAAAACAATAGTATATCATACAAAAGAGAACACAGGGTATACTTTTTAAAATATGGTACTAATTAAAAGTAAGTACAAAAATTTTGGAGAAAGGCAGATTACATCATGAAGATTTTTCAAAAGAGCTGGATTATAAAAATGGTTTTAAAGAACAGAACAATTTTAGCAGAAGAGGCTGACAATGGCATATTGTTATGTGGGGCAGTGAATTGGGCCTGACATGAGCTGGTTTCTATTGAGGAAAATTGCATAAATTGAGTAGAGTTGTGTTGTGATAAGTTTTGAGAAAGCCCTAATGTTTGTTCATCAAACAATGGTGGAGCACTTGGTATGCACCAGGCACTATGCTGGGACATGGAGAAAGACATGTACGAGGTCTGACAATTAAGTTCATGAACTTGTTGCTAACCTTTTCTGATGTCAGAGGGGTTATTCATTATGAATTTGTACCATCTGGACAAACAGTTAACCAAGTTTACTATGGAAATGCTGAAAAGGCTGTGTGAAAAAATTAGACAACCTGAACTTCTCTCCAATTCATGGGTCTTGCATCACGACAATGCACCAGCTCACACGGCACTGTCTGTGAGGGAATTTTTAGCCAGTAAACAAATAACTGTTTTGGAACACCCTTTCTACTCACCTGATCTAGCCCCCAGTGACTTCTTTCTTTACCGGATCATTAAAGGAAATGTTGAAAGGAAGACATTTGGATGACATTCAGGACATCAAGGGTAATACGATGACAGCTCTGATGGCCATTCCATAAAAAGAGTCCCAAAATTACTTTGAAGGGTGGACTATCTGCTGGCATCAGTTCACTCCCAAGGGGATGACCATGGTGATATTCAGCAATGAGCTATGTAGCACTTTTTCTAGGATGAGTTTGTGAACTTAATTGTCTGACCTCGTAGACAAGGAGTAGTGACCGATAGAGGCAGTGAGTGGAGAAATGAGATGGCACGTGTGGGAGTGGGTGGGAGTAGGAATTCTGATTGGGTCACCCTGGCATGAAACTGGGATGAGGATGAAGCTCAAAGTGCGGTTGCAAAAATAGAAGAAGAAAAAAGTATTAGTCATTTTATAGGGGAAAAAAGTCAACTGAATTTGTATTTACCATAAATAGACTTTTTCTAGCTTTGGAGAATAGTAGTGCAATTAACAAAAAACTGAAAGGCGTGAAAACAAGTGCATCCTTTATAGAGATGAGTATTTTTGTTTCAGAAATAAAGTCACTTCCAGAGTCATTCAGAAGAAAATGAATGCACATTCCTTTAATGTTACATCTTCTAGAGAGAATGCTAACATCTGTGTTTGACACTAAGGTGAATACTTAAGGTAAATTATGAAATATTCTTACAGCCACTAGAGTAACTTGACAGTTGTTATCTCCAGATGAGGACACTTGAGATTTAAGAAGGTAACTCAGTCAATATCATTCAGCTAGATAGACCACAGGAGTGGGGGGGGTGGGGGGTGGGGGGGAATCTATTCAAAGTCAATCTAATGCAAAAGCCTGCATTCTCTAAGTACTACTACTGTCACATAGGGTAAAACATTCTTTAGTTATTTTCTGATTATAAAAGGAATTGAGTTTAGCTAGTATTTATTAACATTCAATATTTTCTTCATATAATAGTAACACATATCACTTGTAAAAATATTCAAATATCAAAGATGTAGAATGTGAACGAATCCAATAACTTCACCCTCCCCCCAGGAAATACTGTGAATAGTATTTGAATGTGTTAGTATAGGTTGAATTCTCTATTCTAGATTTTATTATTATTATCAGTTTTAGGTATACAAAACAATGTAATTGTCTCTATTCTAGTTTTAAATAAGTCTTATCACCTTACTGCTCCAAACTTTATATATATATATATATATATACACACATATATACATATATATACACACACACATATATATACACATATATACATATATACACACACACATATATATATATATATATATATATATATATATATATATATTCATCCATTTATAATTGTCGTGCAGGGGACCCTGCTCGCTGCGCCATTTGTCATGCAGGGCGTCCAGGGGGTCTCAGCTCCCGCTCCCCACATAAGAACGCAGGACACGATAAGGCCAAAAAGGAACACCCACGGAGCCATAGGTAGGAAAGTCAAACCAATATATTCTCGCTGGCGGCTGGGCTGGAGACACAGGAAGCAGGATCTACATAATCTGCCTAACAGCAGTCCGCACTTGCCAGCCACCATCTTCTTGCTAGCCCCCATTCCTTTCTGCTAGCATAGCCACAGCCGTTATATTAGTGGCCAATGGCCTCCGGGTTACAGCTGACGGCCAACTAGCCACAGCTGATGGCCATGTGATCACAGTTGATGGCCATTTACTACCCGAGCCAGCACCTTTCTATGTGAGGCCGAGAGCCTGGAAACTGTTTTTTGGGGGCTTTGTCCCCACAATAATTCATCAATTTATTATATATATATATATATATATATATATATATATATATATATATATATATATATATATATTCATCCATTTAGGCCTATGAGAAGAGGAGCATTTATTACATTTGTGGCATAACCATAATGTAATACACATAGGTGTGTGTGAAATGACTTCAGTTCTTTATGAGAAAAAGAAATCTTCCTACCAGTTCTCATTCTTTGAATAATCTAGCTCTCAGGTTTAGCCTAATTCTCTCAATTCCCATGTGTTCTGCCTTCAGGTCAAGGAATCAGCCCCATCAATTCTGATCTGCCCACTGTCATTTCTTTCTCTATATCTGACAGAATCTGAACTTGCATGGACCTTCATGATCAATGTTTTAATTAATAAAAAGATACCAGCCTATATCCTTAGAATTCCAATTTTAGAGCCACAAGTTCAGATTTAAAAATACCTGGTAGGAGAAATGTGTCAACATTCATAACACGAATGTTAGTACCGTATTTCCCCGAAAATAAAACCAGGCTTATATTAATTTTTGCTCCAAAAGATGCATTAGGGCTTATGTTCAGGGGATGTCATCCTGAAAAATCATGTTAGGACTTATTTTCCAGTTAGGTATTATTTTCGGGGAAACACGGTAGGGAGAATGCAGGGTCATTTTCTTAGAAGGAGACCCATTATGATAGGATAATGGGGAAAAACATGGATCGGGTGAAGAGGTTAGCATGCTTCATTTGACCTATTCACTTACAAGCGCTAGAGATGCAGAGAATCCCTGAAGGTGGAGCCTACTTTCCAGGAGGAAACAAATAAACCGGTGACCAAACATGATATTTACAAATTATGATCATGTAATGAAGGAAACAGTCAGCTGAAGAACATCTTTAGAAACAGTAATCAGAAATAGTTCCTTTGAGCTGAGATCTGAAGGATAAGAACAAGTCTGGACTTCTCACTATCACCTACTCACTTGTTCAATCCCCACCTTAATTGAATCTGGTCTGTTCTCCACGCTGGAACTATGCAGTTGACATTGCTAGATAAAATCATATTTTCACAGTGCCTGGTCTCACTTTAAATTCTTGGACACAAACATCACACAAGCATGCAAGATTCCCTAGAAATCCTACCAAACCCCCTAAAGAATGTGTTTTCTCACTCAATTAGTCAAGATCCCAGCATATAATAGGTCCAACAGAGATGGCTCAGAGGATTTTAATAAGAGTACCTCTCATAGGTGTAGACAGATTTAAGGGAAGCACAAGGAGATGTCCTTAACATCCTCATCCAGTGATGAGCAAAAGGGACACCATCATTTCCTTACATCTGAAGGGACAAGAGGAGAAGGAAGCAGTCTTATTGAATCACGGAGAGTGCTGGAGCCATGGGCAAGAGGCCATCTGGTGAGAGTATCAGTTTTGGGAGGAGTAGGAAAGAAACACCTAGACTTTTCTCTCTTCTCCCTTAATTGCCTACCGGTGCCTCCCATTGGCAAACCCAACCGAGAGCCAGCTGACAGAGAAGTTAAGATGACACAGTCAGTCAGGTGTGTGTGTGTGGGGGAGCTCCCAGCGTTCAGAGCAGGGCAAAGAATGGAGATTAGCGTTAGGGTTGCAAACAGAGAATGAGGAATATGCCGTTCTCATATAGGCTGATTTCATACCTTCCTCTTTCACCTCGAAATGCCATGTCCCTGCTATAGTCACTGTTGAAAGCAGTTTAGCAGTTTCCTATAAATATAAACACAAATTTGCCACATGATCCAGTGATCCTATTTTCAAGTATTTACCTCAGAAAGTTGAAAATTTATATTCACACAAAACCTGTACATGATATTTAGAACGGCTTTCTTCAGAATCCTCCCAAAACTGGAAATAACCCAAATCCATACAATGGCATTCTCCTCAGCCATAAAAAACAGTGATCTACTGATACATGCAAAACATAGATGAATTTCAATGCATTATATAAAGTGAAAGGAGCTAGATTCAGAAGGCTACCTACCATACGAGTCCATGTAGATGAGATTCTGAACTATAAAGACAGAAATGAGATCCGTGGTTGTCAGGGTCTTGTATGTGGAGAAGGACTGACTGTAAAGAGCACAAGGGAATTTTGGGGGGCGATGGAACTGTTCTATATATTGATTGTGGTGGTGACTGTATGTATTTGTCAAAACTCATAGAACTCTATACTAAATGGTGTGAATCTTAACTGTATATAACTAATATCTCAATAAACTTGTCTTAACAACAAAAAAGCCATCCACATACCACCTCACTCTCTCAGATGGCGGTTTTAACTTGTACATCACTGATAGGATAGGATAGGTCTTGGACCTATGGCTTTATATTCTCACCACCAAATCCTGTAAACCCATCTGTATCCCTAAATTCACCTCTGTCTTTCCTCCTCATGTTCAAGGGGCAGAAGGGACTCACTATTTCTGTAAAGGGCAAATATGTCCTCAGGTGCTCACAATTCTTTCCATCTTGGTTCCTCTTGTTAGCCCTTCCCTTCCTCCCCAGATCAATCTCTTTCCTCTACCAGATTATTTCCTTTAGCATACAAACAACACTCTCCTTTGATGCCACCACCCACTCCCATTTCTGCCCCACCCTTCTGCTTCTTCACTACAAAATGTCTTAAGTGGTTATCTATCCAAGCTTTCCACTCCCTTACTTCCTTACTCCTTAAAATAATTCTGAAAAACTTCAAATGTAAAGAAAATGATAAATAATAATATAACAAATTCCATGTTTTCAATACCCAGATTTAACAGATGTTAACACTTAGTTATATTTGCTCAAGATCAGTATCTTTTTTATTTTTTTAAGAAATAAAACATTACCTATATAATTGAATCCCCCTTTGGACTCCTTCCCAATCTTATTATACCTCATTCCCCAGAGGTAACCTCTATTCTGAATTTGATATGTATCATTCCCTCTATGGTTTTATGTTTTACTGCATCTCCATATGTCCATAAATGATGTATAGTATAGTATTGTACAGTGTGTATTTAAACTTTATACAACTTACTGTACATGTCTTTGTCATTTACCTCTTCAGTTGTATTTTGCATCCCATTTCTCCCTTGGTTTTATTTTTTTTCTTGCTGGAATAGACCTATCATAATTCTTTCAAAAAGTCTGAGAGGATAAACTTTATCATTTCTTACATGTCAGAAAAATGCTATATTGTCTACACACTTAAAATACAGTTTTTCTGGATACAGAATTATATTTTCAAGTTATTTTCTTCAGATGATTGAATGCATTGCCCAACTGTCTTCCTGCATGCAGTGCAGCCAATGACATTCATCTGATTTTAGTTTCATTATAATAGTCTCTCTCTCTCTCTCTCTCTCTCTCTCTCTCTCTCTCTCTCTCTCTCTCTCTCTCTCTCACAGATACACACACACACACACACACACGCACACACACACAGTGTTTGTTTGTCTCTCTCAGGTTTAGAGATGTTTTTCTTTGTTCTTGGTATTATGAAATTCCACTTGTACAAGTGAGAATCCTGTTTCATGCTCTCCCACTCTACAAATTTGAAGACATTTCTTTCTTTAATTTAGTAAAATATCTTATTATTGCTTAGGAATTTCTTCCCCTGCATTTTCACTATTTTTTCCTTCTGAATCTTTTATTAGATCAGCATTGGCCCTTCTGGATCTACACTTCATTTTTTTACTTGTATTCTGTGAGAATTCTTTGATTCTATTCTTCATTTTAACTAATTTTGCTTTCCAGCCCACCTGTTGTGTTAAGGGTTTTGTTTTGTTTTTTAATTTTGACAATCAAGCTTTCAATTGCAAGATCCTCACAGAATATATCCCCTGCTTTTCTCTGAGGACCACTGTCCTCTTCACCTTCTGTTAACTCTGTTTCCTCAGAGTAGTTGCATTACGTAGCTCTTTCTCAGGGTGTTAGCTTTCCACAAGTGGGTGATGATCCCTAAGTCTCTGCATGAGAGCATGTGCAAATGCCTAATTTCAGCCTTCTTTATGAAGGGAAAAGTTGGGACCTGCTGCCTGGTAGGAGGTACCAGGAACCATTCTTCCACAAAGAGCAGTTCCTTGTTCTGGAAGTTACCACCATCGAGGCACTGGGTGCTCCCTTTATCCTAGGTACTCCTCGTGCAGACTATGCTGTACTCACTGCCTGGCTCAAAGTTATGTGTGGCGGGCTGAGGGTGCAGATGCTGCAAGGCCATCCACCTGACTGTTCTGTTCTACCCCAAGACCGTTCTTGCTTCTGATCGCCACACCTCCAGATTGCCCCTTTTGCCTATAACTGCTCCACCATATTTTAAGATGTGGCTTTCTTATCCAAACCGAACTCATCTGCTTTTTCCATCTTTCAGGGATTCCACATGGCTTATGCTGAAAAGGGCATTGCTTTCAGCTTTGTTTTCTAAACTATTATAAATTTGTTTGCTGCACCCCCCCCCTTTTATAATGTCTGAGAGTTGGAACAAGAGAAAAATGACTGAAACGTGCTTATTGTTATCTCGAATCATAATTCTATACATTAATTTTGTGAGTGGCCCCTTCGTAAATTGTCCTATTAGAGTGAAAAGATTTTTTTCTACTGAATTATGTTAGTCTTTTCAAATGATGAATGTATGTGTATGTGCACACGTGTGTGTGCATTTGTGTTTGTATTGTTTTGCCTAATTTCACATTTCTTTGCACTTTCAGAACTATTTTGAGTAACAATGGTCACAGTGGATGGCTTGTCAAATTCCCTCTTTCCTTACAACTCAGTCCCCCACCCCACAAGCCACAGGGAAATAGGGCGGCTCCTAACAGCCACAGGGTCCCCTGCTTGGGTCTTTGCCTCTGCACACAACTGGTCAGACTAGGGGGAGGTATCCAACACAGGCTGCATGAAGATCAATGTCAAGGAGCTGTAAGAGATTGAGTTCTGGAGGATGTTACCCAGCTGAAGAACGGAGAGGTGCTCTAGGCAGGAAGGAGACATGCAAGGTCCATGCGAGTGGGGAGAACACGTCATGGTTGAGGGTCTGGAAAGGAAGTCAGAAGGTGTAGAAGCTAGAGCCTTGGGAGAGTACCTCCCCTCCTCCTCCTCATCACTACCATTCTGCTCCAAATAACATACAGTTAGCAACCCATTTAGGAGAGGAAGACAAACTGAGGGTGGGGCGGAGCGCATAACCTCAGAATATTGAAGCCATATTAAAGATTTTTGTTCTCATTCCAAAAACAAAGGAGGTAATTAAAATTACAAAACAAACACACAAACAAAAAACCCAATTCAGTACGTAAATAGACGTACAGATTAAAGGCACATTCTGAAGGTACTGCAGACAATGGGAAGAAGTTGGGTGAGGTTAGAAGAAAGCAGAGGAGTTATGATGAGGCTATTTCTTGGGCAGATAACCTTATCTTTAATGGAAACACCCTAGTGTTGCAGTACTAAGTGTAATGGTGTTTGTCCATTTCAGATAATTCTGTTAATTCTGTGAATGAAGGGCACATGTTACTAAATTACTCAGAGTTCTTTGTTTTTATTTTAAATCAGGATTGTAAGTAACTACTATAAAAATATCTTTTTGGAATGTGTTGAGATAACTATTTTCTCTTTTGGTTATTAACATGTTAAAATATGTTCCAAAGAGGGAACACCAACTTTGTCATGTGGTGTATTATATTTCCTGATATGAGAGGATTTTTCTATTTACATTAATAAGAAAAGCTGAAATATGTTTTTCTTTTGAAAGATCCTCTCTCTCCAGTTTCACATTTAAGGTTATCCTAACTTTCTTTTTAAATGATACTCAATTTTTTTTATTGAAATGTTGAAATTAAGAGTTGGACCTTTGAGATGTGAGATATATATTGTGAGGTCTTTTACTCCTGATAGTCTAATTTTTAAATTATTAAAAAAATCTTTTCTTAATTACAGTTGACATACAATATAACTACATATCCTAACTTTTAAAAAAACATATTAGGTAGCTTTCTGTCTTCCTCTACGCCGAGAAGTTTCATTGCGTCCTAGAAAGAATTCATCCATAAAACTGTTTAGACCTAGGAAATTTCGGGGAATGGATGTTTGACAACTTTGCTAATTTTTCTCTTCATTATTTATCTTATTTTTATTTGGTAATGTTTACATTCTTTCTAAATTGCCCATTTAATCCAGATGATTAACATAGATTAGAATACAAATTTCTCTCATTTCTTAATTTTCTCTGTATGTGTAAATGTCATCTCTCATTCTTAATTTGCATTTGTTTTCCCCTTGATTAATTTTTTCAGAGATGTGTCCATCTCATTAATATTTTCAAAGAAACCAGTTCTTAGAATTATTTATCAACTAGGCAGATTTTTTCTGTCTTAAATGTAGTAATTTCTGCTTGTCTTCCTCTAATTTTCTTACTTATTTTAAGTTATTTTCTACCATCTTGAGTTGAATATGTATTTACATTCACTCTCCTTATTTAATTTACTTAAAGCTATGCATTTTCCTGTGATTACAGCCTTGACCACGTCTCATATTTTGATATGCAGTGTATTTAGTAACCTTTTGTAATCCAAAAGTGCTTGCTGCTTTTTTTGTTGTTTAATGTGGTGGACAATAGCAATTTTGTTACTCTGATTTATTTCTTGATTTTTAATTCCTACACTTTCAATACAGAATTAAAATACCATAGAAGGTCCTTAGCTCTCTGCCTTGAGAGTAAAGCAGAATATGCCTTTCTTGTCTTCTTTTGCTTATTTCCTTTAACTCCATCACATTACACAGATCACATCTTGGTGTCCACTTCACGAGATTATTGGTTAAGGATCATCATGCCCTCATCTTCCAAGCTCAGAGGTAAGGCATCCCCTGTAGAGTAATATCCAGAAACACACCTTTTTCTCATCAGTTGTTCTTAAAGTATGCTGAAACCCATGATTAAAATAGGTACTTTTTTTTTTCAGGTTTCAGTACTCAATATTCTAAGAATGAAGTGACATCAGAGAAGTAATTGCTGTAGTGCAAGATGTTGAAAAGGTGCATAATAAAAATCAGATGGATTTCTTGGAAGGGAAATCAGTTTACAGTTCAAACACAGGGCCTGGGGGGAGACACAGAACCAGGGGAAGAAATTAAAACACATGGGAGTCAAGGGTAATGGTCAGAACAGCTTCAGAAAATGAGAAGGAGCAGGCAAGCCTGAAAGTCCAGCAAGACAGAATGACCAGAAGGACATCGTTTCACTTTGTGGTGACCCATTAAAAGTCTTTTGTTCACCTGAAGCTATTAAAAGAATTGAGATTGCATGATGTATCCAATTAAACCTGTTTGTTCTTCATGTGTTTTCTCATATTTGTATTATTTCTTGGTAGCTTTTGGTCTTTGTTATGTATTCCTTACTGCTGGATGAGTTGGAATCTATAAAAGTTGCGAGTCAAAATTTCTTAAAGGAACAAGAGGATACTTATCAGCCATTGAAATAGGGAGCCATGTCCCTGAGACAGAAAACTCTCTCCTTTGGATGGACTGGACCAATTTGACATCTTTTACATTCCACCTTTGTGGCGGTTCTCTTCAAGATGGCCTCCAACAATCCATCCTGTTCTAATACATGCCTGTTGCTTCTTTTATCAAAAGGCAGATTTTAATTCCCCTGTCCTTGGATCTTGCTTAGCCTTAGTAACTATTAACCAATACAATGTACCAGAAGTGACACTATTTCTATGATTTCCCAGGCTAAGTTATAAGCAGTCTTGCCGTTCCCACTTTGGTCTCTTTGATGCTCACTCTTAGTTCCCATCCCTCAGGCTGTAAGAAGCCTGTGCCACATGGAAAAGCCCTGTGTAGGTGTGCCTGTGCCTGTTGTCAACATCAGCAGAGTTCCCAGCCTTTTAGTGAGACTTCTTGGCCAGTCAATGCAACTGGACCGTCAGTTAAGTGCAGCTGCATCTGATATCTGTTTGCAAGTGTGTAAGAATTCCCAAATGAGAAACCGGCTGCGCCCAATCAACCCACAGAACTATGAGAAATAATAATAAACTGTTTACACCACAACGTTTTGGGGCAGTTTTTTTTTTTTTTTAAATACAGCAATAGATAACCAGAATAATCCTCTATGTTTCAATGACCCAAATAAATGCCCTTCTAAGGGATACGTGCATTCTTCACTTCTTTAGACATAAAATATTTTTTTTCAGGTTAAAGTCAAGCCAGGATGACTAGGAGCAAACATACCTTGCATATTTCTGCTCTGATCCATCATTATGCTATTTCATAATCAAAGAACAGTATAATTTCCAGGTTCTTATTGAAAATGGAGACACCTCATTTTTACACTCATTTATCACCTGGTAATTATGGGAAATCTCCAGACTCTGATTTTAGTAAACTGTTGAGTTTACTGTTCAATTAAATTGCTATTCAACTCAACAGATATTTATCTGTGATTGAGACTATAGAGGTTATCAAAGAAATGGGTTTCTTTATTCAAGGACCATTTAGTTCAAGAGCTAAGATAGCTAAAATATGAATGCTTTATACTTCAAGGAAAATTGTGATGGTACTCAGCTCAAGAGGCACAGATAAAATCACATTTGGCCTCAAAAGAAGGAGAAGAGGAGTATCATTCAGGAGACAGCATGGGGCAGGAGAAAGCAGAGGGAGACATAGTTTGAAACCGACATCTGCCACTAACCTAGACAAGTTACTTAACTTTCTGCACTTCTAAACATACTTCATTAACCAACTTTCTTTTAGTAAGTTTTTTAGCAACTACTTTATAGGATTATGAGAATTAGATAACATGAGGAAAAGAAACTAGTGTTTATCTAATTGAAGGTGCTTTATTGATAGTGTTATCACCATCATCATCATCATCATCATCACTGTCATCGTCATTTAATTAGTGTGATCAGAAAAGACTCAATGAAGCTATAGTGTTTGAGCTAAGACTTTTTGAAAAAGGATGTTTTTACCTCACACCATGTACAAAAATTAACTCAAAATAGATCAAAGGCCTAAGTGTAAAGGCCAAAACTATCTTCTAGAAGAAAACACAGGTGTAAATCTTTGTGACTTTGGATTTTGCAATGGATTCTTAGATAGGAAACCCAAAGTATAAGCAACAAATGAAGAAAATAGATATGTTGAACTTCATCAAAATTAAAAACTTGTGTGCTTCAAAGGATATTATCAAAGACATTTTACAAACAACCCAGGGAATAGGAACAAATATTACAAATCATATATATGATAAGGGACTTGTATCTAGAACAACAACAACAAAAATACCCTTACTACTCAACAATAAAAAGATAATTAAGACAATTAAAATGGGCAAAGTATCTAAATAGATATTTCTCCAAAGAAGATATGCAAATAACAAACAAGGACATGAAAAGATCCTCAACATCATTAGTCTTCAGGGAAATGCAAATCAAAACCACAATGAGATACCACTTCACACCAAAGATGATAACAAGTATCAGTGAGAATGCGAAAAAATCAAAACCCTCATACACTGCTGGTAGGAATATAAACTTGTGCAGGCATTTTGGAAAACAGACTGGCAGGTTTTCAAATGGTTAAACAGAGTTACCATATGACCCAACAGTTCCACTCTTAGGGATATACCCATAAGAATTGAAAACATGTGTTCAAATCAATATTTGTACCTGAAGGTTTATAGAAGCACTATTCACAATAGCCAAATGCTGGAACTAAGCAACATTAATGGATAAGCAAATGTCTTATCCATTAATGTGTATATCTACACAATGGAATATTATTTGGCAATGAAAAGGAATGCAGTACCAACACAATAAGGATGAACCTTGAAAACGTTATGCTAAATAAAAGAAACCAATCAAGACCATATATTATGTAATTTATTTATATGAAATATGTAGAATAGGCACATCTATAGAGACAAAGTAGTGACTGCCTAGAGTTGGGGAAATGGGGAATTTGGTAATAACTAAAGAGTACAATGTTTCTTTTCAAGGTGATGAAAATGTTTTATAATTGACATAGTGATGGTTACTCCACTCTGAATATACCAAAATCCATTGAATTATACACTTTAAATGAGTGAATCATATAAGTGAGATATATTTTAATAAAGCTGTAACCAAAAAATGATGTTCAATATTTCAGCATATGGAGGTGAAGAGCAGTGAGGGGAAATGGAACCCAGAAAATCTGGGCAGAGAACACCACAATTAATGATGTAGAGGTGGGGCATCATCAAAGTGTGAGTGATTTGTAGGCAATGTAGTTGGCAGTATGTGGAGGACTATGAGGGCCCAACAGTCATTAATGATTGCACCTACAATTGGTCCAGAAAAAATAGGTTAGGAACCTGAACACTTGTAGTGATAATGGAAAGGAAAAGACACACCCAAGACATATTGCTGTAGTTGAGCTATAGGATATTAATTTTATCTTCTGAATGGGGGCTTAAATTATGAGGACCTATACAAGTCATTTCTGACTGCACAGTTTTGAATCCGAGAACAGAGAACAATAATGTTTAGCTAATAGAAATCATAAGTCAGGAAAAGGAGCTGATTTGGCAGGGCAGGATGGTAATTTTGGTTTGGATATACCGACCAGCGTTGGACAAAATTCAAAGAGATGGGCGAAGGCAGAACCCCTGAAAACACATTTCCTACCTGTGAAATGGGCCTAATGATACTTACCTCATTCCAGTCAAGTTTGGGTTTCATTGTTGTTTGGTTTTGTGGATGGTTTGGAGGTAGATGGCGGATGTGAGAAACTGACATTTATCGAGTGTTTACTACGCATCAGGCACTCTGCTAAGTTATTTTTTAAATATGCATTGTCTTATTTTCTCACAACAACCCCACGGAGTACAGATCATTTTTATTATCCTTGGAATTTGAAATGAGATCTATTTGGTTAATGATTATGTCTACTTCCCTTTGTTGTAAAGTATAAATGAGGCAACATGTCTGAAAGCCGAGCCCGGGGTCTGACACACATAGGCACTCCATGAGCATTAATTTTCTTCCCCCAGACCTGAAGCAACCTGCCGTCCATGGTTGCTTACTTTGTCTCAAAGCCAGATTTGAATTCACTAACCAGACTCTCTCTTTCCTTCTCCCAACTTCTTTGGCGCAATGTCGTTCCCTTAAAGCTTGATTTCTCTGCCACAGTCACCTCCGTACCTCTGATATCTCCCGTCCTTGTACATCTGCACCTCCCCCTGCTCTTCTCTGTCCCGCCCACCCCGTAGATATCCCTTTAGGCCTTTGCTAAACCAGTGGGGTTAAACAATGACAAATGTGCATTGGATTTGAGGCTACGGTTAAGTGCTTGCTGGGAATTTGGTGGAGGCCCACACACCCATCTCATTTATAACTTACGTCACTGGACTCAATCGGGACTGCTAAAAACAGAAAGATTTTGATCCCCCACCATCCTCTCCAACTAATCTCAAACACAGGAGAAGAAAACTGCAAAAGGCTCCTCTCTGTGAGATTTTACACCAGTAATTGTAGCTCATCAGAGCCAATTCTTCAAGCCATTTGCTTTAATCTAAACCAGAATTTCTCATCTCCCTTTTATGAGCCCATTTTGGGGCTCTGTGAAGAGGTTGAGCAGCATGTCCATATGTTATCATTCTAATGAAAACAATCAGCGTCTGGTGAGTATTAATCACCTGGTCTTACCATGCATTAAAGGAAAGTGTTATTAACCAAAAGGCACATGTTTTGTTCCTGAATTCCAGAGATAAAAACCCAAAAGAGATGAGAGAAGTAAATTAAAAATGCAGATGCACTGGAATTTTGAAAATGAATTCTATCTCATTAGTAGCTTCTTTAATTAAATACTCATATGGAGTTAAAAATATTTATCCCTAAATGTGGTTATGTTTCTCTCTTTGTTATTGTAATTTTCATAGTTTAACATGAGTTTTGGAATTCCAGGAAAACCAGAGCAGCCTTAATCAGCTTTGTAACTAGTGTTCAGAAATCATTAGGCCCCCTAAGTGTTATTCGATGACCATATTTGAATGGGGCCCTATGAGGAAGGAACCATGGCATAGCACCATTTAAACGCCTAATTGTATTTGGTTTAAAGTTGTCCATAAAAGAAAAACAGTGTGTAAACCATTTAAAGAACATGGTTGGATTAGAAGAACGATAGGTGAGTTATAGAATATTGTAAGCAATTTTGCAATGCTAAGCATGGAATTTCAGGACAAGGAGACCTGCTTGCAGACAAATTGTCAGAGCAGAATCATGTTCACCTTGCACTTTGGGGAACTTTAGTTCCCCACCAACTAAAATAAAGAGACATCAGTTTGTTCTCTGTATTCAGAGTCTATTTCTGTTTTGTTTGCTTGTTCATTCTGTTCTTAGATTCCACATATAAGTGAGACCACATGGTATTTGTCTTTCTCAGTCTGATTTATTTCCCTAAGCCATAATATTTTCTAGGTCCATCCAGGTTGTTGCAAATGGTAAAATTTCATTCTTTTTTATGGCAGAGTAATACTCCATTGTATAAATGTAGCACAATTTTTTTATCCAATCGTCTATTGATGGGCATTTCTGTTGTTTCTGTATCTTGGCTATTGTGAGTAGTGCTACACTAAACGTAGGGGTGCATATTTTTTTTTTGAATTAGTGTTTTGATACAGAAAAAACCCATGGTTGCCAAATGGGATAGGGGTTGGGGGATGGGAGAGAAGGTGAAGGGATTAGAAAGTACAAATTGGTAGCCACAAAATAGTCACAGGGATGTGAAATACAGTATGGGAAATATAATCCATGATGGTGTATAGATTATGTAGGGTGCCAGATGGGTACTGGACTTTCCAGGGGATCACTTCATAGATTGTGTTGATGCCTGACCACTGCGCTGTACACCTGAAGCTGACGTAGAATAATATTGAATGTCAACTATAAATATATATATATATATACATATATATATATATATATATATATGTATATATATGTATATATATATATTCATGGGATGTAAAATATAGCATAGGGAATATAGTCAATGATATAGTAAAAGCTATACACGATGTCAGAAGGGTCATAGACGGGGTGGTTATCACTTAGAGAGGGATATAAATGTCTAATCATTATGTTGTTTTGTACACCTGAAACTAATAAAAAAATGTTCTCTGCCCTATAAAAATATAAAATAAAACAGAGACGTTTGGGCAAAGGAAAGTTACACAGAAAGTAATTTGAGTGTCCATATATTATATTATCTTAATGGAGAGTATCTTGTATTTGAATCAGCATTTCTCAAAGTGAGTTCTGCTGACCACCAATAGAATGTGATGATCCATGGGAAAACATTGGGGGAGAATCCACCGTCAAAAATGTTTGAAAACCTGCTCCATTCTTTACTCTCCCTTGATTTCCCTCATACATTCACATGGTAGGGACATTGAGAAATCTTTCAGTAGGGAAACTCCCAAGTTTTGTTTTCAATCCAAGTTGTCCCAAACTAATTTGACAGAGGAAAATATTCTTATCATAATATCTGGTAAGATTTTCTGGAACTAGTGAATGTTCCACAGAGCACCCTTGGGGAGCCATCTGCCTGCCCAGTAAGCCACGCCCAGGGGAGCCTGAAAAATGAGTCTGTGCACCCATAACCAGGCCCCAGACTTCATCCTGGGGCAATGACATCATTTTCAGGCAGAGTATCTTAGGGAGTTACTACAGTGGGCACATGGTATTAATAAATATTGGTTTAATGGAAGAAATTCAAACTAATAAAGCTATTTAAATGACCTAAGTGGTCCCAGCCTGGCTGCTGCATTCCGTGGGACATGTAAACTGCCTTTGATAGATGGCTTGGTTACCATCTGATGAGAAGGGCTTTGTCCCCAAATCTCGGACATCAGCAGTCTCAGCTATGTCCACATTAGACTGAAGTCCTGGAAACTTTATAATGGAGTTAAAGGATTATCAAGGCAACACGTGGTCATGCTCAGCATTGGGCATTCTCCCACATTCACACAAACATTTAAGTCCATTTGGATCCTTCTCAACTCATTACATAGTGGGGAAAGAGCATGTACTTGGGCATCAGACAAAACCTAAGTCTAAATGAAGGTTTTGTTATCATCTTGGGCAAGTTGCTTAAATATTCTGGGCCTCACTTTTCACAGCTGTAAAATGGGGATAAAGATACGAGTAGAATCTGCTTCATAGACTTGTGAGGCATAAAAGAGACCGTGCATATATGGAGCTAAGAATAGTGCCTGGAACATAAATGCTTAGAAGCTTTTAGGCATTGATCACAGTGAGGAACTCTTACTTTGGGTTAGGATGTCATAAAATCAGAGGTACAGTGTGGGTCCTGAGGCCTAGCTAGAATATGAACTAAAAAGATTTTATGATATTTCTATTACATAGCATTACAAAAGTTTCCACCCCTCACATTAACAGATAATACAAGAGACAGAGAGGTCCAGAGAAAAGAGAGTAGCAGGGGAAATGAAAGTTAAATAGTACTCGTTCAGACCTCTTAGAACCTCTAGAACCATCCATGAGGGCCGAGCAGAAGCTTTTGTACAGAAGCCAGAATTTGCCCATGTGCTAAGTGTGCCCAGTTATGTAGCCTGAGCCCCACCTCAAACAGTAAGGTTGGTTTCTGGGGTAACCTAGCCAGCTCTGGGGTAACAAGCATAAAGAATGATGTCATAAAGGGGGTACAAGTTTAGAGAGCAGGACACCAAGGACTACTTGAGTCCTGCCCTCAACCAGCTGCCTTTCCTTAGTGGATCTGCCCAGAAAATGAAGCAAGTATTAGCTGTGCCTGCATGGAATCGAGAGAACTGGGCTAGCCCCTTGGAGAGAGCCTCTATCTGAGTTAGGTCAGCGTGAGAGGCCATGAAGAAAAGAAACACTTCCCACTTCACAACAACCCATATATGAGGTCTGACAATTAAGTTCACGAACTTGTTGCAACGATGTTGCTAACATTTTTTTGATATCAGAAGGATTATTCATTATGAATTTGTACCAAGTGGATAAACAGTTAACCAAGTTTACTATTTTGGAAGTGCTGAAAAAGCTGCGTGAGAAAGTTAGACAACCTGAACTTTTCACCAACAATACATGGCTCTGGCATCACAACAATGTACCAGCTCATACGACACTGTCTGCGAGGGAGTTTTTAGCCAGTAAACAAATAACTGTATTGGAACACCCTCCCGACTCACCTGATCTGGCCCCCAATGACTTCTTTCTTTACCTGAAGATAAAGAAAATATTGAAAGGAAGACATTTTGATGACATTCAGGATATCAAGTGTAATAAATATGGTGACAGCTCCGATAGTCATTCCAGAAAAAAAGTTCCAAAATTTCTTTAAAGGGTGGACTAAGCGCTGGCTTCAGTGCATAGCTTCCCAAGGTGATTATTTTGAAGGTGACTGTAGTGATTTCAACAATGAGGTATGTAGCACTTTTTCTACGGTGAGTTCGCAAACTTAACTTGTCTGACCTCATATTATATCTTACCTCTCCACAAATAGAGAAGAGCATGGCTGCCACTGCAAACCAGAGTGTGAGAGAGGCGGAGGAAGCGAGGAAGAAGCAGGGACTATGCACCAGAGCCAGAATCAAGTCAGCCAGTATTCCCTCCCCTCCAGGCTCAGTTGAGTAGTCATACTACAGAAGGGACAGCATCAAAAGGGAGAAAAAGAAATAAGTGGGATGCAGCTTCCTCCCAGGAGAGAAAGGCTCAGACATCCATTTCTTTCTTCACTCTCTTGACAGTATTTACTGAATAACAGACACAGTTCTAGACACTGCAACTATGTCAGTCAACAGAAAACTACACAAAATCCCTCCCCTTGTAGAGCTTACTCTCTGGTGGGTGAGGGAAAAGTTGACAAAAAACAGCAAATATGTAAATTATATTTTATGGTAGATGGTGATACATCCTATGAAAACCATAAGAATTATAAGGGAGATTGAGAAAGGCAGTTCACAATTTTGAATAGGATAGCAAACAGAGCCCTCATTGAAAGGTAAGACTGAGCCAAGACAGTAAAGTCAATGAGAGAGTCAGTCATGTAGAAATGGGGAAGAAGATTCCAGGCATAGGGAAGAGAAAGGACAAAAGCCCTGGGTCAGGAGCATTCCTGGTGCTTATAGCGCATGCCTATGATATAGGATCCAGATCAAAGAGGGGGACAGTATAGAATGGAAGTCAGAGGAACCAGACGGATGATTCTCTCAGTGCCATTGAAACGTCCTGGTCCTGATGACACCATAGCACACTTTCCAGGGCATGGGAAGAAGGGTAGGGTGGGAAGGAGTGGAGGAGGAGAGCCTCTGGCTTCAATAGAGTCCAACAGCAAACAGAGGTGAGCAGGCAGTGCCTCAGATGAACTATAGAAGCACTGATCCTGACCCTCCAGAATGTGGGCACCTGTGCGTTTGGGTCAATGTGCTATGTGAAGCTGAAACAAATGGTCAGCAGTCAGCAGGACAGGCCGTGTCTCAAGGTGGTTTTGTTTCATGAAAGTCACCGGCCTCAGACAGTAAACCCAAGGTTGTTTGTGGCTAATTGCAATGCTTCTCTCTCCCTGTGAATCAGGCAACCCTGCTTAAAACTTGGGAACATTTAAAATTCCTTCCCTGGAGATTTGATTCAGCAATGCTGGGGTAAGACCCAAGAGTCTTAGCTCTTACAAAGTGCCACTAGAAAATTTAATATGCCCCCAGACATGGAGCTATATGTCCACACCTGGGCTTGGCTGTGTGTGGATTCCAGAAGGATTGTCTCTAGCCTGCCACCAGCTTACCTCTTGATAGTATTATTCATGTCTCACCCTTCAGTGAAAGCTTTATGACCTTAGGTATGTAGGAATTTAATATATTGTGAAAGAGCCAAAGACTTTGTCTTTTCATTTCTTTGGCTCTAAATAATTCCCATAAGATATTCAAATATTAGGTTTTCCTGTGGCTCACCCTTTATGTTTTAATTCACAACATCTCTCCACACCCCTCATATAATATTGGGTGACAATACATTTCTCAACACTTAGAAATAAGTCCTCCACGGCCATTACAATGATAAAATATGGCTGCTAATAGTGTGCAATGCAGGTTTTCCAGCCGCTCAGAAAACATCAAAGTTTTCTGTTGCCAGAAACTGTGGGTGGAAAGAAATGTGAAAAGAAGCCTTCTGATCCCACGTGTGAGCTGAGGAATGGTGAGTGGGTTGGATTTATGAACTGTTAACCACATGCCTGCATGACCAGGAGTGAGGTCATCAGGAAGCAGGTGTGCAGCTCCCTAACAGGTGTTTCCCAAGGAACCTTTCAGCCCTGGCTCCACTGCTACCTGGAATAAAGGGTACAGATGTCGGGCAGAGGAATCCTCAGACACAGTGTTAAATCAACTAAAGTGTTCTCCTAAAGGAAATCACTAAGACTGAAAATAATTGTCACATGATTTGAAAAGTTCTTTCAGAACCCTGACATGAATTTCAGTGTGTGCAAGGTTTGAAGTTCGAGAAATGTATGGAAATTGGGAGAGTTCTTCAAACTCCATAAAAAAAAATTCCTAAAAATATGTGGCTTTGTTGCTCTTGCCTTCTCTGGGGTTTGGATATGAATGTGGGAAAGGATGTAAAAGCCAAAAGTCATGGGTTTGCCACCCAAGAAGAGAGCTGTGGTGCACATGTGGTTCTGTCTGCCTGGCCTATGTCTGAGCCATCAGCTCTCTCCCATCCCCAGTCTATGGGGCTTAAGGGGCCTACGCCCCTGCTTCAGGCTTAGAGGTATAACCTACTGTCCACACGGAATCCCCAAGTCTTTTATAGAGTTATTGAAAGGAAAAGGTCTGCTCTTTCTAGCAGGTTAGTGAGTCACTTGGCAGTGAAGCTCTATTTACCTGGGCCATTCTCAGTATCATGTGAGGACGGTCAATGTGAGGGCAGAGGCAGCACACTCTGAAAGCATTGTTTGAGCTCCTGTTCCCGGGCATGTAAAGAATCACCCCTGATTTAATTTGCACAAGCCCATGATGCCTGTGTTTGCATAAGGCACTGTTTGTGAACAGAAGATGCAGACTTCATCATGTCTCCACCAGACAAAGATGTTTTGGTAACTAATTAAAAATAATATATCCATGTGTTATGGGAAGAAGTCAGGCAATCTAGGCTGGAGCCCTGGTTTTTGATGACATGGGGCATACTCAGAAAATTGCTTATATATTGAATGCATCAGCTTTTCTCACTTATAAAATCAGAAGGTGGACCAAGGTAAATTCTCAGTTTTTCAACTCTCTTATCTTATGAACGTGACACTCTTATAACCTAACACAATCTTTAAGGTCATGTAAACGGAATTTATTTTTTTATATTTAATTGCCTGATTATATAACCCACTTTAAATTTCATCATTTATAGAAGAAGGAATACAAAATTTGACATCATGACTTTTAGCAGGCATCACTTTTTATCTATGATCAATTCTGTTTCCTGATGGTCAATAGGAGAAAAACAAGTGTGATTACAATGAAACCACATCAATGGAAACCGCCATATCAGCAAAGAGCAAGTAGAATGCTTTTGGAGACCATTACTGGGTGCCCTTCTTCTATGCCTCTATTTACAGCCTCTCACTCAGAACCTATGCTTCACTCTTGGCGTTGGCCTTCATTTATCTTTGAGCCAATTTGGGACAAGAATTCTCGCAAACAAATAGAGGAATTTCAGAGAGCTTTCCTGGATGCCTCTCACTCTGCTTCTATGTTCAGAGCCAAAACAATAATTTGTCCACAGTGTATAAAGGATTAATGTCTACGTGTGTGGGGACAAAACCCCAAAAAGCAGTTTCCAGGCTCTCGGCCTCACATAGAAAGGTGCTGGCTCGGGTAGTAAATGGCCATCAACTGTGATCAGATGCCAGCAGCTGTGGCTAGTTGGCCGTCAGCTGTAACCCGTAGGCCATTGGCCACTAATATAATGGCTGTGGCTACGCTAGCAGAAAAGGAATGGGGGCTAGCGAGAAGATGGTGGCTGGCAAGCGCGGACTGCTGTTAGGCAGATTATGTAGATCCTGCTTCCTGTGTCTCCAGCCCAGCCGCCAGCGAGAATATATTGGTTTGACTCCCCTATCTGTGGCTCCGTGGGTGTTCCTGTTTGGCCTTACCGTGTCCTGCGTTCTTGGGCGGGGAGTGGGAGCTGAGACCCTGCACGACAAATGGCGCAGCGAGCAGGGTCCCCTGCGTGACACATGGCGTAGTCGGCAGGATACGGTGCTGGCCAAAGCTTTCCGAAGGGCAGTGGAGCAGTTTGTGCGTATGAAAGCTCAGTCTGAGGAAGACCAGGAGGAGCAGCTGCCGGAGAGCTCGATCCCCGTGGAGGGGTGGAAAGATGTGGATGGTTCCCCAACCAGCAGAGGCCGAAGAAAGTGGAGAAAGCGAAGGTTGTTGCCGCCCTGTGGGCTGGGAACTGCTTGCTGAGGCAGCCCGGATGCAGGACTTTTAGTCCCAGGAGGAAATGCTTGCTGAGTCCTCCGTGGGAGATGAGGGTGAGGTCAAGGTCATCCCTCACCCCCAGGACAGCCCTGGCGAATGACTATGGACTATGGGGAATTGCCTTCCATCCCTAATTTAATGGACGCTTGACTGTTTGGGAACATACCACCATGTAGTGGGACTGGCGAGAATGTTTGCTTTTGTGTCTTGACTGGCCGCCATTGATAATATGTAAGCACCTTGATGTGAGCCGCTGTTGTTCCAGCACAGTACCCCGAGAGGCCCAGAGAGAGAGTGGCAGTGCCCTGAGGCCCTGGCTGTGTCCAGGAAGTCTGGCTGTGTCCAGAGAGTGGCAGTGCCCTGAGAGGCCCTGGCTGTGTCCAGGAAGTCTGGCTGTGTCCAGAGAGAGTGGCAATGCCCTGAGAGCCCTGGCTGTGTCCAGGAAGTCTGGCTGTGCCCAGAGAGAGTGGCAGTGCCCTGTGAGCCCTGGCTGTGTCCAGGAAGTCTGGCTGTGTCCAGAGAGAGTGGCAGTGCCCTAAGAAACTCTGGCTGTGCCCGGGAAGACAGGTGGTACCCTAAGAATCCCAGGAAGTCTGGCTGTGCCCAGAAGTACTGTGGTGGTCCCCTGAGAAAACCTGGCTGTGCCCGGGGAGACTGGTGGTACCCTAAGAATCCCAGGAAGTCTGGCTGTGCCCAGAAGTACTGTGGTGGTGCCCTGAGAAAACCTGGCTGTGCCCGGGGAAACAGGTGGTACCCTAAGAAGTCCAGGATGTCTGGCTGTGCCCAGAAGTACTGGGGTGGTGCCCTGAGAAACCCTGGCTGTGCCCGGGGAGACTGGTGGTACCTTAAGAAGCCCAGGAAGTCTGGCTGTGCCCAGAAGTACTGGTGGTGCCCTGAGAAACCCTGGCTGTGCTCAGAGAGCCTGGCTGTGTCCGGGATATTGCATTCACCTCCAGGCTCCTTGCACAGGGCCCCTCGCAGAAGACGCTTGTCGCGTAGATTGTGAGGCGAGACCCTGTAGGGGTGGAGTGTGGGGACAAAACCCCAAAAAGCAGTTTCCAGGCTCTCGGCCTCACATAGAAAGGTGCTGGCTCGGGTAGTAAATGGCCATCAACTGTGATCAGATGCCAGCAGCTGTGGCTAGTTGGCCGTCAGCTGTAACCCGTAGGCCATTGGCCACTAATATAATGGCTGTGGCTACGCTAGCAGAAAAGGAATGGGGGCTAGCGAGAAGATGGTGGCTGGCAAGCGCGGACTGCTGTTAGGCAGATTATGTAGATCCTGCTTCCTGTGTCTCCAGCCCAGCCGCCAGCGAGAATATATTGGTTTGACTCCCCTATCTGTGGCTCCGTGGGTGTTCCTGTTTGGCCTTACCGTGTCCTGCGTTCTTGGGCGGGGAGTGGGAGCTGAGACCCTGCACGACAAATGGCGCAGCGAGCAGGGTCCCCTGCGTGACAACGTGTTTCTCCAATCACTGACTCCAAACCCTAGTAAGTGTTACCTTATTGGATTAGCAGCAGCTAAATGTCTCAAGACTAATACAATTATCCTAATAGGAATTGTTTACATTTTATTTGTGAAATGAAGATGCCCTGATTGTATTCCTTATAATTAGATATCTAGAGAGTCAGAGCCAGGCTTTTGTTTTAATAATAAATAAAGCTCTGCTCAATTCCTCTTAACACACTCACAGGAGAAACTCAACAAGCCTGCAGAGCAGCAATCAGTGTGTACTCACTTTTTCCCACCTATAAATCAGGGATAATGAAATTTGCTACATCTCCATTTTTCAGCTCTGAACGGGGGTAGAGTTGTAGGTCAAGGAGTAAATTGCTGTATAAATACAATACATTGATTTGTGAGCCTTTCAGATTTGGTTTGGGAAGAGGAAAACAGGGTTAATTCAATTTTGCCCTCAGTGTTTTTTTGGGGGGTTGGGGGGGTTTTCTCCTCCATGTTGATCATTGGAAATTCTGGTAGTTTCTAAGTAAAACTTTAGCTGCTCTGAAATACCCACTGGGAACCTAAGGTAAGGAATGTCTGAGTTCAGATGGAGCTACATCTGATGATGGAATGCAACAGAACCACAAGGTCAGAGTATTTATCCTGCCCCCCCCCCAACTGTTCCCTGCCAGGCTGTGGTTGGCAATGACTGTGTGCCCCTACCTATGGCCATATATCCTAAGCGGCAGTCCTCTTCCCACTGCAACTGCCCCTGACTTTGCCTGTTTGAACCGAGGGGTGTTAATGGCTTCCTGCTGCTATGCTTTCCTTTATTGGTGCACCATACTCACACACGCCCTTCATTAAACTCTTTCTGGACATTTGGATGTCCACGTCAACACATATTAACTACACAGATAATCACTGAGAGATACTAAGGTGTAAGAAGTCAAAAAGCTATCCATAGTATATCCCCCACTGTCTAAGCAGGTGGCAAATATACCACTTCCCTTTTAGTTTTCCATATCTGTAGTCGGAATTATCAAAGATACCTTTTCTCAGTCCCATGTGGTTTCATTCCCAACACACCAGTGAGCACACATGCACATATCTGCACATTTTTAATTGAAAGCTGATTCTTAGCAGCAAGATTTTCTGAGACCCTGCCCACCTCTGTTTCCCATAACCCTGCTAATATCAAAGAGCAAAGGCTCTGTCTACTCTTAATCTTCCCAACTTTATGTGTTCTTTCTGAGGACCCATCCAATTTGCTCCATTCTTTGCCTACAAAGACCAAGTCTGAGAGACCTCAGGACCCAAAGGACCAAGGAAGCAGATGTAGGGGTCTGTGACCCAATAGACAGCCACACCAGGGAGCATGAAGAGTACAGTGCTGGGCAAGGAGGGAGGCGTTATAAATGAGGCAGGCACTACAGATAGATTCATATGAGATCAGTGGGCTGAGGAACAGGCTGTATCTGAACTGCCTCTTGAATGGCATCTAGGAGTCTTGGAGCAAAAAGGAAGAGTGAAGACAATGTTTTATTTTGAAATACAATGTCCAGGTAAACTTGCTATTGGAGGACAGGAAATCAGATGGCTCGGAGAAGCTGTAGTCTGCAAAAGAATAGAATGAAAAGGGGCACCATGAGGAAGGTCCCTGAAGAGACCCATTGGAATCAGGACACAGGATTTGGAACGTAGGCAAGCCCTTTTCTTCATTTCCTCATATGTTTAGGCTTGGAATCCTATGATTGAAAAGCTTGCCTACATTTGTATCTGTGGTGTTTTGTTTAATTCCATTGGCTTTGTTGGTCCTTTTTTTTTAGAGCCAACTTTGGCTGCATGTTGTAATCATCCCAGTGGGCAGATTTAAAAACACTGAATACCTGGGTCTCATCCCTCCTAACCCCAGAGTTTAATTTAATTGGTCTAGGATATACATCTGGATTGTTAAAATCTTCCCCCAGGTGATTCCAATATTCAGCTAAACTGGAGAAGCACTGCTTTAGAAAATGTCAACCAGACTTACCTGGACTTGGGGAGTTAAGGAAAAACATTTCTTAGCCATCTACGGATAAGTGACAATGAGAATAGGCACAACCATAACCCTGGAGCTGAACATAGTGACCAACGGATCAAAATGAGGCAGTACCACAGAGGAAATACAAAAGTAATATCTGAAGGACATCTGTGATGCTCTTTCCCATCTGGCCAGATTGTTTTCCTTTTGAGCGGTGGTCCTCCAATTTTAGCAGCTTCCGACTCATCTGGAGAGGTAGAGCTTATTAACACAGACTACTGGGCCCCAGCCTAAGAGTTTCTGATTTGAAACTATTTGGTGGTAATTTGGGTGGGAAGCTACAATTTGCATTTTTGACCCATTCCCAGATGCTGTTGATGAAGCTAGTACAGAGACCCCACTTTGAGAAGCGTCGCTCTATAGAAAGTTCCTCTCCATCTATATTTTAGACTTCCTTGTTTTATGTGATTAAGAGAGAGGTTTCTTTACAGCCCCACGGAGAGCCTTCCTACTCGGTGACCACACACAGGGAAATATCAATCATGCTTGGCCAGACAGGGCAGCAAAATGTTATCTATTCCCCACCAGGTGCATGCAGCTACAGAGCGCCCAAGGCCAATGCAAACACTCACTGGGAACTTGGGTTTTCCGTGGCTGTCAATGAAAACCTTAAAACCTACACAGCAAGGAACGCCCATTTGTCAGCAAGAGCATTTCCTCCTATGATCACAAATGGTTTCCAGGCATGAAAAAAATTCGGGAGACACGTGGGAAGAAAAATTGCCAAATCCATGGCTATAGTCTCAGTCCATCCTAAAAATCAAATTGAAAAATAAAAAATAACGAAAACAAGAGGAGTAGTTTGACTTTTTTTTTTACCCATTCTTGTGCTCCTGTTTGGGATAAATGGATTTTTCCAAATTTCTCATTTTCAATATTTGCAAAGAAAATATCCTTTGAGAAGTAAATGGAGTACCTAGAGAGTTTTCATACATTTTTAATATATGAGTAGTTAATTTCTGTTTTCTTTTCTCACAAACATCTCATCATTGATTTTTAGTGATCGCCTTTTCTTTTTTTACATAAAACACAATTGGAAATGGAAAAATCAGTGTTGCTCATTTTCTCCAGCCTCACCAGGAGAAGACGTAACAACTGGGACAAGGATCTAAACCCTGTTGGATTCTTCCACAGTTACCTGTTTACAGGTAACATGTTTAGTCATGCTGATACCTCAGGCCAGGTGAGGGCCACAATAAGATGTTTGTTTGCGTCCCACATCCATGCTGAAGCTTGGGACCATAGTGGACTACATCTGAAAGTTGGGCCTTGCAAATGGTAGGTTGTGTCCCTGGTTGCCTGGGACATGCAGGTCCCTGCTGCCTGTACAGATAGGCCCAGGCTGCCTAGATCAGGGATAATGAACATGGGATCATGGAGGACAGGAATTGTTCCTACCACCACTCGAACAGACACCAGTGGGCATCATGAACTAGCCCAGTGTATTCTGAAATCCACTGCATGGGGCACTAATTTCACACTGGGTGTCATGGACACAACTTTGGGAAAGAAGCAGTTAAAGAAAGTCAATCATGTTGATATCTTTATTTCAGGACTTCTCAGAACTTTCAGTATACTAATGTGCATGGTGAATTTTCAAGAAGAGAGTTTATTGGACCTTAGGAAATATATTTGATCATAGGAAAAAGTAGGGGAGTGTCTCTTGGGACGTTTGTGAGGAATTGCTTTGGGAAATCATAGTTAGACAATGTCTAGTCTCTTCTTACATAAATTCTACATTCCAAGTCTCACATTTCTACTATGTGGGAATGGGTCTTAAACACCCAACAAGACTCAGAGGTGAGGCTTGAGCCAACCATAGGCACGTATCAATGACCTAAGAAGCAAAGTGTTGTGAAGCCTTTTGAATGTTCCTCCTACTCCCTCCCCATCACCTCACTGGGGTAAGAATGTGATTCTGGTGAAAAGAACAACCAAGAGAGGACTTTAAAACACTAAGTTCCAACTTTTATAGGCATATTTTAAACATTTTCTTTCACTACCTTACATATAAAATATTTGGGTCAGAACATTGTTGCCAAGAGAGCTCTGTTTAACCCTTACGAGACGACAAAATCATCTTGGTAAAAATCATGTTTTCTTAAAGAACACCAACCATATTAAATGTGTAAGTGGATATTCAAACAAGAAGCCCAGAATCAGAGACTGTGTTACCTCTTCTACTAATTTTCCTCACTTGCTTCTTTTGCTATGATACAGACCTAGTTTGACATCTCACCAAATCTATCAGTGTGAAATGTTTTTGCTGTTAGTGATGTTTTCTGGCTTTTTAAATGCTTCAATGTTCCAAAACTTTATTATATCACATTAAGTTGTTACATTAATTATATGTTACTATGTGTTATATGATTCAGTTATACAATTATATCATTTCATACTCAGAATCGTGTTATACTTATGAAGTAAGCATTGTCAATATCCCCCTTTTATAGGTGAGAAAACCAATTTCTGAATGAAATTAAGTAACTATCCTAGGACACACAATTAGTGATAGCCAGAGCCAGGTTTTGAATAGAAATCTTCTTGAAATTAATGAACACATTCTTCACCACAACCTTAAGTTATATATATTCCATAATTATTGGAATAAGATTGAGAAAGAAGAAAAATCAAATGTTTAAAACAATTTCTTGAACAAAACTTCAAAATGCTTTTAATTTAACCCATCATTAAAAACTGGAAATAAATGAATTCTCATAACACCAAAACATGCTGTTAACACACAAAAACAGATGAAAAAAGTTCAGGATTTTCACAATCTGCAAATAATCACATCTCACTGATAATAGATTTTACAGCAAATAAACAGATCTATAGAGAAAATCTCACTCAATGGAACTGCAGCTCCTCAAATGTACACTTTTAACGATGTACTCCAAACGCTCAGAATCAAGGGATTTTTTTTTTTTTTAAACTGCAAAGGATCTTTAGCAGTGTTTATTTCTGGGCCGCCAGATTGATGAAAAAGAGAGAATTTTACAGTTAGCAAAATGCAATTAATCTTCAAGTATGGTGTGTAAAGCACACTCATTTGTACCAATTAACTTCATTATTCTATTTGGAAGATTTCTCTTCCTCTCTGTATTCCAACCTTCTCTTAAATTTTAAGTCTGAGCAATCTTTACTGCCTTATTTCTAGTTAAGATTGCAATAATTTGTCATTGGTGTGCAGACACTTTCTTAACTATTCCTGTGTTACAAATAAAAGAGCCAGTATTGCTCGGAGGTTATCTCTAGGGCCCTGCAAAGCCAAGCACTATAAAATGGTTAGACATTAAAGATGCGAAGAAAACCCCATAAAACAACACATAAAATAGTGTCTTGCCTTGCCATTTATATGGAAAGATGGTGCAGTTCAATCTTTCAAGCCAAAGACCATTTTAGAATTAAAGTTTCAATCAGAACAGGAGTGGGGAGAGGTTTCACTTTTTTTTTTTTGACCTTTTTTTTCACTTGTAAAACTGCCAAAGTGAAAATCATATGCTGTGTTGGCTTTCCCATTAGCCTTTTGATCTCTCTCTCTCTCTCTCTCTCTCTCTCTCTCTCTCTCTCTCTCTCTCTCTCTCTCTCTCACACACACACACACACACACACACACACACACACACTCACACACACACACACACACACACAGACTCTACAAGCAAAATCTGCCTTTTCTAGCTCATATTCTTTCAGAAAAAAATAATACTTTGCTAAATCAGACTTCTAACTCTTGGAAAAATAACTTTTATTTATTTGTTTAGGCAGACTTATAATTAGAAAAAAGTCTGAGAAATACAGCTCTGTTGATACTCACTGGAAGACCTGTTGGTTTAACCATTCAAAGGACTTGATCTCTTTTTTAAAAGACTTCGTTTCACGGAGAGCATAAAAGGTAGCCATGTAATCATTCTGGCCAAGAATGTGGATTGAGCTCTGACAGACAGCAATTGGTGTGACCACCAAAATAACAGTGAAGGATGGCATCAGCAGGTAAGTAAAAAAATCAAGTTCCAGGTACCATAGTTTTAATCTCACAATGTCCAGGGATAATTGTATCATAGCGAGTCAGATGTACCATTCAGAATGCGCAAAAAACATCAAAGGTGAGCTCTGGTGAGAGGGCAGAGGATGTCTGCTTTTGTCATAGTTTATACCACATTTCCTGGTTGTTGTAGCAGATGCTGTGCCTCCCTTCATATTCCCTTAGCTTTTACCATCTCTGCACATGCCAATCTGACAGCTTCCAATTACAAACACCTCTGACTCTTTAGTTATCTCTCTAGTTAACTGGACCTTCCAGGAAAGTTGGACATTCCAGGGAGTTACCCTCCCTCCCCACCCCCCCCACCCCCCACCCCCCGCCCCGAAGCCCTTAAGCAATAAGTGATTGGAGTTAATGAATACCTAGCTCTGTAGGCCTTTGGAGAGAGTAATTCTGAATACATCTTCTACATGGTCTCCCAAGTTCCCAGTAGGTCGGAATGGGTCTCAGAGTGCCTAGTGGTAAACTGCCCAATAGTGGTAAACTGCCCAACACCTTTTATTTGCTTCCTGTTCTTCCTGTCTTATATCTCTACTCTTACTGATCTTTCTTAGGATCACTTCTCAGATAAACTTCTTTGCCCTTGAATGCTTGTATCTCCAAACTCCAAAAACCCATCCAATGACATGCTCACACTGATAAAATAAAGGCAGAAATCAGAAACTAGATTCATCACAAGATCCTGAAAGCACTCCACTGCCATTGACCCTTTATTATGGCCCAAACTTGTCAGGACAGATGCCATGAAGCATGAAATTCAGCAGGAACTAGGTTCTATTCTGTGGATTGCCAAGATCAATTTTCTGAGCCATACCCCATTCAGGCAATCAGATGGAAAATGTGTCTGTCCTTTAGGAAAAACCTAAATGACAATGAGCCATGGATGCCAGTCAAGTGTTGCAAGTGATCAAGATGGCTGATCAGGATGACATCATTCATGCTAGGTAAATGTTTTGACTGAGGGCTCTGCGAAGGGTTTTATGTGGGGTACTGTGGAGTGCACGCAAGAATGAGAACTTGCAAGTTTTCAGAAGTGGGTGGCAGGTGGAGCTCTGAGCAATGTGTTTTGTGAGCTTCTCATACTACATCTGGTTTGTTTCTCAGTCTGAGTAAAACCAGCCGTGGGTAGCTGGACAAGATAAGTGCCTAGGAGACCCAGGGGACTCAGACTCAGGACATGAATCGAGATAAATTGATTCAGAGGTAAACGTATGGAAACATTCAGAAAGAAAACATGTTCAAACAGCAATTGAGTGGTTGGGACTTGGGTAGAGCAAACAGAAACCCATAAGAATAGTGATGTGTTCAACTATCTCCAACATGACAGGTGATGGAGGAAAGTAGAGGATAAGATCCTGTGGTTGAGTCTTGGGACATTTTCATGGATTCAGAAACCCCTTGGGTGTTTGAGGAATCTAATAAAAGCAATAAAGCAAGAAAAAAATGAATGAGAGTGAATCCTATAGAAAATCAAGTTGCAAAGTAAGACAAGAATTAGATCATTAAAGGACTTGTAAGCCATGGTAAGGAGATTTTATCTCATTCCAATCGCAATAGGATGCCACCGGAGAGTATTAGGTAGAAGACTGATATACTCAGATTTTTGGAGAAAATTTTGGTTGCTAGCAGGAAAATGGGATCATATTTATTGATCATACTAGAAACTATGCTAAATGTTTTCCGTGCTTATTTAACATGATCTTTATCCCATTTCTGTGAAGCAGGTCCTTTTATTATTCCTGTGGCTCAGAGAGGATGTGTCTAGTTCACCTACTGGTAAGTGATGGAGGTGGGATATGAATCCAGATGTAGCCAGTCTCAAAGATTGAGCTCTAAATATACATCAGGATACTCCTGAGAACCTCTATGTAAATCCTCTATCTTCCACTCATTACCCAATGCTTGTTGATATTCTCATGGGGCCAATACTTTATATCACAGAATCCATTACCAGCTCAATGGCTGCCGGGTGTGTTTTGGGGATTGTAATGAATTGGGGCTTTGTTTGGGAGCCCCACTTTTCTATGGTTATAAGTGTGCCTTCTTCTACCCATGAATCTTTTTTTACTTGTTTATAAATTGTGCTTCTTTCTCAGTGTTTTGGGGGCAGGTTGGAGAAACTTTAGGACATAGCCTGGGTCAGTGTAATTTAGGGCCCTTGAGTTTCTAAAATATCTTTCAGTAGACTCAGGCTGGTGTCAGGCTTTTCACTGGGACTTTCGCAGTGTCCTTACCAAACCCTATCAGGGTCTTAAGCGGTTCCTTAAGTGAACATTTGCTCAGAGAAATCTTTCTTTGTACAAACATGGAGGATTAAGGTGTATCTTCGGATACACCTATCCCTGCTTCCTGCAGACTTTTTCCCTCCATTATTGACAAAGAAGTATCAACTCTGTCCTTAAGTCTCTAGGAAAAAAGATTCCATGAGTTTTACATTACAGAACAGTGTTTTCATTTTGTATTCACAGAAACATTCCTTTTTCCCAACGCTACTCAGAAATAAGCAAACCCCAGTTCCAAGCTCCAGATATTACAAGTCCTTGCACAGCCCTCACCATATCCCAGATGCCCTCACTTGCTGTCTTGTTTATTTAATTTTCTCAAATTATTCACGTTTTATTATCTGCAATAATCAACACAAATTAAGACAGCTTCCTAGCCCCCAATGGTGACTCATTTTTCCTACCATGTTCACCCTTCTCTGTAAAAAGCACTGCCCCCTGGTCACAAGTCATAAACCTGTGACCTGAGCTGAACCATTCAGTGTCCCACCCCTGGTCTCCTGTCCCAGTTCAAGGAACAAATGGATGATTTAAGCCTGTCTAACCAGAGTTCGTTCTTAGATTTTTTTTCTAATTAAAGTAAAAGGAAGAAACCTTTTCCCTTCTCCACACACAGAGGTATTAAGATCTGGATGTGCTGGAAACCATATTACCTACCATACAGTTTTGTGGCATTGTAACGATGTAGCCAAAGGTAGAGGGAAACAGGAAAGTGAAACTGAGAGTTTCCCGATGGTGTCTTCTTCCTTCTTTACAGTGGTTATTACCCCTCCTCTGGGTTTGTTCACACTAGTGACTAAATTTCTCATCCCTTTTTTTTTCAGAAGCAGGCCCCTATTTCTCATCTTGTTTTTTCTTGTGAGATAGAGATAAGTGCACTGTGCACGTCAAATTTTGTAAGGTTTCTTAAGTGTCCCTCTCTAAGGCCCAGCACCCCCTGTCTGCTCTAGAAAGTCATTTTACATCAATACCTAAACTGAGGAGAACCTAGCCACTTTGAGATCTCAGACTTTTTCTTGTCTTTTTTTGCATGTTATTTCTTTAATTTAATTTTTTAAATTTGTGTTTTCAATTCCATCCCCCAACGCCCTCCCCTTGGGCAACCATCAGCTTGTTCTCTATATGTATGAGCTTGTTTCTGTTGTGTGGGGTTTTTTTATTCATTGATTTGTTTTTTGTAGATTCCACATATAAGTGAAATCATATGGTATTTGTCTTTCTCTGCCTGACTTGCTTCACTTAGCTCAGTACCCTGTAGGTTCATCCACACTGTCCTAAATGGCAAGATTTCATTGTTCTTTATTGCCGAATAATGTTCCATGTATATACCACATCTTCTTTATCCATTCATCTGTTGATGGACATCTAGGTTGTTTCCATATCTTGGCTATTACTAGTAATGTTAATTGAAATAGGGGTACATATGTCTGTTTGAATTAGTGTTTTTGTATTCTTCAGATAAATACACAACAGTTCAATTGCTATATCATATGGCAATTTTATTTTTAATTTTTTGAGGAATTGCCATACAGTTTTCTCTCTTCCTTCTTTAAAGTGCCTGTGATCCGGATGAGACCCATCCTATCTTGGAATAACAAAGAAATACACTGAAGAAAGATTAGTCAAAAACATCTCTATATTATGAGACACCATAACTGTAGAAGTGACAATTTATAGGCCAACAATAATGGACACCAAGGGAGAGAACAGAAGAGCCGAAGGGCAGTCACAGAGTGTGTAATTCCACAGCGTAATCCTAGATGTTCATAATACTCATCCTGAATCTTGGCCAAAAGTTTTATGTTCAATAGAGAATTTAAGTAAGGAATAAAATAATGTATTTTAGAAATATTTAAATCCATGGGTGATTTATTTTTAAGTTCAAGTGTTTGAAGAACCAGATTTGCTCATTAAGAACCACATGCTGAATTCCAGATAACTAAGGTAACGTGTTTCCCTGAAAATAAGACCTAGCCAGACAATCAGCTCTGATGCGTGTTTTGAAGCAAAAGTTAATATAAGCCCCAGTCTTATTTTAATATAATATAATATAGTATAATATAATATAATATAATATAATATAATACAATACCCGGTCTTATATTAATTTTTGCTCCAAAAGACGCATTAAAGCTGATTGTCCGGCTAGGTCTTGTTTTTGGGGAAACAGGATATTTTTAAAAGGGTCTACCATATCAAATTTAGAATTTCTTCCAACACTGTAAAATTATTTTCTCCTACAGATACTAGCTTCTGTTCCAAATATAGCATTTGAATAATCATAGATTTCCATATCCTTGTCCTCAGAAAGGAGGGCTTTATCAAAGTCACTTCGTTCAAAATGCAGGGACTCTGCTTTCTAGCTGTTCATCTCCTACAGCAAAGATCCCAGCTTCCACCCTAGGAACTGGAAAGGCAGATCCATGAGTTAAGAGACTCTCTGATGAGTCAAAATTCTAACCAATACTTTGTCCTCCTAGGATGGAGGCTCTGCCATAGTCTTGCCAGCCTCTCACAGGAAATGAGTCCCTTGGGTAAATTCCAGTTTAGCAGCTGGAGCCTTGCTACCAGACTACCCTATACCAACTCCATAGCTTTCTAATTATTGCCTTCCCCAGATGGATTCCTTAGGACTCAGCATATCCCTTCCTCCTGCTAAATCACCCTAGCATACCTTGCTGGAACTCACCAACGGTCATCTACCATACGTGGTGATACCCCTACTTCCTCTTAGAGGGTGTATTTCCCACTATGACCTACCACTCTGCACTCTCTGCCAACTCCCACCTGGTCCATCTGGGTCCATATTATGGCTCCTCCTGATGCAGCTAACATTTCCCTGACATTATGTAGTTTGTCCTACCAATCCAATCCTTCAAGTTTTTGAGAACTGTGTACATAGCTACCATTTCCTGATCCCCAAATAGCAATATTCCTCAGGTATTTCTAATCTAGTATTCAGCTTCTTGTCTCTGTTTATATTGGATATCATATACTCTTTTTTTATTAGTATAGTTTCCTGAGTATATGATTCCCATACACTTTGACATGTGAACCTCCAAGGGTTGTGTGTTTTTTTAATTTTTTAAACTTTATATTGAATTTTACCAATAACTTGTAATTCATATTGCATTATATCTCTCAACCCCTATGTCGTCATGTCTTTAAGATCTTTTTGTAGCTTCTATTCTATACTTGTGTTTTTTGTGTCATCTCTCTGTAGGTAACTTTCTCCCCCCCCATTCTAAATGTTCTGATTTTTCATCATTCTGCCGTTCTTGACAAATTGTCCATTTCATAAATCCACTTCCTTTGCACAGGAAGATTCCTATCCTTTGGCATTGCATCTTAGATAAGTAGAATTTATATTTTCTGAGAATTTAAAAATTCACAAAGAATCTTGCCCTTTCTTTCTAATCAGACCATCATTTAATTAATTACAAAATGGTTATGCGTGTGTTATTTATAACTTGCTCTTACTCCAGTGGTAGGTCTGTGAACTACCTTTGGATTACATTACCATTTTTATTTCATAAAATATTTAAAATAGTCTTTATCAATGAGGCCACCTAAGTGACATCCAGAAAGGCAGAATTCTTGCTTGTGTTTGTCTACTTTCAAAATACTCTACATAGTAATTCTCCCTCCTTTTATTTTAATTTTTTACATGTATAAAAATTAAACCTTCCTCCATATTAGACACTGGCTGCTCCTGAGTTTCCTGTTATTGTGCTCACTCCATCCAGTGATTGTATCCAATGCCTCTTTGCCCCATTCACTTTCTCTCAGCCTCGCCATTCAGTCCAGCCGGCGTTGGTTTCAATAAACAGTATCTGTGGGGCTCAACTCACTTTGTAATAACAGTGTCTCATCAGAAGCATACTGTATTTTAAACTTCAATGTTGCTAAAAAACTAGATCTTGATTGTTCTCACCACAAAAAAGAAATGATTAAGACATGATAGAGGTATTGATTAACCCTATGGTGACAATCATATGGCAATACAGGCATACCTCAAAGATATTTCATGCTTCATTCCAGACCATGACAATAAAGCAAATATTGCAATAAGGCAAGTCACACATTTTTTTGCTTTCTCAGCACATATAAAAGTTCTATTTACACTATACTGTATTCTATTAAGTGTGCAATAGTATTGTCTAAAAAAAGTACATGACTTAATTAAGAAATACTTTATTGCTTAAAAAATGCTAACTATCATCTGAACCTGTTGGGAAAATGGTGCCAATAGGCCAGCTCATCAGAGAATTGCCACAAACCTTTAATTTGTAAAAAAAACACAATATCTGGGAGGCACAATAAAATAAAGTGCAGTACATAAATGCCTGTATACAAGTGTATCAAATCATTGTACACCTTAAACTTACACAATGCTATATGTCAATTATATCTCAATAAAAATAAAATTTTAAATCACACACTCTGTTTTTTTACATTCCAAATACATTTTTGTATTGTATGAATAAAAAGGAAAAATGGTTTTTCTTAAGGAAAACAGAAAGAAAATGGAAAGATGAACAGCCCAAAAATGGCCACGGACTGTGAAAAGATAATTGACAAAAGAAATTCAAATGAACAATAAACATATGAAAAGTGTTCAACATCAATTCAAAATGTAAATTAAAATCACGAGACGCCCTTTTTCACCTATCAGGTGGACAAGATTAAACACATTCTCAGTCTCAGAATTTAGGAAACTCTAGGAACCTGTGGTCTCATTGTTGGAAGAAAAATGAATTAGAACATGCTCTTAAGAAGGTAGTTCAGCAAAATGTATCAAAAGCCTTAAATTATGCATAGAGTCCATGCAGAAAATTTGATTTATTGGTTAAAGGAAATAAATTGTAATATGGTAAACTTTTATCTCTATCTATAATTATAATGACACTATTTAATATAGTATTAAAAGGAAAACAAACTAAATGTTTATCAACTGGGGAAGGTTTGTATCAATTTTAGCATGTCCATGTGGTAGAAACCATGATGCCATTAGAAATCACGTACTATAGGAATATGAGAAAAATTTTATGGTATGTTGCTAAATGAATAAATCAAGTATGAAAATAATATGGATTATGTGTAATTATTATTAATCATTTTTGAGAGTTGTACACATGCATAGGACAGAATACTGAAAGATAACAAAATAAAATGTAATTAGTGGCTATTTCTGGGTGGTCACATTTGGATATATTTCTAATTTCTCTTTTGTACTTTTTTACATTTTCCAAATTATTTATAATAAATAAACGCAACTCTGAAAAACATGCAACCTTTGGAATCATTGGAAATATCCTATAATTCAACATCAGTATCCATCTATCCTTTATCTTACTTTACCCAAACAGCAAAAAAACCACACCATCTCTTTTTCCTCCACTGTATTTTGTTGTTAGTAGTCCCCTAGTCTTGCTTTTTGTTCAGTAAAATAAAAATCAGTGATTGAAATAAAATCAGCACCATGTGGGTTACCAGAACCAATAATAACGATAGCAAATAATCACATGTTTACTGGGTTCCAGGAATTGTTCATGTGTGTGTGTGTGTGTGTGTGTGTGTGTGTGTGTGTGTGTGTGTGTGTGTATGTGCTTTACAAATGCTCTAGCTCTATGAAATAGATCTTAACATCATCCTCTTCTTTTCATGGATGAGAAAACTGAAAAGAGGTTAAGTGACCTGACCAAAGTCACACAACTAATGTGTATCCAAGCCTAGATTCAAGGTCAGTCAGTCTGCCCCAGACATTGGCCTGTAATCAGCATGAGAGATCACTTTCACAGAAATATCCTAGAGATAAGCAGAGTATTGTGTGGCTCTTGTTTTCTACTATTCTCCATTGCATTTTTTCAACCAAGGTATGGGTTAGAGTAAGAATTTTGGGGATAGCCTGGGTCCTTAACTGCCATTTGTAACATTATTCCTATGGGGGAAAATCGTTGTGCATTCCAAACGACTGACCTACAAATAAAATTTGTGAATAGTCTATTTGAAAGTCGGAGGTTGCCTGTATCTCTCACAAGGAAATTATTGCCAAGGGAAAGACATGTGTTTCCATCCAAAATAAATGTCTGGAAATTATTTGGTCTTTGAATAAACTCAGGTCATCCATCTTTAGCCAAGAGTTTACTCTGAGGGCTCTTCATCAAGTGCTTACAACATGAATAAACTTTTCAGAATGCTAACATCAAATCACAGACATGATTCTGGAAGCCATACATTTGCACTTGGGCACACACACGCTCCTGAAAGAGAGTCCTGCTTGGCAGCCTGGCCTTCGTGAAGAGGAGGCAGAAAGGCACGAATGCTGAGCACTTCCTGACTCTTTCAGGATCAGATGGATGTTGTGCTCTGTACTATCCTGAAGATAAGATAGCTAGGAGGGAGAGAGGCTGGAGGTCAGGAGAGCTTTGCATCATTTTAATTTTTTTAATGTACTCTAATGCATGCTTGGATTTGCCTGCTGGAAGTATACCACACAATCAACAGGTTGTAACAATTGCTTACCAAGTTCTCTCAATCCAGCTTCTAAGTGCAATAGACAGAATCCGATTTTGCTTCATTTCACTTTCCAAAGATTTCATGGAATTTAAGAATTGTGTAAAAGTGATAAAGCAATAATATTTTATATCCTGAAACAGATGGATATTTGTGTACATTTTCTCCTTCAGTGATAAGGGAAGTGGGGGTGGCTCAGGGGTAATAGCAGAAATCTCCCTAGCTGAGAAGAAAACCAGGAAAATATACAGTTTACAATTTTACAGTGAAAAAACACTTCATTGGGAAAGCCAAAAGAAACCACCAACTTTCCCAAACTGCAAGGACATTGGCCACATTTTCACAAAATGGAAATTGTATAAGATTAGGAATGAACAAAATCAGACTCCATACTTGTTATGGAAAAGGCGACGACAGCCATCTGAAGTCCCACGGAGAACACAGGCCAGATTTATTACCATAAGGAAAAATTCTGATCAGAAGATAATGACCTTTACCAGTAATGGCTAAGAACCTTCTTGTGATGGACAGAATGTTTGTGCTCCCCCCACCCCCAATTCATATGTTGAAATCCTCTGGGAGGTGATTAGGTCATGAGAGTGGAGGCCTCATGACTGGAATTAGTGCCCTTATAAAAAAAAGACTCCAGGACCTCTGTTGCTTTTTCTGCCATGTGAGGACCCAGCGAGAACTGTCATCTGCAAAGCAGGAAGAAGACCCTCAGTTGACACTGGACCTGCCAATGGCTTCATCTTTAATGTCCCAGCCTCCAGAACTGTGAGAAACAAATGTTTATTGTTTAAGGCTCCCAGTCTATGATATCTTTGTTACAACAGCCCCAAATGGACTAAGATATTCATTCTTTATACACTGCATGCATTCGATGAGTGTTTGGAAACAGATTGCTATAACAGACATGATTTTGGAATGCGTGTTTGTCGCTAACTTAATTTTCACACATAACAGATTTGCAATTACATTTGGTTCTTAAGAGGTCCACAGATGATCTGCCTGTCGAGTTATCCTAACAAACGGTAGCTGGTTCCTTATGGTTTGCTAGATGAAAAAAAAAAAAGAGTGTCTTTTTTTTTTGGGGGGGGGGAAGATGCCTTTTAGTCATTTATCAGCTCTGTTAACGAACACTGTAAATCCCACAACATGGGTCTGGACCTGCTGAAGCCTCTGATGGCATATCCTCATACAATTATTCATCACTAATGTGTAATTTTGTGGTATTAACGATTCTTTTTCTGTTTGAGTTTTGAAGTTCCATGATACTGACAGCAGGTTAGAATTACACTCTCCAATGTGATAGCCACTGGCCACATACGGCTATTGAGTCCCCAAAATGTGGCTGGTCTGAATTGAGATGCACTGAGAATGTATAATACATGCCAGATTTGAAGACTTAGTACCAAAAAGAATGCAAAATATCATCATAATAATTTTATATAGCTCACATGTTGAAATGATGATATTTTGATATAGTATACTAAATAAAATATACTTTAAATTAATTTCATCCATTCTCTGCCCTTCTCTGTCCTGCTATGTGCTCCATGGAAGTCCCCAGGCTTCCATGCTGGCAGATTTCTGATTGAGTTCATCCAATGGGTGGTCCCAATAGAAGATCTGAGAGGGAGAGAAAGACGATGCTGAGACATTCTCCCCTCTCCTCCTCTCCCCATTTTAGAGCCATGTTTCTTGGAGAAGTTGGGCATCTCCAACTCGCACTGGTGGCTCTTCCTTCAAGGCTTCACCTTTCACTGGACTCTGGCAACACAGTGTCCTCCCTTTGTCACTTCAGCCCTAAGGAGGTAATGTGTCTCACTGTTACTGGCCTCTGAACGTTTTGCCATACTTTGCTGGTTTCCTAACCCATTCGTTAGGTCATCCCTTCCTTCGTGACTGTTCACTTGAGGCACCCGGAGTGAATTCTGTTGCCTGCCAAGACCTACTGAAACAATAGCCCATTCTTGCTTCTAAATACTTTACATACTCATTATACTTATCACTGCCACATTGTACTTGTAAAGTTTCAGGTACTTTCCAAGTGCTTTATTTATATTAACTCATTTGACCCTCATAACAACCTTATGAGAGATAGCGAGTGTTAAAAAATAAAATGAGGCATATTAAAAAGTTTAAGAGTTTATTTAAGCAAAATCGATTCAAATTAGGCCGCGCCAAACCAGAAGTGGTTGGGAGCATTGCACTAACAGGAGCTAGAGGCAAGACTTCCATAGAGAAGATGCAAAAGCCAAGGAAATTATTTGATTGGCTGCAGCTTAAGCATTTGCCTTTTTTGGGAAAGCCTCACTGGCTATTTGTGATTGGTTGTCTTTAGATTTAGAGTTCTTAACCTTAAGGTGTTTTTAAACTTGGGTGTTGATTTGCTTACATAGAGTGCTAAAGCATTAGGACCACCTTAATCTAATGGCCTCTTTATTTAATTAACAACAGTGTTGGAGTCCCCATTGTACAGATTCAAAAACTGGCATGCATATTGGTTTCATCTACTTGCCCAAGGTCCCATAGTCAATAAATAACACATAGAACTGGGAGTCAGGCCAGGCGTCCCAGCTCTGGAGAATGCTGCCTTAGCCACTATGCCCTACTCCCTCGCATAGTTAATCTTTGAAAAATAGTTAAATCCGTGAGCTAATCCTGACAATAAAAATGCTCACTTTTTACATTTCCAAGGAAGATGGAGGCTCAGAATATCTTTCATAGCTTCCCCAAGATCACATGACTATTCACCGTTATACTATAGTGCCTTCCAAATTATCCTGGAAAATGAAGTGGGGCCAAACTCTAGAGAACTTTCAGTACAAGGATGAATACTTTGGTAGCTCTGTGATTATTCTCCACTTAACTCCTCTTAATTTTCTTCCTCCATGCCTCATGATCTTACCACCCACTCATAATCTTTGACTCCTTTTCTATGTCCAACTCTATATTTGTCTTCTTTCTCCAACATTTTACCTCTTTTTCCTCATCTTTCTCCTGCATTAATTTAGATAATATTAGACATTTTCCCACTCCTACCTTACATGTATATGGATGAAATTGACCAGAGAAGTTCACAAACACTCTTGATTTCCCTAAACCAATCAGCATGCCTTATTAATCTATTTGTGATGATTGGTTCAGAGATGGGAATAGTAGAGTGCTATAGCCAGCTCTCATGGGCTTCAAAGAGTCGAGAGCATGGATCTCTTCTCAACTTTGGGTTCAGTGACATCACTTTGGTAGTGTGAAATCAGTGATGGTGAGAGTATTTATGCTAAATGCTACAATCAGGGCTCTTTTGCTCCCTCTTTTTCTTTTTCTTTTTCGGAAGGGAGATAGAGAGAGAGAGAGAACATGCCAGTTGTTAAACACTCACCTATACACTCCTGGATGGGCATAACCTAATTTAGGTCCATGAGACCCAAGGAGATATTTCATCAGGCTTTTGGGAAATCATGGAAGAATATTCTATTCCTCTGAAGAGACGGTTATAAAGAAATGAAATCTCAGACTACTGAAGTTATTTTGGCCACCAGGAGAGGACCCAACCACAGGATAAAGTTGACACACATGAAAAAATTAAAGAGATCTAGAGTCAGGACCCTGATTGTGGGGGCTTCTGAATTAACCCCCCTGAAACTGTATACCTCTTTACTCTTCAGTTAAATAAACCAGTAGAGTCTGTTTTAAAACCAGTTTGAATTGGGATATTTTTATCAAAGATCTTGAGTTGATACATAGGTATAACTTATGAGTAAGACCACCCATATTGCACAACCCCAAGGGGACCTTTCATATAGGGTCATTGTAAAGAGCAGTCCTTGGAGTCGGGCAGAGCACAGCCTGTGCAGTCATGTGTGGCATATACCGTGGGTGTGACTAAGAAATAAGTTTATCTATTCCCTATCATTCAGCAAGAGCCAAAACACCTGCTAGTTCCCCATTAATTCTTTTTATTTTGTTGCTCTATTTTCATTAATCCTTTCTTATTACCCTGCCACAAGAAATACACCCAATGCCCTATTTTTATTTCCTCACTTCTTCCAACAGCCAGTATTTACTGCCTTATATCCTTATTTCATGTATTCTGTGGCCACTGGGAATTCCTAAAAAGAATGAATAGACTCTTTAATGCCGGCCAGCTCCTTTGATTAATCAAAAGTTTTCCCACCAGTCTTGCAAACGTTTATCCTGTTATTTTGCTTTCCCTTTTCTCCACATTGGCCAAACTGGCCTATTCATCATTCTCCAAATATGTCCAACAAATATATGTTTCAACACCTCTGTGTGTGATGCTGTTCTTGCTTTGAATTCCATGTTCCCTTTATCTTCCCCTATTAAAATCTTATGTTTCCAGCAACTCCCAATTCAAGTCCCTTCCCTTATGATTGTCTTAGTCCAATATTATTACAAGAAACAGACTTCTTTAGCCAAAAGAGCTAATCTGTTGGATAAAAAGTACAGGACTAATTCACAGAACGCAAGGCACCAAAGGGAGCCAGGTCTCGTGTGAGAATGGAGTCAGAGGTACCAGAAAATCAGAAATGTAAGTTACTCTCCTCATCTCTGGGTCCCCAAGTTTCCACATGTCTGTTGCTCTTTTAATGTCTGTTTCATTATTCTCAGTCTCATCATACCAACTCTCTGTAGTTTATATATCTGATGGCTTATTTGTCCCATCAATTCCAGAATCCAGTGGAAACGAGTACATTTTCACTATGTCCCAGTTTCCCAATTCTTTAGAGACAGAAGCTCAGCCAGTGGATTGACTCCCGTGGGTCTGATGTCCACCTCTTAACCAGTCAACCATGGAGGCAGATAGAAGGTACATGAGTACATGACATCTCTGACTATTTCTTTCAGGGATGTGGGAAGAACATGTATGGGCATGGAAGATGTGACTGACATCTCTAATATACTAATCATCCCAAACAGAGTGATCTGAACTCACACATATCTCACTTCTTATTACATTTATCTTATGCTGCAGTTACCTTTATTTATGTCTCACTTCCCCCACGAGGGTAAAGGGAACATACTTTACATTATTTTATGTGCATCTTACGTAAGAACTAACATTGTAGTTGGGTTTTCCAGGAAGCAGACTCTGAAATACAGTTTATGTGCAAGATGTTTATTAAAGAATGTCCTTGGTATCAAGACGTGTGCAAAAGAGAGGAAGGAAGCAAGATTGGGCAGAGGGAGCCAATGAGCTTCAATGAAGGTCAAATGACAGCTTCAGTCTATTCTTCAGGGAGCTCTGAAGCTAGAGTGCACCTTCAGCACTGTCCTAGGCAGGTGAAATAGCCTGGCCTCTGTACCATGCATGTATCAGCCATTGGATGTGAGCCTCTCTGATAAGGGGTATGTATTTTTGCCAGGGGGCTCTCTGCAGCTGTGGCAATCCTGGAGGGGCTAACAGCTGGAAGCTGTGTGCTGACAGGATGCCCAGCAGCTGCAGCAACAAGTCCTTTACTGAAGAGGGATCTGGATGGCACAACACAATGACCACATATCAACTGCAGTCGTCACTGTGTATTACACAGTGTGTGTGTTTGCGTATCTATCAGCTACTTCAAAGCAGAGAGACAGAGAAGGGGGGAGTAAAGGAGGGAAAGAAGGAAAAAGAAGGAGAGAATGAGAATACTTGTTGAATGAAAGAATAGATGGATAAATATGTCATTTTTAAACAGACCTTACTGAAAAAAATAGAAAGAAGGGGGAAAAAACCCAAGATTTGATGTTAGCAATGTGTACAAATTCCACTTTAAGCAAGTTGTTAACCATCTGTTCCTTCACTTCTCTCCCCTCTGATTACAGCAAATATGCTCCATGTATTCCTGTCTCTAATATTTGTGTGACCTGGAGGACTACAAATGGAGGTTCCTGTCCCATGTATGTGAGTAGACACCTCAAACCACACAACCAAGTCCTGTCCACACTCCTCCCCCAACGCTCTTGCGAGCAACAGCCCCTTGGACACCCATGGACAGGTGTGTGTACCATGGTGGTGTGACCACCCTCAGGGGATTGGATCCAGAAAGAGGCCCTCACAGGCTTTGAATGACACTCCTCTTTACCCTACAATTTCCTCACTTTACAGGGAGGAGGCTGGAATGAGGAAGGGAAAGTGGGCCCCTCGAAACTGTTAACTGGTTTAAATCTTTTAGGTCCTCATCTGTCAGCGGCTTTGCTCGATTGATTATAGCACTTCTCCATTGACTTCAAAAGTCCTGGATATTTTGCAAGATTTACAAGTTTGCTCTGAGATACGTTTGTAGTGTATATGCCTATCCTATATCTGATGATTGTCCCCAATGTGTGGAGGTGACAGGTCCCGTTGATGTAGGATCGGCTGGCAATTTCTAGGTGTGGGCCAGCATCATGTCTCGTGAAGCCAAAGAAGAGACACATGGACCAAGGATAGGCAAGGAGTTGTAAAGAAGTTTATTAAAAGCAGGAGAAGAGACTGCATCTCCCAAACGGGATGGAGTACCTGAACCTGGGAAGCCCACTAGCTAAGGCAAAAGGCTTTTACCTTTATACTTTCCCTTGCCTGCTTCGGGTAGGGGGGCTGGAGCCTTCTAAAGAAATTCATCTATTAGGTTTGACCTGTTTGCCCATGCTGAAGGAATTAACAAAATAACCTATTCCTATCTACTTGATCTGCTCCTTTGTTGGGCCAAAAGGAGGTTTGAGATAATTTATTAACGTCAAGGTATATTCTCATCTCTCTGTCCCGGAGTGAAGGAGACATTCCAGAAACTGGAGTTTCAGGATATGGCTGCTTTTTTGTTTATTGCACCAGGGACCTCCCTGTCTACCTAGTAACATACTAACTAACCTGTGTCGCCATTCCCCAAAGTTAATCTAGGAGGGATGTTGAAATAGGGATTAATTTTATGCATGGTTAGTAAATTGGTGAACATTCTTGTACTGTATACATTTCCTTCCCTCTGAGCCATTTCCATGTGGAAACTTGAGAACTATGTCCTCAGACAATGAGCTCCGTGGTATATTAGACAATGGCTTGATGGATGCTGGGCTATGGGACCAAGATGTCCATTCTTGTCCTGCAGACAGAAAAGTGGACTTTCTAAGGAAAGTTCTATGCAGCTGTCTTATGCTCTGAGCTGGGAGGAGACATGGAGAGAAGTCAAAAGAGAGGGATTAAAAAAACAACTGAAACAAAACAAAATCCTCCCTGGGCATCAGGCAAAGAAAAAGCCACACATTTTAGTTACACCACTAACAGTACTAGTGAGTACGGCTGGTTAAGATAAAAGATCTGAGCTGCCAGTTGTTTTTTTAAAAAGTCTTGCATAAAGAAAAGGCACTGTCACATCCAATCTTTGCTTCGACTATTGACGGCTTCAGTTAAAATGGAAATAGAAAACTATTAGAAAATTACGGGGGGAAAAGTAAAGGAAAAAGAGATAGCATTTACATTTTAACCCCTCATAAAGTCCATACCTCCCTCTGGTACCTCAACCTTCTAAAACAATGGCTGCCAATGGATAGTAACTACCTGGAGAGTCCTGGGAGAGGCCACCTCCTCCTGACGCAGATACAAAGGAGAAGGTAGCTGCTGGCTTAAACTCTCAAACAGGGTAAGGGGGATCAAATATACGGTGATGGAAGGAGAACTGATTCTGGGCGGTGAACACACAATGGGATTTATAGATGATGTAATACAGAATTGTACACCTGAAATCTATGTAATTTTACTAACAAATGTCACCCCAATAAATTAAAAAAAAAACACACTCTCAAACAGGAAATTCAATATTTCATTTTTTAATGAGCAAATCCAAAAAGGAGTTTGTGGGAGATGGATGGGATAAATTCCTCTCCTTGCCTTTCCCCCTCCTCCCAGGCCAAGCCATGACTGCCAGCAGCACAGTGAGTCCTGGACCACTTTATGTTAGATCTCAGCTTGGGGTTACCATACTATGCATATACATTTAGAACTTAACCCCATGTTTGGTGTAGACTGGGGTTTAGGTTGCTCAAAGCATATGTTCTGATTTTCAAAAAATCACTTAGTGCCTGAGACAGACCCTTGTGCTTTCTTGCTATGTGCCTGAGCCAAGAGATGGAGTTTTTCATTTTTATGAACTTGGAAATCTTTTGAGGATCCCAGCTGTATAAAAGGAATTTCAGTTACAGCTCCCCACCTCACAGAGGGCCAAAGATACATCTCCTTCCCGTCATCCCATTAATACAGTAAAACCTCACCCCAGCTCCCAGCCTGGTGCCCAGGTCTGATGGCCCCAGCCTTCAGTGAAGCTGCCCCAACGTCCACTGGGTCTGGGGAGCAGGGGACAGGGTGGCATTGACTGGGTCGTCCTCCTCTGCCATCTGGGGACTCCCATGACTTCCCTTGTAAAACTTTATTTGTAGACTTCATTATGCATTTCTACATGGCAAACAAGTAAGGAGAATCCATTGAGCAAGATCTAGATTCCAAGTGCACTTGTCAGCATTCCCCATTTCCTCCTCATCGTTCCTCTTCCCTTTCCACTTCTCACCGCTACTGTTATACTGTTTTCTTCTCTCAACTCCCAGTTTTCCCCTTACATGCTAGGTGAGGTGGCAGCTCAGTGAAGTTGGGGAAAACACTTGCCATGTAGTGACTCCATACACCTGAGCCATGTAGCTTTGAGTGGGGGAAAAAATTTCAGGCAAAAAAGAAGATGAGAAATAATAATGTTTCAGGGAAACTTGTTGGTATCATCAAACGTATTTTTGGTGGGTCGTCAGCTCCATCTCTCAAAAACATTTCAGAAATTGTGAAACCATCGTCTTTGGAGTAATCCTGTGAAAGTGAAAAAAAAACCAAACCCAATTTGAATCTACAAATCAGTTTTGCTTTCTTATGATTAAAAGAAAAAATACAGTAAATTTGAGGTCACCGCTCACCAAAAGAAGTGGAAAGCACTAATAATGAGGTATCGGTGCAAATTCCCCAAATCTCTTAAACTTTCATAGCCAGGTATTCTCAACTTTTCAAGGTAAGTATTTTTGGACATTTCCTCCTGTGTGGACAGTTTCCTTTCAGTTATTCTTTGGCAGTAACTTTAAGAAACTGTCTCCTTAAGGCTCACGCTGCATGTGCCATTTTTCCCCTGGTCGCTGTGCCTATGGCACCCCCATTCCCAACGCCATGGGTGACCCCTGTAGACTAAATCCTCAAATTATCCCTTGGGAAGGTAAATTTTCTTTCATTTTAAATTTTGCAATCTCTTCATCCAGCTGTATTACTTTTGACCATCAAGTCAAAGCGAGATTGACAGGTGCTGACAGTTGTTACAGCTGCTGCTGGGCACTGGTTACCTTAGAAACGGAGGGAAAACAAACATAGGAATTCCAAGAAGCCATGTGGGATACCCCTCACCTCATGGCTTCTGAAAACTGGTACAGAGTACATGAATCTCCAGCCCTATCCCCATCTATCTGGCTGACACTGTGGCTACATTTTTAAAATGCAGAGTAAGGAGACAGTAGCTGGGGAGAAACAAAAGTTGATTGTTCCCAGCAGTTCGGAGGCCAAAAGCTCTGTGCTTCTTCTAAGCAGTTTGATTTATAGCTTGTGATATTACGTGCAAGAGCACCCACAACCCAAAGTGTCTTGTGTCTTGACCTGTAAAAATAAGTCTATTAACCCTAATCAATCTCCCATTATGCAGAGATTCCTGAAATTTAGCAAACCAAGGGATGATAAGGTCTGCAGCTCAGGACCTAAGCATTGTCTTTGCAGTAGCAAAATTATCATTTCAAATACCGCGGTGAAGGTGGGGCTCCCATCTTTTAATGAGAAAATGGAGGATTGTTTTCATTTCTAATTGCTGGGGCTAATTAAGGCCCGGGGCTCTGGTGCAGACCTGGACCCTGGTGGGTGTGTTTTCCCAGACCTCTGCCAAGCTTCACCCCAGCTGTGGGTACACCACCCATCCCGACTTCCTGCTGTAATTAGTAAGGGCTTCTATTCCGATTAAGTACTTGATTACAGAACCTAATTATGAAGTCTATAGCTGGTTCACTGTGCCTTCAGAGTGATTTCCTTGTGCTTTTTGAGGGGAATTCTAAGACTGGGTGTTGTTTCAACCTTTGAAGGACAAAATAGGAATTGGCGGATCACACAGATGGTCAAATGTTAATATATCCATGGAAAATGGAAATATTTAAAATCCACACCAGGAAAACCCAGCGAACAAAGCTTCTTTTTAACTGAGATTTGGAATGGGCTGAGGGTTGGAGAGGAAATCAACTCTATCGTCTAGCAGCACCCACAAATTATTGTAACAAAAGATCTATCTCAGCCCCACACAAACCCTGGGGTGAAGATTTGCACTTGTTCTAACACATTGATCCAGGATGAAGTCATATAGTGAAAGAGTTTCAGTTGTAACTACATATTTTTCCCTACAATGTTCAAATTCATTGTATGTCAAAATATGTAGGAAACAGGTAAAAAAAGAGATGAGAGGGAAATTTAGGTCTAAAATATAAATATTTGTAAAATAAAAATCTCTAAAATCAATATCCTAAGATTCACCTTAAAAAGCTACAAAAAATAAATTCAATACAAATTTATAGAGACAGAAAATAACAAAAATAAGGGTAAATATCAATGAAATAGGAAATTTTAAAAAGAGAAAATCAGTGAAATCAAACTGGTTCTTTGAAGAGATCAATGAAGTTGATAAATTTCAACAAGACTGACGAAGGAACAACGAGATATGACATGAACATTATTTCAATATCAGGTATTAAAGAGACAACATCACTACAGACTTTACAAACATTAAAAGAATAATAAAGGAATATTTTGAAAATTTTCATGACAATAAATTCAAAAATCTAGATGAAATAGGCAAATTTCTTGAAAGACACAAATTACCAAAATTGACTCAAGGAACATTTAAGGAGTGGATAAATGCTGAGGATATAAAAACTCATCTTATACTGAGCATGAGAAAATTTTGAATCAAAAAGGTAAAAATGAAACACATTTGTAAAAGGAAAGAAACTTGAATCTCTACAATGTTAGGAATGTGAATTTCTGGATTGTGATATTATGGAATATTACTATTATAATAAAAAAATTATTTAAAAATATCTTCATTCAACCTACTCCCTCCATCTGGGAATGATATGTAATTCACGATTCTTTTTCTTGTAATATTAGCTTAGAAAAATAAAACATTCACAACTCAATTATTTTGCTATTCCTGTCTCCAGACGGATCAAACCTGACCTTAAGTCGACAATGATCTTGTAGGAATAAAATGTCATCACCAACATCCTCTGCCAGGAGATCAGAGCTTGTTAGAAGAATTTCTGAGGAATTAAGAAAGAAGTGATTTGATGAATTCTTTAGTCCTGCGCATCCCTTTGTGAAGGTTGGAGAGGAGTGTTCAGATGCAGCAACCATCCATGAAATGATTGCTAGCAGAACAGGTGTGCCAAGAGCAGCTCTGATGCCATGATAAGGATGTGGACACTGGATAAAAGATGGTTACATCACCCATGTCAATCCAGGCAGGAACTTCCAACAGAGGTTTGTATAAGTCAAGGAAAGAAACTTAACATCACTTAGGATTTTTGAAAATGCAAGTAGTCTTCGGACAGTTTCTTTCTAAATTAAATGAAAACACAAGCAGCAGATGGGTCCAACTGGAACTCAGAGGGCAAAATGTCACAACAAAGTCTTCATCGATTTGTTTAGCATGTTTAGTCGCAGGCCCTCTGGCAACCAATCAGGATGAGAAATGGAATCTATTAGCAGAGTTGATAAGAATCCCTGGTCTCTGTGGTTGACAGCTGAGTATCTGCCTTTCTCTACAGACATTAAATCATTTTCACTAGAGAGGTGGGGAAGAGAATACGTACAATACTGTAGGAAAATCTGAACGTTGGAACAGTGATTGCTTTATTTTGGAGATGACATTGAGACCACCAGAAGTTCCAGTTAGTAACACATGGAGATTTATTTTTATGAGTTTTAAGCTTGAGGAATTATTTATAGGGCAACTCCTGAGACAAAGTAATAATTCACCTTGGACCACGGGGTTCTGTTTATGTTCTGAAGCCTTGAGAATAAAATATTCACCTTTTATTACAGCTATGGTTGTGAAAATGAATGCTAAAAGTTAGTGATCAGTAGGAGGCCTGTCATACTTTTCCACAGGCTTGCCAGTTCCAAAATTAATACTCCTCTACCTCTGTACCTCAAGCTTCCTGGATTCACCTATCTGAACTTTCCAGCATTGCTACTCCTTCTAGCATGCATCACATCTAGTTGAAAACATAATTTTGTATTGGATGAAAAAGAAGGATGTGGTCCTGTAATTAACTTAGTGCCACTGATCCTTGCAGCAAACTAGAGTGATGAAGCACGCCACTTCAGTAAATTAGGCTTGCAGGCAATCAGTAATCCAGAGTTAGTCATGCTGAGATGGTGTTTGACTATGACTGAGAAACCTCTACTACAGACAAAGACAAATGCATTTATCACTTGGCAGTGCTTTGGTCTCCAACCCCTTGCTATCTGCAGGCACGTATGCTTATCATAACCTAGATCAGTGTCTCTTAACGTATGGTTGGGATGCTTGGCAACGTAATTCATCCAGTAGTCCTCAGATCATTCAAGTTTTCCAGATTGAAAAAAAAAAATTCCTATATGCCATTTTGATCTCAGAGATTGCACAAATATATTCCACAAATATAATTGTCAGATTATGATTTCCTCCAAACCCTTTCCTGTTCCCAATCATCATGATTTTCACAAAGGCTGCAGAGACTGCATTGCATAGGCAGCTCCTCTTGGCTAACACTCCAGGAGCTCTATGACTTCACTTGACTGTTAATCAATTTTTGTTAAATGTGCATTTCTAGTGTTTATTATTGAGTTGCATCATATTCTCAAGCCACAAAAATGGAAGAAAGTCATAAGAGCAATGATGAAAGTAGTGTAGCCCACAAAAAGTACCACCTCTGTGCATTTTGAGATTACTCGACTCACATCAAAGAATTCCTTTTACTGCCAAATCTCGATTCCAAATTCCTTCTCAGATAAGGAGTCTTGCTTTCCTTACCCTCCACATGGGCAGCTACATTTGCAGTTTGAGTTTCCAGATATGTCTGCCCAGAGTTTAGCAAATAATCTCTTAGCCCTGATCAAGCAAGATCTCTGCTTACACTTTCAGGATTTATCCTAAGAGTCCTCATCCAATGCAAAAGCTGTGGGCTCCCCACTGAGGAGAAAAAAAAGTGTGCATATGTGGTGTGAAAGCTATTTTGTGAATGCAGAGTAAGACATTTGGAAGGGTCGGCTATAAGTCAAACTATTAATAGCAGTTAACTCTGAGGAGTGGGGCTTGGAGACAGCAGTGTGAGAAGAGGGAAAACCTTCACTTTTTACTCTGCGTACTTTTGTATGGGTGTTACATTTGGAAAGATCTACTTCATTCATTCAGTAGATCTTTCCTGAGCTCCTGCTGTGTGCTGGGCAGGTGTTAGATATACACAAGAAATGCAAGGGCCCCTGCTCACAGGAAGCTTACCTTCTAGTGGGAAAGACTAGTAAACACACACATAAATAAATAAATTAATGAATAAGGTAAATACACATTAGAGATAGCACAGTGAGGACAATAAATGATCCTAAGGACCTGCTTTGGAGGCAAGAATGACTTCTTAGAGAAGATAACATTTAAGCTGATTTTGTTCAGTGAGGTGTCATCGTTTCAAGAGTGGAATGATCCAAAGATACAATAAGAGCAAATTCAGAACCGGGAAGGGAAGCTTGCCATGCATGCCCTGGAAACCTCCAGAAGTCTCAGAGGTCAGAGGAGCTGAAGAGCTGGGTCAGACGCAATTCACACACACATCTTTCTGGGATGCATAAACAGTTTCAATTGTATTCCAAGAACATATATCTACTTTAAAGAAATGTCTCTGAAGGAAAACAGAAATGAAACAGGGCGACACAGGCCTCCATACGACTTTGGACTTGAAACATTTTTATCAGATCAGTACCTGCTTCCTTGGGAGTGGGCTTGGGAGGGAAGGAGGCTTCAGTTCCTTACAAAGGCATCTCTGAAGCAGAAACAGAGCTCTGCCAAAGGCACAGACCGAAAAACAGGAGACAGCTGAGCCTCCATTCATTTTCTGAAACCAAAGGAGAGGCTTTAGCAGAAGATGGCGCTGTGGACTCCTCCGGCACAAGGGATTGGTGCGGCCATCCTGCATGCCCTATAATCACCACTGTTCCTGATGGCAGTTGGTGCTTACTAAATGTTGCCTAAAAGAAATGTGAATAGTCATGGGGCTTTCTGACCATTTAGTGATGTGGAGAGGCCCATTATGATGCAAACTTCAATTGAAAAGTGAGTTTTTTCGTCTATTTTTGCAAAGAATTCCCAAGCATCTGGGGTTCTATAATCATCCAACTGATGATAACCCTCATCCCATGAATGTCCTTGGAGCCACCAACTATCTGGACCAATTTCGTGTATTTCCATTCATTGAGTGAATACAGAGCTAAATGGGGAAACCAAATGCCAGTTCTATTTGAGGAGATTGGGAGGCTACTGGGGTTCGAATGAGACACTGGCTTGGCACTACATCTTACATGACCTGAATCCCCACTGGGCTCAGAAGGCTGGAGCAACTTTAGTTATCTCAGCACCATGGCCTCTCTCCCAAGTGAAGGCAGAAGTGCCCCCAAGCCCCATGGAAGCCCCAGCAAATGAATCCTGGATGGTTGGAGGCAAGCAGAGCGAGAAGGTTTTCTTCTCACACAAGGGAGGGTTTTAGCCCAATTGAGATCAGTGGAGCCAGCCAGGAGCCACAACCATCCAAGTCAATGAACGCAATTTGAAAATAAAGAAAATGTCCCATTCTCTCCACTGAAGTTGACTGTAAAAGTCAAAAAGCAAAGTCAACTCTTCTAAACAAGCTGGAGAGAGTTATAGACCTTGCGCCAACATCACCACATGCTTGCACACTTGGCTAGGTTTTACAATACTGTGAATTTCTGTTCTGTGTGAATTTAGGCAAGTCTCTAAAACACTTAGAGCCTTGGATTCATCAGCCGGAAAACAAGAAAAAATTGCCCATCCCTTTCTGTCTCATTGGGAGAGCCCCAATCTTCAGGTGACAAAGTGATAGGTTGGTTTCTAGAATCCAGAGAGGGTGGGTCGACCCAGGTGTATCTTTCAGGTGAGAAAAGGGATCTGGTTCACATAAAAACAGAACAACATGGCATCTCTTGTTCTTTGGGGAGTGAGATCAGGGAAGGGGTTGCTGCAGGCAACATTTTGAATATATGGGGACAACTGAATCTGCATTCACAAATGTTTATTATGTTTATTATGCACCCACTGAGCCTGCTCTAGGCAAAAAAGATAGGTTCCTCTAGCTTCTAAGCATTCACTGTGTAATAGGGACACAGGAAATGTTTACAAAGAGATAAATGACAAAACAGGGTTTCCTGTTCCAAGGGACACAGGAACGTAGACAGGAACAGCGATCAGACTGGTCTGGTGTAGGAGTGGATGTGTGCAGGGGCCTGGAGAATGGTTGGGACGGCGACAAGAACAGTCCAGGAGAGAGCTGATGCTCAGGGGAGCTGAGGAGACATCCCTGAGAAGCAATAGTTTTGTGGAGACAAAAGCGCCGAAGGAGGAAGTTATGAGAGTTGAGATTGGAGATGTGGGTGACAGCCAGGCTGTAGAGAATTTTGATTGCCAGAACAAAACTTGTCAATTTTAGCCTGTGCACAAATGGAAATGACTGAAGGGTTTTTGATTGGGGAGGATGGTGTGTGTAGAGCTAAGCATTTGCGATTGGGAGAGAAAAGTCTGAAGGCATAGAGTCCTTTGAGGAGACCTTTAAAACAATCCAGCCTGGAAGTAGATAAAGGCTTTAATTAGAAAGGGGTGAACTGACATTGAGAGAGGAAAAAAATCCAAAAGATATGATAGGAGGTATCATCTCCATTTGCTGACACTTTAGAATACGAGGTCTGACAATTAAGTTCGCCAATTTGTTGCCATGACGTTGATAATCTTTTCTGATATCAGAGGGATTATTCATTATGAATTTGTACCAGTTGGACACTTAACCAAGTTTACTATTTGGAAGTGCTGAAAAGACTGCATGAAAAAGTTAGACGACCTGAAGTTTTTGCCAACAGTTCATGGCTCTTGCATCACGATAATGCACTAGCTCACATGGCACTGTCTGTGAGGGAGTTTTTAGCCAGTAAACAAATAACTGGATTGGAACACCCTCCGTACTCACCTGATCTGGCCCCCAATGACTTCTTTCTTTACCTGAAAATAAAGGAAATATTGAAAGGAAGATATTTTGATGACATTCAGGACATCAAGTTTAATAAAATGACAGTTCTGATGGCCATTCCAGAAAAAGAGTTCCAAAATTGCTTTGAAGGGTGGACTAGATGCTGGCATCGGTACATAGCTTCCCAAGGGGAGTACTTTGAAGGTGACCATAGTGATATTCAGCAATGAGATATATAGCAGTTTTTCTAGAATGAGTTCTTGAACATAATTGTCTGACCTCTTATAGTAAGAGTCCTGATTGCAATGTAGGAAGGAAGCAGGGGACCAAAGAAAACCCTGAAATATTAAGCCTAGGTGACTAAAAGTGGTGACACTATCAGACAGGAATCAAGGAAATGCAGAAGGTGGGGGAAAATCCTGAGAAGACACATCTAAAATAAGGGACATACCCGCTACCAGACAAGTATGAGAGGGGCCCTCCCAATTTATATGCAGAGGAGACATGGACTTCCTGCAAAGGAAGGAAGACTTGGCCATAAAGTCAGAAACCATCCTGTGCTGAGTGGTTCCTGTATGGTAAACAATAGATGCCACACATACGCAGATAGTCCTGTCCCTCCATCTAGTAAGAGAAAACACAGACTATGAAAGGTGAGTGATTGCAAAGCATCATGAAAGTGAGTATACTCTGGTTGTGCTCTCCACTAGAATGTTAGCTCCATGAGGGCACAGACATGGGTTTGCTCACCTACATCATCAAATCATAGAACGGTTCTGGTACCATGATGGCATTCCATAAACAACTGTGTGGGAATTGGACACATAAGATCCATGGGTATCTGTGCAAAAGGAGACAACAAAGAAGTGGCTTTCTCAAAGGAAAGGATTGGAGGTCAACACATGGAGCGAGACACTAAACTGTGAATAGGTGGGGAGGAAAGAAGAATGTGTTCCAGGTCAAGGGAGTGTCTTTTGAGAAGGCACAAAAGTAGACTATAGTAAGCAGCAAGAAGAGGAAGGGAAGAAAGGAGGAAGATGGCCTGCCCAGGGCAAAGGGACTTATAGACACCAAAGTCAAGATTCTTTTCACAGAGTGACTCAGAGAACCTATTATCATTTTAACATACATATTTTAGCTTAAAGTCTCCCTAAACACAAAGATTCCAGTGCAGAAAGAAACACTGTGCTTTTTGATGTGAAAGGTTCATCATCTCATCAATTGCACAGTAATCATCCTATCAGGGTCCAACTTGATTTCTCATCTTCATAAACCTTGACCTTGACCGAGGGAAAGACTCCTGAAATCCTGAGGAATCAGATCTCAGGAAACTCCTTTTACCCCTGTTTTCCTCATTAGCTTCATATAGAAAGAGACCATCAGTTCAGATGATCCCAAGGCTCCTTTAGGCTGTGCCTTGGAGCCCTAAATGGAAAACCTAGAATTGCCTTTGTCCTCCTTTCAGCCCAGCTCCTGGGCTCAAAACAGGGAATGAAACACAGCGTCTGGGAGGTCCCTGGGAGGAAGGGCTCTGACTGCCGTTCTTCTTACAGTGTTATGTTTGGAAAAGAGATTCTGTGAAAATGATCCCATTGATTCTCCTATTTATTTTTTCTCAAAGGCTTTCATATCAAATTAGCTCCCTCTTCAGATAAACTGTGTCTGTGGGAAGCAACGCTTAGAAAAAGAAGCTACAGAAGCCGGCCTCTCTGAAGAACAGTTCTCTGATATAGAGAGAGGCCCAATGCACAGAAGCCTGAATGGTCACTCTCCCCCCCACCTCCCCGCAGCACCCTCCAGGATGCCAGCCCAGCCCAAATGAAGCTCTCAGCAACCTCGTTCTCAAGTCAGAGCAAGTTAGCTCTTAGTGGCAATTGAGTTACTTTATCTATTTGGTAGTTCCTCACCCCTTCGTGCATCGGGACTTCATCTTTTTACCATAAAACCATGAATATGGGCAGATGAGTGACTATATCCTCCCTTTTCCCACATTACAATTTGCTTCTCAATTTCTTATAATATTCTGCAGTTCCAAAGGGAAAAAAAAATTGTAACTATCCAAAAAACATAGTAGGAAATGTACCATTACTGTTCCTAAAATCTATCATGCTTATGGTGAAGCAAAAGTCACCGTTCTACCTATTCCATGAAAGTTTGGTTAGTTAAGATCTTGTTTTGTTTTGTCAAAATAGAAACTAGAAACAATAAAAGACCCTACACACCATGTCTTCTGCCAACTCTAGCCTGTCACACCCCACCTCTACCATTTGGGCTCCTTCATTTCTGATCTTGTCTGATCTTGCAACATGTAATTAAAAGGGCTTTGGAGCCCCAGAATTTGCATTTGGCTTGTTTTCTGTTCCACTCAAGGTTCTTTTGAGCTGTGAGGGTTTAGCTCCGGCTGAACTGTATTTTGCCTAGGAAGTGATTGGACCACTGAGGTATTAAGGGATTAAAGGATCAAGTTGTATCAGGTTACTGGGTGAACACAAGGCTTGGCAGAGCAGCCAAGCCTGGAGAGCTTGTGGAATTTACCTCTTGCTACGGCCAGCACAAGGTGCCCAGCCTGCAGATCTGGTTAAGAAATAGATGCAAATGCTTGCTGGGGATTTCAAGGGGGAGGCATGGCACGGGGGCATTAAAACTAGAGACGCAACATTGCAACCCTACAGCTCCCTGATTATTGGCTAAGAAATGGGGAATGTGTCTCATTTTGATTCATTTCGGCATCACTTTCCCGTTCTTTGTGTGGGTCTGTGGGTGTGATAGGTGTGAACCAGTACTGTGAGAAAACTGAAAGAAAAAAGCACCCTCAGTCACACACATCCATCAATTCCAGTGTTTAAACACAAGCTCATGTGTACCATTGGAGGGATGGGTTTGACAAGTTTTATGTAAATGTCCTTGAATGTTTTTTTACACGAATCTACTAACCAGTTTCAAAATTGCCATGTAAGTTATAGCTACCAGTTTTGCAGGGCTGTGTTTGCAAACGTGAATCAAGTGTCCTATGAATGGTTAAGTGGAACACATTTGGGGCAATGTCTAAGGAAATTCTGCTTTGTCCAGGAGAAATATAATGTAAGCCACAAATGAAACTGATGTCATTTTTAAGTTTCTGGAAGCTACATGAAAAATTGTAAAAAGAAGCAGGTGAAACTCTTTTTGATAGTATATTGTACTTAATACAATATACCCAAAATATTTTCACTTCAATATGTAAATAATATAAGAATTATTAAAATATATAATCTTTTTCTTTGTACTAAATTTACAAATGCAGTGTGTATTTTGCACTCACAACACATTGATTTAGACCAATCACAAATCAAGGGCTCAATATCCACATTGGCCATTGGCTATCACATAGGACAGTGTAGTTCTCATCTGTGATCAGTATCACTAAACTTAAAAATTGACCCCCCCCAAAAAAAATTGACAATAAAATGACACTAGTGAAGAATCATTGTATAAGGATACGTCATCAATCTCCATGAGATCCAAATGCACTGGGATTCAGAGTCTTTATTAACATAGCTAATGAATGACTAAAAGGTCTTTTTTTCTCAGTGGGAAGAAAGACCCACTTTCTTTTCTACAAAGAGAGCAAAACAAATGAACTAGCTTCCATTTGTTAAAGTAGCTGAACATGGAGATTATCCATGGACCTCCCAATTTGAAGAATCAGATGTAACTGCAAATCTACATTATGTGTAAAAACAAAGCCAGTGACGAGCACTTGTATTAAAATTACATGCCTATTATACTGATCTTTTCCAAACACTTCTAGAGTTTGCACGGCATGTAAGGAATGAGTTTCTTCATCGCTGCTGGGAAAGGGCATTATTTTCTAATTCAGGACTAGAAAATGACTCCCTAAGAGCCCTTTGGGGAAGAGACAGAAGATAAAAACGAAAAATTCCCTGGAGCCCCAACATCACAGCCAGAGAGTCAGAAAGGACTGAAACACATTGTTCCATCCCCGTCCAGTGCATTGTGGATGTGCAGACAGAGAGAGCCCAATATTCCAATAAGAGGGACACAGATGGACTAGAGACCGTACAAGGTTGTGCAAACTCAGCACCGAGCATGACTACAAGATACCAAGCACCGGGTCAAAACACTGGTGATAGAATTTTCACAACTATTTTAACAACTCATTTGTGCTAATGCAATGAATGGCTAATCTGGTGCCAGAAATTGTCATTTAATTGCATGAAGGAAAAAAGGTTCAGTTAAAAATGTGATTGATGGAGGGTAGGGGTGGGCGTGGCAAAGAACTAAAGCATAGCAACACATTAAATATTTGCAGGCAAATGACATGGACTAGTTGGCAACCAGCTGCCCCAGAACGTTCTATTCCTGACCCTTCCAGCACGTAGCTTGGTCAGGGAAGCCTTACTTAGTCACGTCTCTGGTCTCATGGAAAACTTTCCATTTTTAGTCGAGCCTCAGTTGATTTTCCTTAATCTTAATGCAAGTCCGTATCAAGTCCCATTCTACCATGCCTCCTGTGAGAACTAGAATTTTTATGATTATTATTTTGCCATCTTACCAATCGTTTCTCATAAAGATACTGAATTTTAAAAGAAAAAAATGCAATTCAAAGGAGATTGGGAACTGAAAGAATTTGAAGTATTATGAAAGTCTTGATTTAAAATTGGATATGCTTTTGAACAAAAGCACTAATTTGATCAGGAGGTTGAAATATGCTCCATATGACAGACACCACCATGTAGAAATTAAAGGGAAGAAACTAGACAAAGAGGCACTGAGAAGGTAGCTGAGAGAAGCTTTGGAGTCAATTTCTCTGAAACCTCCTGCAATTTCAATGGGCATATTCAAGAAGAGGTGGTGTAAGCAGGAATCTGCCTGATTTATAATGAGATATCTTTTAAGGGATACAGTTGGGGTCGGGGGAGCTGTAGTGCAATAAGATCAATTCACACCTGAAGGAAATTTAAACAGATAAACCAAGATCATGAAAACTGGGTCTGGAATAAAATCAACGTTAAGAATAGATTATAGCCATATGTCAAGAATGCTGAGAAGCTAATGTTTTTCTTGCTTTTTGTCCAAGTTGTACTAATAGAAGCAGATGATACCTCCGGATGCAGAGCTTACATGGAGAACCCTCTGCTGACACCCCTCTATTCTTGGGGAGTGGGATTTGAAAAGCAGACTACTCATTATAGTCGTTTGCTGCCAAGCTCTCGCATTTGTGAATGGAAGCCCTTAGAGGTCTTGAAATTTGTGGGTTTCCTAGCTCCCTTGACTGCTGGCACAGAGGTCTTGTCTTTCCATGAACTTGACAGGTGTTATTAATACTACCTCCATTCATTCATTCAGCAGCCATGTGCCGAATGTCTTCTCTGAGCTGTGCATTATACAAGGCACTGGGGATAAAACAGGGAACCACTCTTGCACTCGTGATTCTCTCAATTGTGAAGAAGCTAGATGTTAGTTAATTCATAAAATTGTAAACATGCAACTATGATAAAAGTTTCCAAAGTAAAGAATTTGGTGCTAAAAGAGAGTCAAAAAGAAGTGCCTGCCATTGTCACGGGTATCAAGAATTCAGCTGAGTGGTCTGAAATATAAGTAAGATTAACAGGCAAAGAACAGAGTGACAAACATTCCAGGTAGAAGGAGTAGCATGTGCAAAGGCACAGAGGTGGGAGGAAGCATGCCAAATGGTAAGAACTAAAAGAAAGGCAGTATGACCAGAAGAGAGAAAAAAGGAATTCTGGAAATCTAGATGGTAACCTAGAAGTAATGTAGCAGCAATAGATTTGGAGAAAAGAGGGGGGATTCGAGACAAAATGGAAGGGATTTGATAATAGATTAGTTTGGGCATCAGTTAATAGAGAAATGGAGACATAAAAATGACTCTTATGTTTTCAAATTAAATAACTGAGTACTAACATACATGGATGTAGAAAAGCCTGTGGCTGTGTATTGGGAGACAGTGTGTTGTGTTGGGAGCGGAGGGGTTTTTTGTTTTGGGGTGTTTTTTTTTTTTTTTTTTTTCTGAGGGGAGGAAATTCAAGGATTTCGTTTTGACCATGTTATGTTCAAGCGTTCTCTATGACCTCCCAATAAATGAGTCAAGAAGGATAAGCACATTTGGACTAAGATAGACCTGGGCTTTAAAGATAAATTTGAGAATTATCAATATCAAAATAGTACTAAATAGGAAGGAATTGAGATGTTCACCTAGGAGAGAGTTCAAAGGGAGAAGAAATTTCACATCTAAGCTTCAAGGAACTCCAACATTTAGAAGTTTGGTAAAGAAGGAGGAACAAGCATAAGAGATCAAGAAAAGGAACTACCTCACAGAGGAAAAAAACAAAAGATCTTGGAATCATAACAGTCAAGAATCAAAATTTTCCAAGAAAAATGTAGTAATTGATGCCAAATGCATCTAAGAACACATATTTGATAAGAACAAAGCAGTGTCCCCTAGCTCAGAAAACATGCAGGTTTCGATTGCATGTTAGGGGCCGAAGCTGTAATGTGGAGGGTAGAAGGATAAATATGGTGGGAGGGGGATGATTGCATAGAGATAGCATGTGTGAGACAACCCTTTGGGGGATGATTGTTTACTAAAGGAGGGATTGGGCTTGTGGGGACACAAAAAATAACTTTCCTCCCACTTTTCTAAATTCTTCTGGCTGCATTAATAATCAAATTAACAGAGACGGATTAACAGGAGAAAACATCCAAAATTTATTACGTATGTCTATGCAGGAGTGCATAAAAATATGAGACCCAAGGTCCACTGGACAGTTGAAGCTAATATGTCATTCTAGAGCTAAGGAGAAGGGGCTGGGTTGTGGTTTGGGACTTCATAGGGCAGGAAAGCAATTTACATTAGATGGAAAAGCAAATGTTTGGTAAATAATGTTTGCTTGGCCATCTTTAGCAATGGGACACAGAGAGGACTTTGAACAAACCAGATTCCTCTTTGTCTATTACACACTCATTCCTACTAAACTGTAGTTATCTGTGATGATATCGCCCTTCCTAAAGCAGGCCCTCTATCTAAGTTAATTTTAGGAAGTTAGGGGAAAGTCAAAGGTTTTTCTTGAGTCTTTCTTTTCTTAAAAATAACCAGCCTAAAATAATCAATATCCGAAAGGCATATTTTGGGGTGGCAAACTCTGCTTTCCTTTAGTCTCAAGGAAAGTTTTCTTTCTTTTTTTTAATGAGATACTTATTGCTTTTTTTAATCAGTGAGGTGTTGGTGTTTAGCAATTGGCTCTCTAGAGGCAAAGCCCTGATTTGTAGCGTTGGCCAATTTCTGCAGTGTAAATACTCTCACAGGAGTTGATTTCAAGGTACCCATGTGATATCACTGGATGTGAAGTTGGGAAGAGGTTCTCAGATTTTGTTCTTACAAACCAGTAACATCTGTCTCCAGCACAGCTCTGCTTTCAATGTTTTCATTTTGAGACACTTCATCTAGTAAAGAGTGAGGGATTTACAACGCAGGATTTAGAGACCAAAACCAAAAAAACAAATCCTTGAAAAGGAAAGAGGGGAAGGGATTCCAAGGACAAGAGGGCAGCTGGCCTTTGGGGAGAGGAGAAACACTTCTCCATTGTAAGAGGAGATAAAAAGGAAGCAGCTGTAAATCAAGACACTGAGGGAATTCCCATCTGTCTTTTCTCTTTGTGAAGAAAGCAGGATCATCAGCTAAGAGAGTCAGGGGCTCAGAAATCGAAGCTTCATGGAAAATGTTTTAAATATTTATTGTAAACAGTAGGAGAGCGAGTTGAATTTCTATATTTACAAGTATGGTACAATTTTCATAACAAGACTCTAAGTTACCTGAGGGCAGAGACTGTCCAATACTCCCATTTGCATTTTCTGCATCTTCTAACACCAGAATCTACACGCAATGAGGGTCAAGAAAATTTTGTTCATTGACTGACCTTGAAATGTGGGATTAAGATCTCTGCTGGGATGAAACTGACATACTCTACACTCACCACTCTTTAATCATTCTCTATTAGACTTTTTCAACAATAAAATTTCCATGGTGAAAATAAACATTCAAATCCACTCTAATTATTGATTGGGGACTTATTAAAAGAGATCCCCCAGCATCCCAAATTTATGCTGGGTGGTCACCTGTACCAAACATACTTTACATTCTGACATAATAGTAGAGAAACCCACCAAAAATTCCTTTTTACTTCCTCCTTTTTACTTTACTACATAGCTGGTTCCTTATGCTATGGTTTCCCTCATTTTACAGAGGAATAAGAATCTCACTTCCTGAGCCCCAGGTTCACCTTTCCTACTTCTAATTGCCACTACACTGACTCTGAAGCTTTTCCTATACCACATAAAGTCCTTTCCACTATGTTCCTGTCCCCAGACTGCCATTTCTTTCATATGAATACAAGACAGGATGGTATATGATGGACAAGTTGCATGGACTTTTGTTCTCTGTCCCAGGATTCCAGGGGACACCCATCACCCTGCTGCCACTCCCTTGAGAATATACTGTTGCTCTCTCCTTTATATTTGTTGTCTTTTCATATTTCTATAGAATTTTCATCATGCTCAATGGAAAGTCATTCATTCGTTTAACAAATAGTGATTAAGTGTCTATTATGTGCTAGTTTCTCTGGGGAATACAAAAATAAGAATGACTTAGTCCTCCTGTCCCCTACACAAAGACCATAGCCTGACTTCTTCAGGCCTCTTTGAAGCATATGTAGCTGCCATCTGCAAACCTGCTGTGTGTGCCATGCCCGGTGACAAGCATTTTATCTATATTATCTGATTGGTCCCTAAAAGTTGGTTCATAAGCTAGTAAAATTCATAATACAGGTTTCCGCTGATCTGCCACATATTAGAAATAATTTTCAAGAAGCCAAATATATTCAATTTTAAGGACTGTTCTATATTCCAAAGGTGTGTTATTTCTACTTTTATTAGTAATAAAATGCCTCTTTACTTAATAATAGTGGAAGATTTGATCTGAGATGTCTTACTCTGATTTCTGTATTCTTAGTTGAAAAACCATGTGGGTTTCCTGTATTAATAGGGATACTTTGATTGCAAGTAATAGACAATCCAACAAATAGGCACACAGAACGGAAGTGGTAAACGGCCTTCAGGTATGGTTTGATCCAAAAGTTCATGATATTCCTGGAGCTCTTACTCCTTTCTGACGATATATTCTCCACTTGACCATCCACTTTCACAACTTCATTACTTGCAAAAGAAGAAAACAAACACAGTAAAGAAGTAAAATATTTCAAACTAGGACTTTAGAAATTCTAATCTATAATAAATTGCAGTGTTAAGAATCAATATTAGGATTTCTGGTCAAGATAGTAGAGTAGGTAAACACTGTGCTTGTCACCTCTCATGACCACATCAAAATTACAACTAAAGTAGAGAATAACCATCATTTAAAATCACCTGAAGTCTAGCTGAACTAAACGCAAACAACTAAGGACATAGAGAAGAAGCCACCTCAAGACTGGTAGGAGGGGTAGAGATGCAGATTGGGCTGGTCCCACATCTGCCTTTGACCATTAAAAATCAAGAAAGATAACTTGGCTGTGGAGATGCCCCCTGAGGAGAGAGGGGTTCCAGCCCCTCACCAGGATCCCCAGCCCAGAGATTCAGTGGGGGGTAGAAGTCTCCACAACATCTAGTTGTGAAAACCAGTGGAGATATGGCTGCTGGAGTCCCAGGTGTTCCTCTATAAAGTCCTATGCATAGACTTCCTCATAAGAGACTCACTTGATCTGACCTCCAGCTTAGGTGTAGTAGCTTGAAAGGTGCCAGACTAAATTGTCTGGCTTCAGGGAAGATTTTTTCCAGACAGAAGTATTGACAATTCATTGTTTCTTTGTTGAACCCTCCCCTGAAGCAGGCTGCAAGGTGCAAGCAGCTACCGTATCTGAGTCTTCATCCACCTAGCCAACACCATTTATCTCTCCACCCTAGTAATTCCCTGAGACCCCACCCCACCCAACTTTCAGACACACCCAAGATACTTCCAGTGGCTTTTCCTGTCTTGGCTCATGCTGTAGAGTTGCCTAAAATCTCTCAAAGGTTCACAAAACCAAAACAAGCAGCATCTGGCCTCAGTGTACCCATACTTCTTGGGCGTGATTAGCACCCCCAAGAACAGCACTACCAGCAGCTGGTCTCAGTTTGTGGCTTGGCATCTCCAGGCACCCTCAAGCCAAGCATAGGTGGCAGCCATCTGCAAACTGCTTTGTGGCTCATTCCATGTGGCCCCGGGCAGAGCACAGACTGCAGCTGAATTAGGCCTGTAGTGGGGCCTCTCCCAGGAGGCCCCAAGGCTGGGACAATTGGCTGGCTTCAGACCCAGCTAGAGCATCACCCAGCTGATTCCAAGGATGACACACCCAAAGGGCAGAATGGGCAGACAGTAGAGCCCTGCTAAAGAAAATCTTGCTCCATAGGATCAGCCCCTCCACAAAACCTCCTCCACTGTAGTCAAGGCCAGTCCTCACAACCAATAAGCTCAAAGGTGAGTCCCTCCCACTGATGTACAAATAGTAATCAAGGCTCAAGTACAACAGAAGGGCACACACAACCCACACAAGGGACACACCTAGAGCACCTAGGTCAGGTGATCAGGGAGACTGTACCACTGGGCTCCACAGGACATTTACTACATAAGGCCATTCTACCAAGACCAGGAGACATAGCAGTTCTATCTAATAAATAGAAATAAACACGGGAAAGCAGCCAAAATAAGGAGACAAAGAAACATGTCCCAAATAAAAGAACAGAACAGAGCTCCAGAGAAAGGACTAAACAAAATGGAGACAAGCAATCTACCAGAAGCAGAGTTAAAAACATTGGTTTTCAGGACGTTCAGTGACCTCAGGGAGGAGTATAATAAAGAAACAGGAAACATAAAAATATAGAGAGAAAACATTAAAAAAGAACCAGTCAGAAATAAAGAATACAATAACTAAAATGAAGAGTACATTACAGGGAATCAATAGTAGATTAGATGAAGCAGAGGATCAAATCAGCAATTTAGAAAATAAGGCAGAAGAAAACACCCAATCAGAATAGCAAAAAAGAGTCTAAAATATGAGGATAGTTTAAGAGACCTCTGGGACAACGTCAAGCATACCAACATTTACATCATAAGGGTACCAGAAGAACAAGATAGACAGAGCAAGTAATTGAAAACCTATTAGAAGAAATAATGATGGAAAAATTCTCTAACATGGTGAAGAAAATAGACAAACAACCCCAGGAAGTGCAGAGAGTCCCAAACAAGATGAACTCAGAGGCCCACACCAAGACACATCATAATTAAAATGCCAAAGGTTGAAGACAAAGAGAGAATCTTAAAAGCAGCAAGAGAAAAGCAGTTAGTTAACTACAAAGGCATTCTCATAAGACTGTCTGCTGATTTTTCAAAAGAAACTTTGCAGGCCAGAAGAGATTGACAAGGGGCTGTGATACAGGCCATGATCAGTCGGTTGCCTGTGCCCCACCAGAGGCTATGTGTTAGGAGCTACGAAGAATCTGCATTTGGCAGCTGCCTGTGGTCAGCCCAGAGGCATGTGGGAGAGGTCATGTTGCAACACAAGGCCAGCTGCTACTGCTGCCATAGGGCATACTGAGGCCAGCTGCCACTTCCTGGGGTTTGCAGACTTGAGAGAGATTTTAAGAAAGCCCATGGCGTGTGATGAGGCTGCCTGTGAGGCACAGCCCTGAAAGAACCAAGGGCAGTGTGCCAGCAGGGTGAAGCAGGGTCTCAGAGAGTCACCAGGATGGGGCAAACAGTGTTAACCATATTAATTCATGTTCAGACTTGGTGCCTGCTTGCCCCTGAGTCTGCGAGGGCTCAACACAGGGACAATGGTTGCCCTTGTCCAGAAGGCACACAACTTAGTTTCTCTCCATATGTCTCTGGAATCTTTTGTTGCTGTCCCTTTGCTGGAGCTCAGAGTGAGTGCCTGTGAGTGACCAAATCTGTGCATGAGCCTTAAAGAGAATGTCTGGGTTTCCAGCGGCCCTTCATCTCACGAGGACAGGATGGAATTGCTGCTAATCTTCACAGTCAGCTGCTGTAGGGACCACTCTTCCTGGCACTGCATCCACGAGCTGGGGAGCCTGGTGTGGGGCTGGGACTCCTCACTCCCTGCTCTTCTATGGGGACCTTTGGAGCCAAGATATCTCCTCTAACTCTCAACTACCACGCCTGGGTGTGGCGCCAGCTCATTTAGCCTTTCTGCTCCTCCTTCCAGTTTGGATGTGGCCTCTTCTTTATATCCTTAGTTAAAAGAGCTTTGTTCAGTTAGTCTTCTGGTGGCTCTCCAGGTTGATCGTTCTCTAATTTAGTTGTAATTTTGATGTGGTCATGGGATGAGGTGAGCATAGTACTTACTGACTCTGCCATCTTGACCAGAAGCGTAATGTTTTCTTTTTAACATTAGCTAAATTGTGCTGGATCAGAGGACCATTTTTTAAAAGAACAAAAACATTATAAACAACAATCAACCAGTATATGTAAGTTATCAGGTGAAACTTAATTTTCAATACCCTGGGCAGGGGGGGAGTGTCTATTTTTTGGTGAAGGACATCCAGCAACCTTATGTATGAGGCTATATGATCCCTTCACACTTGTAAATCAGAGCAAAGATCATGATTTCTTAATAGAATATGATGCTTCTAAAGAGATACAATCTCCTTGAGAGAACCCTGCTATGGTAACGCCCTTACAGAAATATGACAGCCTAGATGCCATTGCTATTATTAGGTTGGCACAAAGGTAATTGTGTTTAAAACATTAAAAATAAATGCAAAAACCGCAACCTACTTAATACCAATGGATTCTCACCTCAAGATTACATGGGGGTCCCTGATTAGGGTACCAGGGTACTATTTACAAAGCAGGAAGTGAAAACAAAGTAATTGGTAATAATGCAAGTCATTGAGACACAAATCTCTTTCTTTTAAGCCACGATGTAGTTTTTCTAACAGTCGAGCTCTTATTCTGAATTGTTGAGTAACTGTGACATCACAGTCTGTCTAACCTGCCTTATAAACCCTTCAGGGTTTCCGCCTAATTCCGATTCCCCTGAGAGGAAAATGAAGACTACAGCAGAGAGCAGGAGAAGCCACTGGTAAAGAAGCTCCAATCCCTGATCACATTTGGTCCTTGGTCTTATAGTCCTGCAGAGGCTGAATGGTGAACTGATGTTCTGGGGCAGGGAAATTATACATGCAAGAACTATAGTAATTATGCTAATTGAAGAGACCTCTATTGTGAAATTTCCAGAGCAGGAAGCAGCTTGTGCCAGAGATTTACAGAAGTCCTAAAAATAGGACCCCCAGGTGTGCCCCAGTGGGTGATGACAGAGGTAGCTGGGAGGTTAATCTGGGAACAAAGAAAATGTGCTGGAACCAAACATTAACAAGCACCAACATAAGGTCTAAGCCTGTGAACCTCATGAATAAGAGAGTGGGGGTGGGTGTAGAGGGAAGGGGAGACAAGCAGGAAAAACACTGCAAAGAAGCATCCTCTTGGAAATTAATGTGTCAGAAGGAAAAAAAGTAAAGCTGAAGCCCAAAATTAATTTTAAACAGCAAAGAAAGTAAAGATTGTGTGGTTGCTGGTCAGAAATGAGGTCAGTGTGAGTCAAGGTGGGTGGTGGTGTTGCACGTGGGTTGAGCATGTGTGATGCATCTCCAGGCGGGAGATGAACCTGCAAGGAGAAAAGTTTGAGCAGACGTTTTCCCTGGGAGAAGAGGAAGCCCAGAGGAAGCCTCTATCAGTGGTACCCTCAAAAGCCCCACACTGGGCACCTAGGAAGGTGCTGTAAAACCTAGTGACGTAGAACCAGGTCCGAAACATTCCCCACACTTATTCAGACCAAGGGAAGAAAATCGTTTCTGATTTTTTTCCCCCCTCTGAAGTGTATTCTTTTGTTTCAATACATTAATGCAAAACCAGAGGAAATGGAACTACTGGTTTACCCAAATTAACCTTTCCTTGAAAGGACATCTCTTTCTAATCCAGAAAATGAGCAATCACTTCTTTATTTCAGAAAATGAGAAATTGCTGTGTTTTTTGTTTGTTTGTTCGTTTGTTTTTAATTTCCAAAACCAGCCCTTCTCTCTGTGCAGAATCTTTTTCCTCTGTCTCCAAACCTATTGTTTCCCTAAAAGGAAAACAAACAGACAAAATTCTCTTTGTCTAAATGCAATTGTGGCCTCCAGATTCAGCTCCAGTGTTCTGCCTCCTTTCATGGCCACAGGTCTGCAACAAAAGGGCCATAACCACTCCCACCTCTTTCTTACTACCTCTTCCCCCTTTACCCTGAGAATCATGACTCCCACCCTGACTCTCCAGTGAAACTGCTTTGGGATAACTCTGACCCTCTCATTGACTAAAGTCAATGTCTTTCTTTGGATTCACATCATTTTTGGCCATTCTGTGGTAATCAGGAGTGTTATCTCAGAATTCTACCTTTCGGTGTCAGAGACACATTTAAGGGTCTGGTTCTCTAACCTCTCATCATCTCTGTATGGTGGAGGTTCTCACCCAGCCTCAGAATTCCCTAGGGATCTATGCATGTCGAACAAGTTCCCAAGTGGTGTGATGTAGCTGATCCAGGGATCACTCTTCAAAAACCACTACTCAAATAGTTGTCAACCCACGCTGTGCAGTAAAATTGCCACAAGATGAGGTGCTTTTAAAAATATAATACCTAGGCCCTACTCTGGGCTAATTTAGTGAGAATATCTGGCTGGGGTCTGAGCTGTCCCTGTGATTCTAACATTCAATCAGGGTTCATAGTGTCATCGTTTGCCTCCTTCCCTAGTTCTACGTTGTCATGCCAACCTCTGTGGTGACCATGTGTCAGGTTCGGTCCCTCAGATCTTTGCCCTTCAAGCTTTGTATTCTCTCCCTCCAGGTGGGAAATTATGAGACCTGACCTAAAGCAGTGGCTCTGGGGAAAGAGACAAGGTCAGATTTGAGAGAACTGGGGTATCTAGAAGTAACTCTACTTAGTGATCAATTAAATATGAGCACTGGAAGAGACAAATAATTCACTTATTTTATAGTAGGTATAGAAATATTTGCAGCCCTTTTTAGGGACACAACAATCAAAATACCACCACCCAATAGTCATACATAAATATTATGCCAAAACTGGTGTTCCCCAGGTAGAAAATGGTTTACTCGTCTACTCAGAGATCAGAAGACACAACTTCCCTTGGTACCTTGCCAAAAAAGTAATTAGGCCTGTCTGGAAACAAGATTTTGTTTTGATTCTGTTTATTTCACATTCTTGTAGTTTCCTTCCCTTCCCTTCCCTTCCCTTCCCTTCCCTTCCCTTCCCTTCCCTTCCCTTCCCTTTCCTTCCCTTCCTTTCCTTTCCCTTCCCTTCTTTTCCCTTCCCTCTCTTCTCCTCTCCTGATAAATACAAACCTCAGTAACAATACCCTCACTATTATTTGTGTTTTGGTGTCTATTTTCTTTCTCTGCACACACTTCACACACAAAAAGCTTTTTTCTTCCCTTTTCTTTTACTGCTTTTCCCTCTTTGCATTTGTAGTCATTTGTTTTAGAAATGCAAGATGGATCGATATTAAAACATTTATTCATAAAATTCATTACTACATATTAAATATATAGGCAATGAAAAGGCATTTGATAAATTTCAGCAATCACAACTATTGCTGAAATAAACAGAAATGCCTGAGCACGATAAAGACTATTATCAAAGCCTAAAATCAAACATCATATTAAATGTAAAATAGTATGCAATCTCATTAAATCTAGACAGAGAATGGAGATGCCTTCAAGCATCATTTGTATTCAACATTGTTTTGGCAATTTTAACTTATGCAATAATAAAAGCAAAGAAAACGAGTGGTTTAAATTTAGAAATGAAAAGACCAAATTATCTTTATTATAGATTATATAACCATATGCCTCGCACCCACCCCCAAAATATAGTAATAATTTTAAAAAACTATTCAAATTAAAGGGGAAATTTGTGGGGTTTTTTAAAGTTTAATAAATAAACAAAATTGCAAAAATCATCTTTGTATAGTAGGAGTTAGTTAGAGTGAAAAGGGGGGTATTAAAAGTCCGTTAATGATCACATTAGAAACTTTAATTTGGTAAGGAATCAACTTATCAGAAAAGGTCTATGTAAAGAATACAATGAAGAACATAAAATAAGATCTAAATGAATGGATAGAAAAAACTTAATATCACAAAAACTCAATCTTTCTCAATACAAATTAATTTAACTTCCTATTTAAATCATACGGAGTTATTTAATGAATGGGCAAGATAATTTTATATTTTATATTGAGAGATCAATGGGCAAAATTCCTAAGCTAACGTAGAAAAATGAAGAGTAAGGGGCAGACTATGTATGAATTGGTGCAATAAAAACAGTATGATACCGGCACAAGACAGGTCAAAGAAATCAGTGGAAAAGTCCAGAAATAAACCCAAGTATATATAGGAACTTAATATATGATAAAGGTGGTATTTAAATTCAGTCATGAAAGAGTGGTTTATTTTATAAATGAGACTGGAATAATTGGCTATTCATCTGGAAAAAGCAAGGTTACTCCCTTCTTCAGGCTATAGACAAAAATAAACTTCAGAGGGATTAAAGATCTAATGTAAAAAAAATTAGAAGAATAGTGATTTTTGAAGGGGAATTTAGAAGAATATTTATCTAGCCACTGGGTGAGAAAGTTCTTGTGAAGCAAGAAAGAAGCCCAAAAGTCATTTTTAAAAAATCAATTTTATTACAAAAATCAACAATGTCTAAATGGCAAAGAAGTCCATAAATAAAGTCAAGAGGCCTGTGATAGATTGGAAAAAATATTTCTCAATATCCAAGAGTCAAGAGTTAATATCTCTGTTGCACAAAGAAAGACAAATTAATTATTTTAACTCAAATAACCAACAGACAAATGAGCATGGAACAATAAACAGGAAATTTATGCAAGGGAAATGCAAAGAGCCAATAAACATATGAAAAGAGGGCCAATCTCACTAGTGAACAGGCAAATGCAAATCAAAATGCAAATAGTGTACTTTTCTCCATCCTTTTATTAGAAAAAATGTAAAGACAAGTGAGGATAGTGATGATGACATATCTATATTGTGCTTATAAGGTGACAGCCAATGTTCTAAGCATTTTGTGTTTAATAGCTCATTTAATGCTGTCAACTATCCATGAGTTAGGCACTGTTATCCCTGTATACACATCATAAAATTCTCATAAGACAATACTTATTTTTACTATATTCAGAGCTATCTGATAATTACTATCCTATCCTACATTATTTTAAAAATTGCTGGTCAGAACCCCCTAAATTGATTTTATGATACACAAGTGGTTAAATGCACAGTTTGAAGAATACATACTAACTTAGATATATATTCAGAAAATATTAAATTTGAATTGTAAGTTTCTGAGTAATGTGTATACTGAGATTTTGTATAGAAGAAGAAAGAAAAGAAAGAAAGAAGGGAGGGAGGCTGCATCCTATATATGAGTATGTAGAAATGTATTTGTAGAAATGTATATGTGTTTTATGAGTACAGAAAATGTCTGAAAGCACCCACATCTAACTATTTATATTGGTTATCTCGGGGAGGTTGACATGGTAGGAGAGAGATTCTCTTTTTTTTTTTTTTTTGTATGTCTTTTTCTTCTTTCTCATGCTGCTAAAAGAATGCTTTGCTTTTGGAGTTTTTTAAAAACACTTCAACAAACTAGGACAAAAGAGTTTTGTGATCTGTAAACTTCTGGCTCAAAGATAAAAAAAATCTAAGATTTTTAAACTTTATTGCATTCTATGCCTGAATGGCCCCCATTCAGCATTTGGCTCCAATTTATTAAAAAAATAAATCTTTCAATTCCATCTATGAAACCTATTGGGAGAGAGGCAAACCTGATTGTGGTGTCTTCTTATCATGGGAGAAGGGTAAATGATTATGCTCATCTACAGTAATAAAGCAATTGAATGAAAGGGATGGGATCTCCATGGGAAAATATCCAAAAGGAATCACAAAACATGTTTATAGGAGAGGTATAATTCCATTTGAATGAAGTTTCTGCCATTCATTCATTCAATGTGTATCTGATTTGATTTATTTTACCTTTGACATACCAAAACTGCCTCCTGTCTTTATAGTAATATTTTTCACTTAATGTATAATAGCTTATTTAATTGATAGAGGTTTCCCCACATAAACCAGAAGGTTTACCATATTCTTTAGGCCTCCTCCAACTGAATTATTCAAGATTCAGGGGACTTATTTGATTTGAACATCAAACAAGCCTGGTTCCTTTTTCCAAAGGCTAAAAGAGAATAAATAACCAGAATTTTCAATGAACTTCTGAGGTTATTCTTAGTGCTGCTTGCCAGCTCCATCTTCTGGGCACATGCTAAGATTGCGTTACTCTGCCCACTTGGGGTTAGATGTAGCTATGGATATGCTTTGGCCAATGAAATGAATGCAGAAGTGATGTCTCATTTAAGATTCGGTGTGTGAACAAAAAGAACTTGACATATTCTTTTTGCCTCTGCAATGATGAAAGCAGATATCAAGAAGCAGTCTCCATCAGTCTGAGTCCTCATGATGGACATAACAGAGTACGTGAGAAATAACCTTGGGTTGTTTTAAATCACTGAAACTTCAGCACTGCTTGTTATGACAGCATAACTTAGCTTACCCTGACTGATACACTCCATTAAGATTTAGTCTTAATTGTAAACTCGTGGTATGTACTACTGTTAAGACTTGTACCAAAAGAATGTCCATTGCTGTGGTGATATCTTTGCTCTCTTGAGACCTGCCAGATCCTAAATGGTGTATATGAGTACAGTGGGCTTCATGACTGTAACATTTTTAGTTACAATTAAATTCTTAACCATTGTTTTCTCTGAAGCACAGCACTCTTACATGGGTGGCTTGCACCCAGGTCACAAAGGTAACTACTTGCTTCATGGGGAATTTCTCTTTGGACTCCTTGGGGTCATTATTTGATCAAGAATCTTGGTCAAAGCCACAGGGGGCTTCATTATGATTGACTAATTTCAAAAACTGGAAGAAGGATTTTAGATTTTGATCTCTTACACACAGAAAACCCCATGTTCTATATGCAATGGTCTCCGGGAGAGGCAGCTTTCATCACTCCATAGAAGATTTGATTACATTCAGTGCTGGGCTAGAGCTAGCTCACACAAGCCCTTGAGAACAAACTGTGTGCATCTCTCTTCCCACAGTGCCTTCAGTGAATGACTCATGTTGATAGCTTGAAATCAACTATGATGAGAATATTTACACAACAGGAATTAGCAATTTCTACAAATCAGGATTTTGGTTTTTCCTTGGAGACCCAGTTGTTAAATATTTACCAGCACACCATTGAGTACATCCATCCTCCTCTCCCATAGATGACTACTGCCTTGTAATTTCATAATTTGGGGGGCTCACTTAAGTGGTTCTTCTTGTATTAAGAAAAATCATTCTACCTTTTCTTGCTATTTACCCCAGTGTCTTAGTACTCACCAGCTCATTGTTTTAAATTTCACCTCACTCGATACTCTATTATAAAGAAACTATATTAAGCACCTACTATGTGCCAGGTACTAAGAATACAATGACAAGCAAAACAAATTCTCTCTTCTCTGTTAGAGCATCACTTTAGAAATCTAAAAGATCAAGGACACCTACTACCACTGATATGAAAAGTTTTATTATATCATACCCCTTATTTGTCATTTTATTTATCTTAGTTTCCCCAGAATTAATGAATTAATCTGTGTGATTATTTTGAATACAGCAGTTGTAGTAGCCAACTGTTACTGTTTTGTTTGGCCCATAGCACTTCCTTTTGGGACATGCTCTGCTCCACACCATGTAATTCTAGTAGAACTATCAATCAAGGTGCCAGTATCTTCTGCCCCAATAAGAGATATATGGCTGAGGGTAGTAAGCATATTCCACTCCCCTGGATCCAGAAAGTGTTCCAGGATAGGCATGTGACCCAACTGTGGCCAACCAGAATCCTGTTGCAGAGATTAATATGGATTCTGGAAATCAGAAAGCTTATCAATCCTTCTGGTAGCATGAGATATAAGAACCTTATAAACCTGGGGAAGTTCCATCACACAGAGATAGTCTGTAAGACAATGTAGTCAATGCAGATGAAAGCAAACCCAAGAAATGGAGAGAAAGGGAGGAAACATAATTGTTTATTTAAACCTCAAATCCATCCATGCCTCAACTCGAACAAACTTATGGACTTTTCAGCTATGAGCCATTTAATTCCTTTTGGCTTAAACTAACTTGACTTAAGTTTCCATCAGGTAAAACTGTTGGAGTCCTGAGTAATATGGGAAAGGAAGAGAGAACTTAGGAAATGGCACCTGTCCATGGCGAGCTTCAGAGACAGGTAGCCAGGTAGAAGACCTACTGGCGGGTGTGAAGGGAATCCAGCAGATCAAATCACAGGGGCAGAGGAGCCTCTAGGGGTCCATGTCTGTAAGAGCTCTGGTTCTTTACCCTCCCCCACCCCTTGCTTGTAATAACAGTACAAAAGTATCCAACATCTGTTTATGTCTATGAGAAAGACACACACACACACACACACACACACACACACACACACACACCCCGCACAGCTGATTGTAGAGAGAAAAAATTCATCCCAGGCAAAGAAAAACAGGAGAGAGGTACGATTCTCCAAAGGCAGTGCTCCTACTAAAATATTTACAATCAAGTCTTTTATTCTCATTTCCCCTCTTTTCTTGGTGATCCTTAATGGCAGCAATGAGGGCAATCCAATTGCTCTTGTGAGTTTAAGATTGTCAATGTCACCTTCTCCTGTCCTCTCTTTGCTTCCTTCTCCTCAGCCCATGACTTTGATTATCTTCTCAAATGTGGGGAAACTCACCATGCAAATACTTATGTTCCTGAGTTGCTTACTAACGGTTCTTTTGGCTTAAGAATTGATTATTTGCTTCATTTGTTTCTAGCTTTTCGGGGTACAACTCATCTTAACTAATCAACCAGGGAACAAACAATAACATAGGTTATAATAAAGGGAATTGATGAACATTGTGGAGGTAGGAAGTCGTGGGATGGAACCTAAATTGCAGGAAGGTTGAGGAGTGACTACTCCTTGGGAAAAAGGCCCAACTTCCTCTAATTTGAAAAATGGAAAGGCTTTAAGGGACCAAATCCTTGGACTCTAAAATTGTCAAAGTCTTCCATTCTGGAGTAACCAGTCTGAGATGATAGTCTCAGTAGATCCAAAAGACACCCTGAAATCTACCAGGATGGGTGGTTGAGTAGCTGAAGAACATGTGAATTCCGCCCATGATTTATCTGCTAAATTATCATCTGAATTAGGATGCTCTTCTCCTAATTTGGGGTGGTCTTTTGAAATCATAACTTCTGGCAAAAAAAAAAAAAAAAGGTGAAAGCACAAATTTCACTTAAAGTTAAATACTCTATGGAGATATCCCAGTTCCTTTGAGATTCATGAGAATAATCTCACTCTCAAGAGAAATTGCCCATCTCTGTGCTAGAAGTGCATGTGCTCCAATGATATCTGTAATGAGAAACTCAGGAGAGGCTGCAGTGATAGAAATCCTTCTTTTGGAGAAAGGGCTCTGAAACAGGTCTACCTATTTGGATCAGGAGTGCACAGAAAGTATCCACATACCAAAGCCTGTATGTCAGTGCATAAATTTATGTAAGGAAAAATTGATGTGAATCAGATCGATAATTTGCTTATCCATTCATTCAATCACATGCTCAATAGACTCTTCCAGGCATAGTACAGAACACCTGAGATACACATATTAATAACAACAAAATTTAAAAGGTATCCTTATCTTTCAGGTTCTAATAAGAGAAAAAAATCATAATAATATAAAGTAAGTACATTCTAATAACATGGGTGTGAACAACATACTATGGAAATATGGGGAAGAGAAGGAAAAACTGAAATCTGGGTTCATGAAGAGCTGGTGAAAACAGGACATAAATGCCAGTTACCTGAACTGAGATGCAGAAGACCTAAGCACTGGTTCCCATCTGTTACTAATTGCCATGATATTGGGGAAATTGTCCCCAGTTTCCTCACTGGAAAACTGAGGTGTGGCCTGTAGAGTTCTATGGCTGTTGTCATGATATGTGCGTGTGTCTCTGTGTGTATTTAACTAGCAATGCATCTGCTAGGCAGAAAAAATTTGCACCCAGAGTAGAATTCAAAGACTGCTGAGAGAAGGAAAAGCACATAGGCTCTTTTCATCTTTTTGTCCATGTTTCCAAACACAGTGTAATTTTCTTGTCCTGTCTGATTAACTTGATCTTAAACAGATTGTGATTTAGAGGAAAAATAGAAAACCAAGTATTTCTAACAGCTTCAGACCATTTATCTTGATTAAAAAAGGACAGTCTTTATATCCAAACAGGCCTGTCTTATTTAAACCTGCAGGAAGAAAAGGCCTTTATCCTAAGTAATGGATGATCAGTATTTTCTATAATCCTTCATAAAATCTGAGTTGAAAGGATATCTTAAAAACACACAAAGAAATCTAGAAATGGACCTATTTCTGTGTTAAAATGAAACCAAAACCAACCGCTGACAATTAAAAACTCAGGACCCTGCAGACCCTCTAGTTATTATCTTCTTCCTTCTCCTTCTCTTTATACTTGAATGTCATGCTGTCTCCATTTTCCTCCCCTCCGTGTTGTACCTGCAGCTCACCAGCAGTCAGATTCCGACCACTCCTCCCGAACTGCGTCTTCCCAGGTCATCAACCCCTCCTTGTAGTCAAGTTCAGTGAGTCTCTACATCCTCACTCTACAGAGGAAGTTCCAGATTTTCACTTGGTTTTCTCTCCCCTGGTCCTCTGGACACTAGTCCCCCTGGAACTTGCTCCTTTAAAAACAGTACCTAACTGTGTATCATGTGCCAGGAACTCTGCTAAGGATTTTACACATGTCCTTATATATATATATCGCAACATCCCTATGAAACGTGTGTGACAATCGATTGTCCTTTCACAAAAGAGAAAACAGCCTGGAAGAATCTTGCCCAAGTTCACAAAGCTGGAACTGGCTATATTCTTTGGGCTGCTGAGTGAGGACATGCTATTCCCCATTACAACCATGAGAAGAAGAACAAGGCCTGACCTACCTCATCAGCTGATCATCATCTTTGTTCTGAATTTTGTACTTCAAATGAAAAAGTTATCTTAGGCAGGACATAGAATTTCTGCAAATGCTTGCTTTGTGGCAGGTAACAGCAAAGCTTTGCATATACTCTTCCTCACCTCATCAGCAAAACAAGCCTATGAAATTGTTAGTATTATTATCATCCCTATTTTACAGTTAAAGAAACAATAGTTGAAAGAGGTTGCCACAATCACAGAGCTCTTTCGTGGCAGGTAAAGAGCTCTCCTCAGGTAAGAGCAAATCTAAAGCAAGTGCCCAGAACCAATGCCCTTCTCCCCAGTATCCCTCTTCACTGCCTCGCCCAAATATAACCTTCCCTCTCCTCACTGCACACTCTATCCAGGAAGACTTCAACTATACCCATGGATTCAAGCCTGCACTGTCAACCCCAAGTTTTCATTTCTGGCCTCTTCTAGGTCCAAAACCACACATCTGTCTCACAATGACAGTCTATTTTCATATCCCAAAGTCATCTCAACCAAAGGAAAACAAAGACAAAGAAAAAAAACCACAAAATCATCGTTCCACCAAAACTTAAAAGTCTTCAGCCTACACTTCCTCTCCCAGTGACAGCATCACCATTTGCACCACTAATCAGAAAAGAAATGTAAGTCATTCTTACTTCAATTTCATCTCCCTCACCCTCCTATCAAGGTGAATCTCAAGTTCTATTAGCTCCAATCTCACAGTAAGTTGACTCAGCCCATCTCCTCTAAACACACATTGCCCGCACTGTCATCCATGCCCTCATCTTTTCTTACCAGGATTCTTTCAATTACCTCCTGACTCGTCTGTCTCCAACACTGCATGCCTCTGACATTTATAGCTACAATGCTACAAAGCAATCTTTTTAGACCTGAATCATCTCCCTGCTGCTTAAACTCTAAAGTGACCTGGATGGTTGCCTTCTCAATCTCCACCTGACTGGATGGCAGCTATGCATTTGTGTGGATTTGATTCCTCTTCTAGTTCATGGACAGACAATGTTCCAGACCTGAGCCTATCAACATGTGGAATTCCCTAACTCTGATTTAGGGTGAGTGTGGAACCCAGTTGGTCCAATCAGGATATTCTCAGGATGTTTGTTGGATCATTAAGAGAGAAATTCAAACTTTCTCTAATCTATGGACATAAATGAAAAGTAAGCATTGGCAGCCATCCTACAACAATAAAGAAACTCAGCCTTAGGTTAAAGATGACATTTCCCAAGGTCCTAAGGTCAGAACAATTTTTTTAAAAGTCATTCAGTCATGTATATGTCAGGTCTTCTGGGACATGTCTTTCAATCTGACTCCTTCCTCTGTGTATACAAATAACATTGTTAAAAACTCTGTAAAGAGAACAGTTGCATTTGGCCTAAATTACATTAGATTGAACTACATGAAATTGCAGTTTTTATGGGTCAAAAATGGTGGAATGTTGCCATTTTTTATGGTTCAACCCAATAAATGTCCATCTCTTCATCTCCCTTTGAAGTTACTTAACAGCAAGGACTACTTTTGTGTTTCTAGAGCCCAGCAGTATGTCCTTCTAAGTAGCTCAATAAATGTTTGTCAAATTGAATTAAATGGATAAATTCAATATAACACTCTGCTTCTAAGATAAGGCTCTATATTCCCCTCCTACTTGTATGAGACCTCCTTCCCAATATCCTTCCTTATCTGCAACGCTCTACATGTAAGAATTCCCAAGGTCCTTTATTCTTTTCACTTATGGCACTTTTCTTGTGGTCTCATGACTTCGAGGAATTTGTCTGCCCTACACACACACACAGCATACACAGACATTGTTGTACTAATGTCTCCAGTTCCTACTCCTATCCCAAAGTACACTGAAATTTTCAATTACCTATAGGACATCTTATATAGATGTACTCTCTCTACAAATATCTCAAAATTGGATGCATCAGGTGTCTCTTCCCTTCACACAGACATTCCCTACAGAGCTGCTCTTCCCCTTTCATAGCCCATCTTGGTTATTGGCACCACATATTCCCAGTGGCACAGACTCAAAACCATGTCATCATCTTAGATTAAATCATTGTCTGTTGTCCTTGTCTATTTCTAAACCATCTCTCTTCCATCTCCTCCTTGTTACACCCACTGCCAATGCCCCAGTTCACAAGTCTCATCCCCCTTCAACGTATTCTCTATCCTATGGCAAGAATAATCTTTCTAAAATGTAAACTTTACCATACCTCTTCCCTTCTCAAAACTTGTTTCCATTGATGGTTTCCATTGATATCACACAAACGCACAATGTAAATATTAAGAGAAGATTGTTTAAGGTGTAAGAAAGACGAAAATGGGGAAGAGTTACTCAGGACTGCCTATAACAAAGTGAGCTTTGAGTAAGACTTTTCAGGAAGAAATGGGAATCATCTTAACTAAGCCGGGGGAAGTGGAGATGTTGAGAATAGAACTAATGAGAATTCCTTTCTGATCCCAGTGCTTCAGAAATAACTACATCTAAATCAGAAAATGGTTATTTGTCAGACTTTCCATATCAGGTGACTAACATTATAGTAATTATTTTTGACACCCTAAGTATTTCCAGTGAAAAATTGAGAAGCGAAGCAGAAAAAAGAAACATTAAGAGTTTTGTTGTCAGCATTTTTATGCTGTTGCAATACCCTTGCATTGATAATTCAAAAGGAAACGGAAGTGTGGATGGTTTCGCTACTGAGAAACAAGCCAAATGTTTAGGACTTGAATTGAAGAGTTACTTTTGCCTGTTGCAGCTCTAGAGCATATTTGAGTATTTGTTCCAGGAATATATTTTGAGATTCTGCCAAGCAGAATCAGGATTCCCCAGGATCAAGGTGGCAAAGAACAATTTCAAATGTATTGTAAGTAGGTGAGGTGCACATCAATCAATCGAGAAAAATCCTTGGGTTCATTTGTTTCAATTCCTGTGTTTTTTGTGGGGCATATAAAAGAGAACAATCTGATCTTGAAAATATTCATGCCAAAATAACATAATACCCATGTCATTCCAATGGTACAGCAACATCTAAAGTAATTAGTACATAGAATATAAATTAAAATATTTTCCCCAGCACTCTTGAAAATATCTGAAATGCAGAACAAGTGCTATTATCAGAGTTATGTTAATATATTTAAACTTCAAGACTTTGCTGGGGATCCCTCTTCATATGGTACCTTTTACAAAGCTAATAGGTTGTGGTATCCTTTTTTATTTTCATTATGAAAGAAGTTTATGCTTTTTGAAAGAAGAATCAAATGAAATAGAAATGTATAAAGTAAAACATGAAAATCTCCTCACCTCACAATCTCCTATTCATATCCACTAAGAGTTAAATTCTGCCTGAGTCAGCGCAGACTGCTGTAACAAAATGCCCAGACTTGGAAGGTGAGGCAGTTAAACAACAGACTTCTATTTCCTCACAGTTCTGGAGGCTAGAAGTCCAGGTCCAGATACCAGCATGATCAGTTTCAGAGATGAGGCCTCTCTTCACGGCTTGCAGATGGCTGTCTTCTTGCTCCATCCTCACATGGTAGGGAAAGAGTGATAAGCAAGCTCTCTGGAGTCTCTCCTTATAAAGGCACTAATCCTATCATGAGGGCCCCATCTTCATGAACTCCTCTAACCCCAATTACCTGGCAAAGGCCCCACCTCCAAAACCATCACAATGGGGTTTGGGGCTTCAGCATATGAATGCGGATGGGGGGGAGGGGATACAATATAGTCCACTGCAATACTGGTAAATATTTGGTGTGCTTCCTTCAAGATATTTCTCCGAACCAAGAGAGAGTAGAGGAGAGGGGACAGGAAGAGAGTGAGGGTCGGGGAGAGATTGTTACTTCTTATTACAAACCTACTATTTTGTAACTACCTTTATTCAGATTTTTTTGTGTGTGGTTATCTTTTCATGTAAGTACACAGAGATCTTCTTAGTCTTTTAAATAACTTCATAATAGTAAACAGTATGGAGTGTATCATTAAACAATAAAATACAATTTGGGTGCAAAAGGCAGAATGAACAAATACATGTATATGTACCCCTTTTCAAATGTTCCATTGAAATTATATATATTTTTGAAATATATATATATATATTTGAATTATATATTATCTATATTTGAATTATACATACATTTATTATAAATATGTAATTTAAAATCATATATATTATGTTTTTATATGTTATACATATAACATATAATATATAGAATTTGAATATATGTAATTGAAGTCATAACAGTCCTAAACAAGAAAGTATCTCAATAACAGAATAGACATTTTGAATAATTTCTGGTAAAGAAAAGGTATAAAAATTAAAGAAACACTCCAAACAACGAGGTTTTCTCAAAACAGCAACTACCACAATAGGACTGCTCCATGGGCGGTCATGGGACAGTTCACTTACAAAGTCCGTTTTAAAAAGCTGTGACTGTGAGGACTTCTTCCTCTTCTTCTCCCACCCGAGACGGCTGGCATCAGCAACTCGGTATTTGTCTCCAAGATAAAGCCAGAAAATGCACCCCTTTAGGGGAGGCTTTCTAAAGGGAGGGGGGCATGCAGTGTCCACACTGGGGCCTAAGAGAGATGCTTACAGCAGCTTGAGGTAATTCCAGACTTCCACACAGGCCCGGAGATGTTGGGGTTAAACGGGGAAGAAAGACAATGCTGTCCAGGAATGAATTTAACAACTGGCTTCCACCTCCAGAATGAAAGTCTCATTGTGGCAATTACCTGTAAATACCTTGCTCTCTGTCCACACACCTGAAGAGCATCTTGCTTCTGAGCAAACCCAACCCTGATGCAGAGCTAGCAATCAGCGCTTGCATTCAAGGAGCCTATATGCAAGGAAACGCAGGGAATGGAAATCAAAATGGCAGTGTATTAATGGATAAGCCAGGCTCAATACCCACCCATTCAGAGTTGCCTGGTAGAACTGGGGCCGTACCAAGTGTAGCAGATGCTCTTGGTGCCCTGCCTATAGCCCCTCTGTAGGCACTTACCTTTCTGAGTCAGTTTGGTAGCTTCTTGCTGAGTGTTCCTACAACAAACAGCTCTCTCTGGCTGCAGGAGTGTTGTCATCCTGTGCTCAGGACAGGCTACCAGGGCCAGGAGCAGCCCTTAACCAATCACAAATGGGCATTAGTGAGAAATTCCACAGTTTCCTCATTTGTCAGGTGTCAGGTGTGCTCTGCACACCTTCCCAGAGGCCCCAGTGGGATAGAGGGCAAGCTGCCCATTGAAGTTGCCTGCTCATTGATACACCTATATTGGCTTCCTTCTCTTTGCTGTCCTGTCTCACTTCCCCTAACCCCTACTGGTACTTCCCTAGATCACCTCCAAAGTAAACTTCTTGCCTTTAAATCCTTGTCTCAGGGTCTCCTTCTGGGGAAACCAAACCTAAGAGGCCAGGCTTCGAGGTCTTCTTCACTATTTGAAATTTTTGTCCTTTTCCAATGTATAAAAGTCAGGAAGCTTGTATTAATCCAGAGAAGGCGTCCACTTTCAGAAGTCTTTATAAATGTTGAGAAAATAAATAAAAATAAACAGAAGTAACACTGATTTTTAAAAATGCATCGGACTATCTATGTGACCCATTTGATCTTCTTAGGAGACAAATGGATAACAAAGCTTTTCTTCTCAGTTAATTGATGGAGACCTCAAGGCTGACATTCACAAGAAGTCCAGGATCTCCTTTCTAAGATGTCCTCCTCTTCCCTCCACCGTCTCATGTATTATCCCAAAACCCCAGACAGAAAGAGAAACGGAAGTGTGACCTGTCCCCTAAGGGGACCAGGCTGGGTTTGCCATTGTTCTGCTGTCACTGAAACTGGTTCTTTAAGGCTTGCTGTCCCAATAGAAATATCCCTGACCTTGGTCACTGCCCTCAGTGACCTAGTTCCCAGCACTGACTTCAGGAGGGTACTATGTACAGTCTCTTGGGACAAGAGTCCCAGACTGGGCCTTGGGATCGATGTGCACAGCCATCTGGGACCACTGGGGTGCTTAGAAGAGTCATGAGCATCTCCTCCCAGGAGCCTGTCAGCATCTGTCCAGGCCCAGGGGAAATTGGATAAGCAGGTAATGTGCAATATCACCAAATCCCCACTCCAAAAGTCAATGAATGCTTTGAAAAAGTGGGAGGATGGATATCACCGTGTGCTTGCTTTGTCCACATGGTGACATCGGGGTTGGTTTTCCTTTTTCAGTTTCTATATTTTCAAAATATCTTAGTGCTATGGGTTTTTTTAAAGAATAAAAAGAAACTGCCTTAAGGCCCACTGGACTATTTAACAAATGTCTATCGAGTGTTTCTTGTATGCCAGGCACTTCTTAGTCACCAGGAATGCGTGAAAGAACAGGACAGAAAAAATGCCTCCACTTATGGACCTTACATTCTAGTGAGGGTGTCTGAAAAATGCTAAAACAGGATAGGCATAGAGAGTGAGCTGGGTGGAGAGCATGGGTGCAGGGCTAGCTGCCAACCACTATACGAGAAGCCATCAGAAATTCTCCATTACCAACGAATTACTGTGTCTTCTTCATTTTTTTCCCCAGGAAAATTAAACAAAATGTTGGGCGTGGGGGGTGGAATGCATCTTTATCTTGCATTTCAGACTAAAATCATATTATTTATTTTCTGGATAAAGCATCTGAAATTCTCTAAAAGTAGATCAACTTATCTGTCAGAAATAGCTTTAAAAATGTTTTTTCCCGACTAAATTCAAGTTTTATATTATCATCTCTTGTAATTATTTTGCTTTTCCCCTCTTCCCCTCTCACCACAGGACTTCTACTTCCCAAACCTGCCTACAGATGCCCGTCTAACACATAGTACCTGGCAGCACAATAAATGCAAATTGCCATGGCCACAGCCATACAGCCATTCATCTCTATTCTTCAGAGTCTATGTGTCAAGTGAGTGACAAGCCATTGTTGGTCATCAAAATCCTCAGGCTGGCATGTTCAAGAACGTGGATGGACCACAAAGACATATTATACGAGATAAGTCAGACAGAGAAAGACAGATACTGATCTCACTTATATGTGGAATCTTACCAGAGGACAGAAAGACATAGAAAAAGAGATCAGATTTGTGGTTACCAGAAGCAGGGGGTGGGAGGAGGGGGAATTGGAGAAAGGTGGTCAAAAGATTTCCAGTTATAAGGTAAATAAGTACTAGGGATGTAACATACAATATAATGCCTATTGTTAACACTGCTGTATGATTTATATGATAGTTGCTGAAGGAGTAAATCCTGAGTTCTCATCACAAGGACAAGATTTTTTTTCTTTTTTTGCTTTTTCTTCGTATTACATCTATATGAGATGGTGGATATTAACTAAACATATTGCGGTATCATTTCACAATATATGTAGGTCACACCATTACGCTGTAAACTCCTATGGTAATGTATATCAATTATATCTCAGTAAAATTGGGGGCAAATTTAAAAATCAATCAAGCAATCAGTCCTCAGGCTGGGCAGGCCAGCACCAGTGTCAGAGGTTAGGACTCAAAATAACCCCTCTCCGCCATGCGACGTAAGTCACTGAAGTTCAGCTGCCGCTTACGGCCTGTGCCTCACGGCTTGCGGAGTGTCCTCTCTTTAAAGCAGAGCATCCGACTCACCAAGAAACCACCATCCACCTCACTTGCCTGCTCCTTGGGAAATAGTCTGATTGCTTTTCTTCTTCTTTGCAGATTTGCAGACATTTCCATATGTAACACAGGCTGTCTGTCCCGGGAGTTCCTTTTGTAACTCATCCAGTGTGGGCAAGAGCCACACACTTACACACAACATACACTTACTCAAGAGCTCTCAGTGGTGCTTCAGAGAAGCATGACAAAGGGAAGGACCAGCTTAGAAGCCAAGGAGAGAGACCTGCCTACTGGAGATTCTCTTTAACGAGACACCGGAGGAGACCCTAAACATTATTACAGTATAGAAAAGAGCTTAGGTAGCTGAGCTAGAACAGTGCTATAAAACAATCGTCCCAAAATTCATAAAGAAAAACACTGCTAGAATTTAACTGAAAGCTTCCACATTCTGTAGCTGAAAACTTGAAATGTGCCAGGGGTAAAATCTCTATCAGTCAGCCTTGGGAATTAGAGAGTGGCTGCTAAGCCTAGCCCTCTGATTCCACTAAGACCATAAGACCATCAATGAGACAGCCTTTTGCTTCCTCTTGTGGACCGAAAGGGAGCTGAGCACTGAGTATGCTCAGGCTTCACTTACCCAAAGCTGAGAGAGCCAGGAAGATAAGATCTTTCAACAGAGACATCCCACCAAGCCATGCACCAAATCTGGACCAATTTATTCCCAGGAATGCCCTATTTACTTCTATTTTAAGCAATTCTATCTAATAAGATTGATTATCTAGTTTTCCAACCCATAGCAGATTAGAAAAGGGTTAGGAAAATGAGCAGGGAAGCTGTTAGAAGCAGGAACACTGATTTAACACCATAAAAATGACGCACACAATAAAATAACAGATGTTGGTTAAAGAAGAGGGTTTTTCTTCCGTTTTCAAAAGCAAACAAGTATCTCCAAAACAAAGCAATGAAGGTCCATTTGAGGAAGAGGCAAAATATTCTAACCCCCTTCAGTCACTTCTAAAGATAACACAATAACTGCTGTTCACAGAAGCCTTGGGTCATCAGTCGACAGCAAATACACTTAATGTTAAGTATCCGGATTGAATGAAGTGGAGGGAGTGTGCTTCTGACATTTAGATGTAACGATCACATAGGAAGGGCTGACGACAAAGGGTCACAAAGGAATTTTGAGGTGATGGAAATGATCTCTATCTTGGTTAGGATGTGGGTTATACATTTGTCAATTCATCGAACTCTACACTGAAAGGGGTGCATCTTATTGTATTTAAATTATAACTCAACCAAATTGATTTAAAAAGTAAAATAAGGTTCAAGTTAAAACTTGGCATTTGCAGGGTAAGCATCAACCATCTGGGAATTCCCTGATATATACAATGCCTACTTCTCTGGTGATACAGGCTACTTACATTAATTCAAGATACATGTATTGTGTCAGACACTGTGATGGATTGTAAGAATACAAAAATTGGGGAAATACAATATCTTGGAAAGGCTCCTAGTTTGATGAATTTAGTAGCTGAAATATTATTTTACTTTAAAACTCTATACACATTTGAACATGGTGCTTGGGGATTTAAGGAGCAGAGAGAATCTCAGACACAGGTCACACTTGTTTCTCAGCTCCTCTCAGGTTTTGCTGACCTATATGGTTTTCTGCATTGGAGTAAAGCCCTCTTTTCGAGCACCGTTTTAAATGAGGATCATTATCATACCCTCACCAAGTGAAAACTCAGGGGGGTTGCTGGCAGATGGGAATTTCCTCTAGATTTTTGAGCAATAAACAGGACTTGTCACAAGCTGTCAGAATCTACTAGCTTTGAAATCACCTCCTTGGTGAGAGAGGAGGCATAGCATTGAAAAAGTATACTGTAATTCCCCAGAGCTGGCCAGGAGAAACTGTCTCAACACTAAATAGTCTGGGACTGTCTGACAATCTATCAAAAAAGTAGCAAATACAAAAGTAGGAACAGATTAGAAGACAAAAGAATAATATGTTGGCCAGAACCTGGCCCATAGTAGGGTTCTGCATGTATTTGTTGAATGAAAAAAATGCAAGCTTTAGTCCTCATAGCAACTTCATAATAGAATACGGCCGTATAGCCAAGACTCTGGCATAAGGGACGGAGTGAAGTGATTCAGTCTCTAAGTTTAGCTGGAGTGGGACAGCCCTGTGTGCTTTCTCTCTACCCAATCCTCCCCTCCCCCAGGCGTACCCTGATTCCAGAAGGCTTACATATTCACTCAGTGGGTACCCTGAAGTTTGTTTGTCTTGAGACCTATACCCCTGGAACTAACCTCTTGCCCAGTGCTAAACTTGACCTGTTATGTATGGGTAGTGTGTCCATCAGGGTCCCAGAAGGAAACAGAATCTAGCCAAGATTGTAATTATCTTCATGAGGGAATGCCCACAGAGTTGTGGGTGTGTTTCAGGGAACCAAGGAGAGGTAAGGAGGCACCCAGAAATGAGCAACAGGGGAAGGCCGTTATCACCTAGGATCACTAGATTCAAATAAAAACTCAGGACCCTCCATTAAACGTGGATTTCAGGTAAACAGTGAATATTTTATTCATATAAATATGTCCCAAATAGTGTACATACTTATATTTTTAAATTATTGGTTGCTAACCTGAAATTTAAATTTACCTGGGTCTCCTGTATTCTGACAGCCCTACCCAGGCCTGAAGGGTAAGATGGTGTTACCAGAGCTGAGACAGAGCTGGAGGCCAGGAGGAGGGCGGAGACAAATATTTACAAACTGCAGCCTCCAAACAATTACACAATGATAATAGAGTCCAAGTTTCACATGAACATGTTTACACATCCACAGAATGATACCTGTTTCTCAAGGAGTAAGCGTTTAGTTCACAGGAGGATGAAAAAGGTACTATAAGGAGCAAGGATGAAATTTTGCCTCTTGGACAGGTGAAAACGTCTTGTTTTGTACCTGGGAACTGTCTCAAGAGAAAAACAAGTAACTCCATTAGCCATTTTTTGCCAGAAGTTGAAAACCAAACATTGTTCCAGTTTTAATTTGCAACCATAGTTGAAAGAATCAAGCATTTTTGGCACTTCCAATGTTTTTTAGTAGTGATCATTATAATTAAGTTCCTCTATTATTTCTAACTTCTTTGCTGCCTCCAGGATTAAGTTATACATTAAAGACAATGAAACTGAAGTCAACGGGGCTAAAAGTGAAGTCACATACAGACCCCCTGTGATATTGTCATTTACAATAAGAAATATGTGTTTGGTCTTCATCTTCAGTTCCTGGTACAGGGTTCCTTAAACCCTTGTGATTTCCTAAATGATAAGAGGAGTAGGAGCATCTCTTGTTCTAATGAGGAGACAGGGTGGCTCCTCGGTAGGGGCTGGTCACTGCTAAGACTGAGCCATAATTAGTAGCTTGGAATTTTCAGCCCCACCCCCACTTCTCTAGAGAGGGGAGAGGAGTTGGAAATGGAGTTAATTGATCATGTCTACATGAAGAAGCCTCCATAAAATCCCAATAGTACAGGGTGTGGAGAGCTTCTAGGTTGGTGAACACATCTACACTGGAAGGGCAGACGCACCCCAACTTCACAGGCACAAAAGTTCCTGTGTTAGGGACCCTCCCAGACCTCTTCTATGTATCTCTTCATCTCGCTATTCATCTGTGTCCTTTATCATAGCCTTTAATAAACTGGTGAACGTAAGTTAACTGTTTCTCGGAGTTCTGTGAGCTGCTCTGGCAAATTAGTAGAACTGAGGAGGGGGCCATGGGAACCTCTGATCTTAGCCAAGTAGGACAGAAGTTGTGGGTAGCCTGGGCCCTTGCAAACAGCATCTGAAATAGTGGGCAGTCTGGTGGGACCGAGCCCTTCATCTGTGGGATTTGACACTACCTCCAGGTACATAATCTCAGAATTGAGCTAAATTGTAGGACACTCAGCTGGGGTCAGAGAATTACTTGGTGTGGGGGAACTCTACACATTTGGTGACTAGAAGTATCAGAAGTGAACTGTTCTATGTGAGTAGTAAAGGAGGAAGACACACAGGAGGAAAAAAAACTGGGAGTTTTCCCCCAATCACTCCTTAATTTAAGGAAGTACGTGAAGGCAGCAGGGTCAGATAACACTGGGGAGAGTGGCAGGAGCACTGTAAGCATTACTCCTAGTTCTGCCACCTGATTATCTCTAACTCCATGCAAATCACTTACCTCCAATGTGTGAGGTATGACAACTAAGTTTGTGAACTGGTTGCAACGATGTTGCAGACCTTTTTTGATATGAGTGGGATTATTCATTATGAATTTGTACCAACTAGACAGTTAACCAAGTTTACTACTTAGAAGTGCTGAAAAGGCTGCATGAAAAAGTTAGATGAAAATGACCTGAACTTTTCGCCAACAATTCATGGCTCTTGCATCACGACAATGCACCAGCTCACATGGCTCTGTCTGTGAGGGAGTTTGTAGCCAGTAAATAAATAACCATACTGGAACACCCTCCCTACTGATCTGGCCCCCAATGACTTCTTTCTTTACCCGAAGATAAAGAAAATATTGAAAGGAAGATATTTTGATGACATTCAGGACATCAAGGGTAATATGATGACAGCTCTGATGGCCATTCCAGAAAAAGAGTTCCAGAATTGCTTTGAAGGGGGACCAGGCACTGGCATTGGTGCATAGCTTTCCAAGGGGAGTACTTCAAAGGTGACCATAGTGATATTTAGCAATGAGGGATGTATTCAGCAATGAGGGACGTATTCTGCAATGAGGGACGTATTCAGCAGTGAGGGACGTATTCAGCAGTGAGGGACGTATTCAGCAGTGAGGGATGTATTCAGCAGTGAGGGGTGTATTCTGCAATGAGGGATGTAGCACTTTTTCTAGGATGTGTTCGCACATTTGATTGTCTGACCTCGTATGCGTCAGAAACTCAATACTCAAAAATCCCATGGGGGGAGAGTAAGTAGAAATTTTATATAACTGTATTAACAAAGGGGGCTTCACCACTCAGCATTAACGGAAGGGACTGTTTAAACCCAGTGGAGTTCAGCTTCCATTCGGCTCAAATTTCACCTTCTGGCTTCACGAGGAACCATCACTATTGTAGAAAGGGAAGTAGGAAGGCAATCCTTCCTGAATACCTTTGACAGGATAAAGAGGCAAGTTTTCCCCTCACATAAACTCAAAAAGGTATTGATTTTATCAAAGGTACGAAAGTCCCAACTTCCTTTTTTTACTGAGATATAATTGACTTATTATATTAGTTTCCAGTGTGCCACATAGTGATTCAATATTTGTAAGCTCCAACTTCTAATTCCCAAAGGATCCAGCCAATGGCCAAAGAAAGAGAACAAAATTGGAATAGCCCTGCAATAAGTGGACCGCCTGCAGGAAAGCCTGTATTCTTAACGTCAGCTCATTTGTTTACGAATGTTATATTTTCTCTTGTCCTGGCTTCACCCATTAACTTTTAGCCCCATTAACCACTTGCACAAGAATATGAGACTCTATCTATACCCATCCTAGGAGCAGCAAGAGAAAAATATCTGATCTCCTCTGAAGTTTGAAGGGGTGTCCTTACACTTCGCCCAGCTCAAAGGAGCAAGTGGAAAATGAGTGTCCATCTGGGTTGTCCTATATCTGAACTGCACCTTTTCAAGGTAGAAATCTGATCCTTGTTTTTATGTCCTAGCTGAAGAGTTCTATGTGCCTGGGTTGTCCATCTAGATCTCAAATTACATAGCCTAGAAAGATCCCAGAAGCAGAGGTTCACCCAGATTGTGGGGTGCACAGAAAGTAGCCTCACACTACTTCTTAGTAAAGAGAAAGCGACTTGGATTCTTGTGCATCAGCTGGTTTTCAGATGACTTCACAGAAGACAGAATTTAAAGAGAAAGCGTTCCAAATTACAATGAGCCTTTGGTGTCCCAATGTGGTGGTAATGTCCTCCAGCCTTTGAAATCTGTGCAGAATAGGAGAATTCAACGGCAGGTTCCACAGGGCATAGCAAGGGTCCCGCAGGCCTGTGTGACCTGGGTTCCCGCAGGCATTCCTTCTTGGTTCCCATCTATAAAGTCACCAGATTTAAACAGACAGCTGCTGTTCAGGCTCTTTAAATGATATCTGGAGGGAGACATGGGGCTCACCTCGAGCCTGCTAGCCCAGCAGTCAGTCTGATGAGAAATGCAGTTGAAAGAAAAGACTGAAAAGCCAAATACCTGTCAGGCTCTTTCACACTCCAGTGTTGCCAGAAGGTCTATAAAAATGTCATTGTCTCTCAGCTGCCGGTGATTAGATTACCCTGTACATTGGCTGTTGGTAATAAAAAAAAAAGCAAATATCATTTTTGCACTGCTCTGGCCTTCCTCTGGCCTTTTTCAAACAATAATAGACTAAATATAAAGAGACAGAAGTCATTACTTGGCTCTTTAACTAGTGCCAAAGAAAATGAATAATTAAGGAAACATTGCTTGAAAGAAATTTACACTGTTGCTTTTAAGTTAGAACCAAATAGAGCTCTTTAAAAATACATCATTTCCCCTTTATCTTAACAGAGCGTTCGTACTCAGGCATAATATATTATGGTTGCTACTGTTTAGATCTTACCAGAAAAAATGCTTTTAGTTTCCATTATCCTATTTTAGGTCCCAAATCAAACAGAGAACAGAGATAAAGAGGGTGGAGAAGTATAGGCGGCTCTGTTTGCACAGCTTCCTTCACATCTAGCCGAGCAGCCAATATTTGCTCTTGCTCACCTAGAACCTCCGCAAGTCCCAGACACTGCTCTCTGACTCCCCTTAACTATCCACCTCAATTGTTGGAAGTCTAGTTAACTTTTCAAGCATGTGCTCAATTTGTTCTTTAAAGGTAGCAAGAAGAGTCACGCACAGGTGACCTTGAAATGCATCAGCATCTGAATTAGTGCTGGGAAAGGCTGGTTCTTGTTGTGGAATAGAGAGTATGCTCTCTCTCTCTCTGTCTCTGTCTCTCTGTCTCTCTCTCTCTCTCTTTCTCTGTCTCTCACTCCATCTTTCTCCCTTCCCCCCCATTTGGGTCTTCAGCCTTAGGCAGGGAGGATCCCACAGAGCTGGCACCAGACCAATGTGACACCCTTCACAGTCTCTCTTTAGGTACTGATCTTGACCAGTTAGAGGAAACAGAGCAGGAAGTCCTCAGCTAGGAGGGACTTTTCCTTAGCCTGGGGCAATGACATCAGACAATTCTGAGGCTGCAGGCCTGTCCTGTCCAGTGCTGCTGTGCTAGAACCAGAAACAGCCTGAAGTCTAAGTGAGTCCAGGCTCATTAATGTCAGGCTACAATCACAGAGACAACCAGGGTCTCCGATGTTGACTTAGTGGACTGTGTATATGAGGTTGGAGACACCAGTCCCTGGGAACTGTTTGATTGGTCAAATAGATGGTCTGTGTCCTCTGTTCTTAAATGCCCTGCCACTCCACTCCTAACTGCTTCAGGTAGCAGAGCCCTGCTCCTTTCCTCTATTTTATGGGCTGACGTGTGTCCCCTGAAATTCATATCTATATTGAAGTGCCAACCCCCAATACTTCAGAATGTGACTGGATTTGGAGATGGTGTCTTTAAAGGGGTGATGAAGTTACAATAAGGCCATTAGGGTGGGGCCATAATCCGATATGCCTGGTGTCCTTATAAGAAGACAAGGGATACCAGAGATACACAAGCAGAGGGACAACCACATGAAAAGGCAGCAAGAAAGTGGCCATCTGCAAGCCAAAGAGAGAGTCCTCAGAGGAAACCAACCTTGTGACACCTTGATCTCAGGCCTCTCACTCTACAAAGGTTAATCTTTTCCCCCTTCTGGAAAAGTCCCTGTGTTAGTTTCCTATGGCTATGATAACGAAGTACCACAAACTGTGTGGCTTAGAACATCGGAGATTTAATGTCTCAGTTCTGGAGACTAGAAGTCCAAGATCATGGTTCTTTCTGAGGGCTGTGAGGGAGACTCTATTCCTTGCCTCTCTCCGAGCTTTTGGTGGTTTGCTGGCAACACTTGTTTCCTTGGTTGTAGAAGCACCACCCCAATCTCTGTCTTCCTCTTACATTGCATTCTTCCATGTAGATGTCTAGTTCTGTATCTCAATTTCCCCTTTTATAAAGAACACCAATCAGATTGGATCAGGGCCCACCCTAATGATCTCATTTTAATTTGAACATCTGCAAAGACCCTATTTACACAGACACTTGGGGTTAGGACTCTCACAACTTTTTGGAAGATACAATTCAATCCATAGCAGCTACATATAGCGATACACTTATTTCCAGAATGTCAATGCCAGACAGTATTTATGAGTGAACAAAGGTGATACCACCCTCATTCCTGCTCCTAAATCTTCCCAACCTACTCATTCACGTTTTGAGTTGTCTTATTAGAGAACAGAACTTTTCTGGGCCCAACTAGAAGGAGGGTTTCAACCTCAGGTTCCCTCTGAGAATCCTTACCATAATACACATGCCCAAGAGCGGAGTTTTCCCTGGCAGAAGGTGCCATTACCAGGCAGGGGCAAGACAAACTAAAGTGCTATTGCATCAAGGGTCCCGTGGCTGGGTACAGCTGGTGGAGGAAGGAAAATGGGAATTCAAACAGGCTGGGAGCTGCAGAGATTTCTGTGTGTGTTGATTCAGACCATTGCATTTTTTCACCCACGTGGCTAGTTTTACCCACTTGGCTTTTGCATCCAGAGAAGAGAAGGGTGGTTCAAAGGAGCCTCTGATGAAATGTACATGGTCACGTTAGGCTTGGGGTGGAGAAAATAAGAGTTGGGCAGCAGATTCTTCTGACAAGTACAGGACAGGGAAAGAAGAAGAGAAACTGACACTTTAAAAGGCCACCTTGACTTGTTTGCCTTGCCTGGAGGTGATTAATTATACATCATCACAGGAAAGGCACATGGTTTGGGAATGCTCTTCAGTGAACTATATCCATTTGTGCTTTTACAGAGTCAATCCAGGTGATTAAGGCAGAGGGGAAGACTTGCATAAAGAGAAACCTACAAAGCAGTTCCATTCTGCACCTATTTGCTCTTTCAAAGAAAATTCAGCAGGAAATCCAAATCACTGATGCAAACCTTTGCAGTTAATTTGTTCCCAGGGGCATATTTGGGGCCATTATCCCAAAAGCACATACATGAAAATCCCATTATTTTAAATATATTTTCTGTTTAACTCTAGGCTATGCATTGAGAAGTTATCAGTAAATAGGAAGACTGCTGAGAATGATAGAAGTAAGTTGGGATACTTTATGCCAACAGGAAGGAAAGTTGCTTGGCAGCACCTGGAGATTATCCTTTTGAGAACTTGTTGTAAAATCACATGTAGGAACAAGTCGTGTGTGTGTGTGTGTGTGTGTGTGTGTGTGTGTGTGTGTGTGTGTGTGTGTTGGGAGGGAGGTGAAATTATAATATAGGTGATTTATGTAAATTAGTGCCTTGTGAAGTGGCAACCCACAAAGTCATCCCACAATTCTAAACTTCCTTGTTTCAGAAGCATCCATTGTTTATGACACCACCGAACTTTTGAAATCTACACAGTAAGGCACATAGCAGCACACTATGATTTTGCTGGGAAAAAGATACAATAATGACAAAGTAATTTATTTAGAAGGCAGCCTGGTATCATTTGCCTTCGATCCAGCCCTTCTTAACAGCTTAGCATCTAAAGCTACCTGGTAGATTTTCTGGTATTGGTTCACGGTAAGCACAGCCTCGACCATGCCCGACCTGACTTAGCAGCCATGTCTGTCCACGCCCTGTAATCAGGCTGCTCACACAGCCTGCCCCTCCCTGCTTCCTGCTGCCTTTTCTGCCCTGCATTATTAGAGAACCTCAGTGCAGGCTGAGCACCTTGATAGCCCACATGATGCATGCGCTATTCTGGAAAAGTCCCTTCTTCAGTCTTCTCTTGGATGAGCTCAGCACCTGCTGTACAGGTGCAACGCTGGCAGCAAGGACCAGGCTGCCCTCCCTGCAGCGGCTGTGCCCTCAGGGCCCATTTACATTCCCAGGTAACCCTGACTCAGGCAGGACTAGAATTTTCAGGCGGTGCTGTCCCCTTTCTTTTGAACTGGTGATCTCTCTTCTCCTGCTTTCATGTGTATTATGCCTGTGTCCAGTAGGTGTGGACCATCCTTTTGCTCTTCTAAGAAATCAAGAGTAGATAGTCTGAAAGTGTTTCTGGAACTCTGCATCATGCACTAAGAACCTAATGAGACACAGTTGTTTACTCTGCTTCTTTTCCTCTCTGGGCAGAACCCCAGCTTTTTTATCCACTCTTCTTAATACCCAGAAACACAGAGGGGCAGAAATTTCTCCAGAAAACATCATCATCAACAAGTCTGGCCCTTCCAAGGGGCCAGGAGTTGTCCTAAAGACCTACTTCCGAAGGTTAGGACTTGACGAGCATGGGTAAGATGAGGAAAAATGGACAAAAAGAAAGGAGGTGATTAGACAAGGTGCCTTATGGTATTCTCCCTGCAGAAGTGGAGCACAGATAAGCTATCCATCCCTCTTCATTCGTCCTCATCAGATGGGGTCATATGTATTATCTTTGGATGATAAAGTCATTACAGAGGTTTGCTCTCTAAAGCTAACAAAATCCTAGGGAAACATACATTTGTGGAAGAAATAGAAATATGCATCATACTTTCAAAACTAAATTGTGGGGACAAAGACGCGGAGAGCAGTTTCCAGGCTCTCAGCTTCACGTGAAGGGGTGCTGGCTCGAGTAGTAGATGGCCGTCGGCTGTGACTAGTTGGCCGTCAGCTGTAACCAGTTAGCCAATTGGCCACTGATATAACTGCCATAGCTACGCTGGGGAGGGAGAGTTGGTCGGTTGGCAGAAAAGCGGACAGCAGGTCGCTCGTCCTGTGAATCCAGCCTCCAGTGAAACTATAGTGGTATGACTCCCCTACCTATGGCTCTGTGGGTGTTCCTTTTTGGCCTCACGATATCCTGCGTTCTTATGTGGGGAGTGGAAGCAGAGACCCCGCAGGCCTCCCCGCAAGACATAAGTAAACACTGCATTTCCCTTAACATAAATAAAATCAATACAAAGCAAAGAAGAAGCAGCAGCCTAGGTATAGGAGAATATTTTAGCTCTTAATTGACTTGTGATCATTGTCTGATAATCCATTTTCTCACTCCTCTAATTACAACTATTTTAAACAGAAGCTCATTAATTCTGTATTAATATTGCTTTTCTAATGAAAAATAGATTAAGAATTGCCTTTCTAATTGCCCTAAACTGACTCCCCTTTTGTTATAACAAGCTGCCGAAAGGCTCCTACTTAGAGGCCCTTCCTGTTTCCAAGAACTTTTAAGTGCCTCTCGGCAGCTTCCTTGTTGTATTAGAGGCGTGTGACGCCCGTGGTACCTCAGCTGCACACAATTAATCCCTGACCAGGATGCTGCTGGAGGAAGGATTCAGCAACCTTTCAAAGGGCCTGGCTAATCTTTATGCACAAACAACATATGTTACAACAAAGTTAATCCAACATGTAACATCAAGAAATTAAACAGATTTATTCACAGAGGGGAAGAAACTGCATAAGCAAATACAGGACAGCAGGGAGGAACATAGCCCATTCAGCAACGAGGGGGAACCTGGCCTTGCCCAGGAAGAAATGTTCTTCCTCACCAAGCTTAGCGAAGTCCTCATAATTCAGACCAGCATTGCCACGTGCCACTGAAATCTGCTGCTTTGCAAGTTAATATTATTTTGAGAAAAAAGGAGTTCATGGTCAAATAAGTTTGAGAAACTGTGGCCGAATCAGAGTCAAATGGGTTTTTGGTTTTGTTGTTCGGTGTTTTGTTCTTGCTGCAGGACTTGTCAGAACCTTTATTATTGCGAATGGGCACAGTTAACCTCCAAGAGGGCTGATAGCAGTTAGCATTTCTGTAGGGACAGAGTCAGGAGTGCAGTTTCCAGGCTCTCTGCCTCACATAGAAAGGTGCTCGCTCACTCAGGTAGTAAATGGCCATCAACTGTGATTGGATGGCCATCAGTTGTTGCTAGTTGGCCGTCAGCTGTAACCAGTGAGCCATTAGCCACTAATATAACTGCCATGGCTACGCTAGCAGTAAGTGTGGGCTAGCAAGGGCAGAGTGTGGATTGTGGATTGCAGAGAGGCAGATTGCAGTTACCAAGTGAGGTTGGTTGGCAGAGACAAGAGGACAGTGGGTTGTGGATCGTGTGTCTCCTGCCTCCTGTGTCTCCAACCCAGCCGCCAGCGAGACGATAGTGGTATGACTCCCTTATTTATGGCTCCATTGGTGTTCCTTTTGGCCTCACCATATCCTGCGTTCTTATGTGGGGAGCAGGACTAGAGAGTCCGCATGTCACACTGCATGACAGTTTCTCATAACTTTCTCAGCCAAAGATCCTCTGTGGTCATGAAAACACAATTTAGGAAATAACAACTTAGATCATTAACTATTTTTCTTGGGGTAACGTATTTGCTGGGAAAGTGTATAATGCCCCCCAAAATAATTGTTTTATGCAATAATTGCAATAAAATACTTGAAGTTATAGCAACCTGGTAAGCAAACCTCAACTACGCTGTTATGTTTCTTTGTGGCTAAAGTTGGGCCCTTCATTTCCATTACAAGGTTCTTGATTATTGCTGTCAGGCTCCACCTTGTGCCTCCAAGTGTGATCCATGAACCAGAGTATGGAGACCACCGGGAGTTTGCCAGAAATGCAGCATCTCATGCCCCAGCCCAGACCTCTTGAATCAGAATGTGCTTTTGGACAAGGAGACTCGTGTGCCCGCGACAGTATGGGAAGCTCTGCTCCCCACTGCAGCACTGGTCCTCACCATCAGCATGCATCGGGATAACCTGGAGGGAAGGGATGACAGGAGCCACACCTGACATCTTGATACAGCCTCTTTGACACAGCTGTTTTGACCCTGAGTTCTCTAAATCCTGAAATCAACCATCTTTAATTATGAAACAGAACTCCTCAGTTCACCTTACTATTAGCCTTAGCCTGTCTTTGAAACTCACACTATCTCTCAGCTTCAGTTGGTCCTCCGAAGGAGATGGGGTGAGGGCTGTGTACAGATGGAAGGGCGAGTCAGGGCTATTACTGGGTATAAAACTTGATAAGAATTGGAAGCCTTACAGTTTTTACATTTTGGTGTGACCATTTTTATGCACCATCCATGACCCACAGTCCCCCAAGTCCTGCCTCCCTGGATTTCACACACATAACCAGCAAGAAGTGTTCTTCAAGCTTTGCAAGTAGATTCAATTATGAGGACTCATGCATTTGCACTGCCCCAGTGGGCTTAAGCACATGGACACTGCGTGGTTAAGAGTACAGGATTGAATCTGTGTCAGATTTGGTTGTAAAGCTCTTGTCCAGGATTAAGAGTTCAGGCAATGGTCAGGAAACAGTTTTCATCCCTGTGAGCTAACCGGGGCGCAAGCCAGCAGCCGCGATCCCATTAACACTGGGCTCTAATGAGCCTGTCCAACTAGGTGGAGGGAAGCAGATAACTGTGGGAGCCAAAGAGTATGTATATGGCGAAACGAGTAGAGGGACTTTTTCCTCTTTAAAAAAAAAAAAAAAAAGTAACTGTGTTACACGGTACTGATAGAAACCAAAGTCCAAGTTTTGTCTTGGTCACTCCATCTGAATGATTAGAACACAGTGAGAAGGGAGAGGAGGAAACATGTAAAACATTACTGTTTGAAGTATGACCCTGCAGTTTTTCAAAGAGAGTTTTTCCAGAAGCCTAACTGATTGGCACGGTCTCAAACCTCTGTAGGTCATTGAAAGTCCTGGGTTAAATCTGTAGCCTTGCCAAGGAACTGCACACACACAAATCTTATTACAATTAGTAATAGACTTGGAACTCTTCCTGTATGGAACTCCTGCGCAGTACTTAGAGAAACACCCGTGTGATGGGAAGGAGTCCTCATTTCTATGGAGGAAGAGGGTACACTGAAGGGAAGAGGCATCAGACAGTCATTCCATCCCTCTCATTTGAAAGCCCCTGGTTTCCCATGGTTCCTGGTTGCCCTCAAAAAAAGGATTGTGTAATATTAGCTCTGCCCCGTGAGTGTAACTACTCTCTAGAAATTCCAGAGACTTGGCCAACTCAAATGTCCCCAATACAAAAGCAGCATTCTTTCTTGATAAACCAAGGGACAAGTACCTTTCTAGAAGAGTTTTCTAGAGAGGCTGCCGCTGTGTGTGTGTGTGTTTTCTCATCTTGTCCCTCATTAACACCCATGGAAATAAAAAGGACGATCTTTGATCTCTGTTTTTAATTTCTTTTTAGAATTCCTTCCTTTTAGGGGGTCAACTGAGTCATTGCTTACCCAGGCAGCAATTTAGATTGCAATGATTTTACTATTGTTTGAGATGCTGCAGGATACAAACTCTCTGAAGTAATTAGATTATGATTGATACAGTAGTTATAATAAAGACTGGTCATGAACTCCAGTAACTGGTGCAGACCAAGAAGTGCACAGACAATTATAAGACAGTGGGATCAGTGCCAAGATCCAGGTTTACTTGTGATGCTATGAAGCACAGAGGTGTGTGCCTAGTCTGGGGTAATCAGGGAAATCTTTTTAGAGAAGGAAATGCTTTAGCTTTAGGCTCTAAAATAATAACGAGTCACCTAGGAAATCAAAGACTAAAGAATAGATCACGCATAGAGCCTACGGGAAGGCAAAAAGAATTGAAAAGCTTAGTTCAGTGCACCTGCAGAAAAGACTATGTGGGAATGATGGGAAGTGAAGCAAAAGAAACAGTCCTACCAGTGGACACTCAAAGTCAAAGGGCCTTGTTAGTCAAGATGAGAAGTTTGGGTCTTACAGAGGGTCTCTGAAGGACTCAAAGCATTTGATATGGCCAGATTCACCCTTGAGACCCATCACTCCACCAGCAGTTTGGAGAATGCATTGGAAGGAGATGAAACTGGAGACAGAGATCAATAAGTGAGCCACTGCATTGGTCCAAAAGGTAGGGCAGTGAGTATAAACAGAGGAAAAGACAGGATGCAGTGTGAATCCCTGGGATGTTCTGCACCAAGTTAGGGATGCCTAAGAACATGCTCACCGGGGAACGGGCTCAGCGGGGTTGGGAAGACTGGATAGGAGTGCCAGCTGTAGGGACAGCAGCTCTACCTCAGATGGGCTCCATCCTGCAGAAACCCAGGCCTATGGGATGACTTATTCTTGTCTCCTTGGGGCATCCAGTCAGTGCTGGCTGTGGTGCCAAGTCCCCTACAATCCAGGAAAACATTAGCCACCTAGTTCCTTCTGACCATAACATTAACCCTCACAACTCCTGCCTCTATTGATGGAAAAGCCCCAAAGGTGAATGCTTCACAGACCCGAGAACCTCCCATGTGTGGGAGGTTTCCCCTCAAAGGGCTTAGAATTTTATTTCTTGTCCTTGTACCCATGGAGCCCTTGAGGACCGGTCTTTCAGGCTGGTGATCCTAACCACCCCAAGCAAGAAGCTTTGGAGCAAATGTAGAACAGCTGATCACAGTGAAGTCCTATAAGCTAGTAAAAGCATATGCAGTTCATTAGCAGGCAGTTGTGATCTTTCCTAGAGAGTTGCATTCAACTCTGTTCCCTCCCCCCGACCACCACCGCCAGCACCACCCATGTGTAGACAAGTGTTCTAGGATCAGTGGAAGATTGTAAAAGAAATAAAAGACACAGTCCCCATGGTAGAAGACTTATCATCTAGCTGGGAGAAGCAGAATATTCACATATGTACAAAATAACTTAAAAACACATTTACAGAAAAGCGTAATTGAAAGCATAAGTGGAAGAAACCACTTCCTGAATCGAGTCACAGTCATAGGATATACACTTGGTACAGAGCAAAGAAAACATCCCTTTCAAACTTCATCATCAATTTTTGCTTATGGTTCACCTTGTTGTAGAAAGATTTTGAGAAAATGTGTAAGAATGTATTTACTGTTATAAAAATAGAAAATTAGAACCAAGGAAAATAAGAGCACAAAAATGCCCAACATAAATCAAGCTGTGTGTTGTAGCTATTCTTCAAATCTCGGTCTTCTTTTTCCTGGTGAAAATGAAGGCACAGTTTGTTATGTAGTTCCCACAATCAGATAGCAGAGGAACATTGAATTCTAAAATTTTGTTGCTTGAAGCATGGCTTTTGAACCAGCAGCATTAGCATCAACGTGAAGCCTATTAGAAATAAAAAATCTCAAGCCCGTCCCAGACCGGCTGAGTCAGAATCTGCATTTTAAGATGATCCCACGTGATTCATATGCACATGAAAGTTTGAGAAGCAGTGTTCCAAAAGTCATCCTTCACCTGGAATTTCATAGAGGAGATCCTGAGTAATAAACAGGCAATCGATCTACAGGATTTTTACAACCAATGAGGTAAGTAACTAAATGTCTATTTCTTACAGCAATTTTTGACATTGAGAAAGGATATAATAAAATCAAACCTAAGGCAAAGAGTTTTGAAACATGACGCCAAACACTCAATTCATAAAGAAGTGTTTAGTAAATTGGACTTCATAAAAATTTAAAACGTATGCTTTGAGAAAGACCCTACTAAGAGTATGGAAAGAGAAGCTACAGTCTGGGAGAAAATATTTACAAATTATATAGCCAACAAAGGACTAGTATCTAGAATATATAAAGAATCAATGCTCAACTGTTTAAAAACCTCCAATTAGAAAATAGGCAAAAGACATGAACAGAAGTTTCAAAAAAGTGAAGATTCAGATGGCAAATAGGCAAAGAAAATATGTTCAACCTCATAAACCATTTAGGCAATGCAAATTAAAACCACGATGATACATCACCACACACTATTAGAATGGATAAAATTAAAAGTAGTGATAACACCAGGTGCTGATGAAGATGTGGAGAGACTGAGTCTCTTACACATTGCTACTGAAAATGTAAAATGGTACAACCAGTATGGAAAATAATTTGGCAATTTCTTACCAATAGTTTAAAAAAAAAACACATTTATTATACAACCCAGCAATTGCACTCTTGGGCATTTACACCAGAAAAATAAAAACTGTGTTCCCTCAAGAACTTATCCACAAATGTTCACAGCAGCTTTATTCACAGCACAAAAGTCCTTCACGGGGTGAATGGTTAGACTCCAGTACCTTTGTACAAAGTAATCCTACTCAGCAATAAAAAAGAAACTATCGATACCTTGTGTCCCCGAAAATAAGACTGAGTCTTATATTATTTTTGCTCCAAAAGATACATTAGGGCCTACGTGCAAAGGATGTCATTCTGAAAAATCATGCTAGGTCTTATTTTCTGGTTAGGTTTTATTTTCATGGAAACACAGTATGCAACAATTTAGATGGATCTCAAAGAATCATGCTTAGTGAAAAGAAAAAATCTTAAAAGGTTACAGACTGTAAGATTCTATTTATATAATGTCAAAAGGACAAAACTATAAAGAGGGAGAACAGATTTGTGGTTTCCAAGAGACAGAAGTAGGATGGGGAATGACTATAAAGGGACAGCAGGAGGCAGTTCCTTTGGAGTGATAAACAGTTCTATATCCTGATTATGGTGGTGGCTGTCCATGTTATTAAATTCTATAGAACCCCCAATACAAACACACACACACACACACACACACACACACACACACGCCCGCATAAAACTATTATTGATAGGGAAAACACTTATTTTTTTAACTGGTTTACTTCCGTGGTTCCCAAACTGAATAAAGTTTTCAGTTTAGGTAACATTACTACACCAGTGTTAATTTCCTGGTTTTGATTTTGTATTACAGTCATAAAAGATGTCACCACTGATGGTTCCATGAGACTCCCTATAATATTTTTGAGACTTCCTGTGAATCTATAGTTATTTCAAAATATAAAGTTATAAAAAATAAAAGCTGAATTTAAAGGCAATTAGGCCAAAACCCAAGACAATGTGTTAAGGCCTCTGATATGTTGGTAAACCAGCTTCCCAGGAAACAAACAAACAAACACCCTGATTCTTAGCTTTTGCCAACTTGCATGGTGTAATATTCACACTACCAATAGGTTAAAATTTGGCTTGCCAAATTCTTGAATAGATAGCAATGGACTCTCAAAAGCCAGTAGACCTAGCTCCAGCACACTGTTGGCCTCCAATAATCACATTTGATCCTTGGACCACCTTCATCAGACTCACCTGGAGGAATTTATAAAAAAAATTCACATTCCTGAGCCCCATGCCGGAACTATTGAATCAGAATCCTGAGAGTTCACCAGGGAATGTGCATTTATAACAAGTTCTTCAGATTACATTTATGCTCATTAAAAGTTAAGCACCACTAATAAATGGTGAGCATAGCTCTCCCATGACTTGGCTACATGAAGCATCAAGCAGCAGACAGAGCAGAAAACCCACTTCTCCTATATGCAAAAGAATAGACTGAGCCCTGGGATTTACTATGAGCTTTCTTGACCAATTAGTACAAGGAGGGAATCAAAGGCTGACTAGTTTGTGGGCTGTTGAAGCAAAGTTCCTCTGAATGCTTAAGAACAATCACAGCTATATTCCATAATGGCTTCTGATGTTAACAAGAGTTTCACTGTGCTTGCTATTTAGTGTCCTAAGAAAAATCAGTGTTCGATAAACTATTATCGATAAGGACTTTTTTTTTTAAGTATCTAACATTTATTTTTTAACGCTTGGTCTACTTTGGTGGTTCCCAACTTTGAATGCACACTGGAATCATTTGAGAAACTTTAAAAAAATACTGATGCCTGGTTCTCTCCAGAGAGTCTTTCTGTTGCTCTTCAATGTGGCTAAGGCATTAGGAGTTTAAAAAAAAACAACAGGCAATTCTAAGGTGCAGGAGAACCACTGCCGAATTTTAATGGTAGTAAAATCATTGTATTGGTAATGGTGGTAAGTCATTGAATTTGGTTAACTGCTATACTGTTTATTTAAAATGAAAATTGGAATACTCATATGAAAGATGAGCAGAGTATATAAATGCTGTGCTTACCTCATCCCATGAACACATCAAAATTACAACCAAATTACACAACAATCAACGTGGAAAACCACCTGAAGTCTAGTTGTACAGAAATTTTATAACTAAGGATATGGAGAAGATTGGTAGAAGAGGCAAAGACTTGAAACAGGCTAGTCCCTCAACCCACATGGGGGTTAAAAATTGGGAGAGATATCTCAGCTACAGAGGTTCCCCACAAAGGAGTGAGGGACCCCAGCCCCCCACACCAAGCTTCCCAGCTGGAGTGCTGGTGCTGGGAGGAAGAGCCCCCACAACTTCTGGCTGTGAAAAACAGTGGGGATTCTGACCATCATACAAGTGTGACGGAAGGCTGTGGGAAACTCAGGAGTCCTGTTAAATGGTCTCTGCACAGACTCACTTGCTCTCAGGCACTCACCCTGCACTCCAGCAGAGGGTTGGTGACTCTGGGGGCATCGCAGGCATATTTGGAGAGACTGAGTTGTGTAACTTCTGGGCAAGGGCTGGAGGGGCAGTCCCAATTTTCCCTGGGTTGGGTTTTTCTCCCATGTAGCCAGCAGGTGAGCGCCATCTTTCCTGTGTTGAGCCCACCCCCACAGGCCAAATCTGAATTTGATTGGCCTGCTGAGCTCCACTGCTCTATTCTGCTGACTCACTGAGATCCTGCCTCACTCAATTTGCATACCACAGAAAGCTTTATTAACAGCTGGACATTATGGATCCAACAGGTGCCAGCTGGTCTCAGAGTGCCCTGGCTTTTTTCGGAGCTACCCCAGACCTGGAACTGGTGGTAGCCATCCTCGGTTTATACCTCTCCCATGTGCCTCCAGGTACAGCACAGGAAGGGCCCGCCCATGGATCATTTTAAAGCTCCTACCAGCTAGTCCCTGGCTAGTCACAGGCAGTAGCTGACCTGGGCCTGCACCAGAGCCCCTCCTAAAAGGGCCCAGAATCAATATACCTGGAGGTTGACTTCAGATCACAGCAGAGCACAACCCAACTAGTCCCACAAGCAGCACACACAAAGGGCAGTCTCAAGAGGCATCAGAGTCCACTGGAGCAAATCCTCATCCATGGAATAAGCGCCCTGCATAGCAACCCATAATCTGTGGATGTGGCCAAACCCCACAGCCAGTCAGCCTGAGGGTCAATATCACGCACTGACATGCCACCAGCAGTAAGGCTCAACTGTTATAGGAGGGCATGCACAACTCACACAAGGGACACTCCTAGAGCATCTGGTTCAGGTGACCAGGGAGACTGTGCCATTGGGCCCCATAGGACTGCCAATACATAAGGCTGTCTGGCAAGACTGGGAGACATAGCAGTCTACCTAATACATAGAAATAAACACAGAGAGACAGCCAAAATGATTAAACAAAGAAATACATCCCAAATGAAAGAACAGGAGAATACTTCAGAAAAAGAACTAAACAAAATGGAGATAGGCAACGTACCAGAGACAGAGTTCAGAACAATGATTATAAGGATGCTCAAGGAACTTAGTGAGAACTTCAACAGAGAGATGGCAAGCATAAAAAAGAATATAGAAACCATAAAACAGAAGCAGTCATAAGTGAAGAACACAATAACTGAAATGAAGAATGCACTAGAAGGAATCACCAACAGACTAGATGAAGCAGAGGATCGAATCAGTGATTTGGAAGACAAGGTAGCAGAGAACACCCAATCAAAACAGCAAAAAGAAAAAAGAATCCCAAACAATTCGGATAGTTAAGAGGCCTCTGGGACAACATCAAGTGTAAAAAACATTCTCATCATAGGGGTACCAGAAGAAGAGAGAAAGCAAGGCATTGAGAATCTATTTGAAGAAATAACGACTGAAAACCTTCCTAACCTGGTGAAGGAAATAGACGCACAAGCCCAGAAGCACAGAGAGTCCCAAACAAGATGAACCAAAATAGTCCCACACCAAGACTGAAAGTATAGGGATGGAATGAGTTATTTCATGAAAATGGAAACAAACAAACAAACAAAAAAGTTGGGTAGCTATATTTATACCAGAAAAAATAGACTTTAAAACAAATGCTATAGCAAGGGACAAAGAAGAGCCAGAAATCGCACTTCTGGGTATTTATCTGAAGAAACCCAAAACACTACTTTGAAGGGATGTGTGCATCCATATGTTCATTGCAACATTGTTTACAATGGCCAAGGTATGGAGGCAGCCTGGGTGTCTGTTGATGGAAGAATGGATGAACAGGAGGTGGTACATATATACAATGGAATATTGCTTGGCCAGGGAAGAAATAGGTTCTTGCCATCTGTGGTGGCATGGATGGACCTGGGGGGTACTGTGCTGAGTGGAGTACGTCCGATAGAGAAAAATAGATGCAATGTAATTTTGCTTGTATGTGGAATCTAAATAAAAAAATAAATAAACAAAACAAAAACAGACTTATAGATACAGAGAACATTTTTATGGTTGTTTGCCAGATGGGAGGGAGGGTTGAGGTAGTGGATAGAAAAAAGGAAGGGATTAAAAAGCACAAATTGGTTGTTACAAAGTAGTCATGGGGATGTAGGGTATAGCATAGGGAATATAGTCAGTAATATTGTAATAACTGTGTATGGTGTCAGATAGATACTAGATTTATCAGGGCGATAGATGGAAGGGGATTTGGGGGATGAAAAAGGTGAGGACATTAAGAAGTACAAATTGGTAGTGACAAAATTGTCATGGGGATGTAAATTAATGCATAGGGAATACAGTCAATAATATGATAATCACTATGTATAGTGCAGGTGGGTACTAGACTAGTCAGGGGGATCACTTCTTAAATTATACAAATGTCTATATATGTCTTATATATGTTGTACTCCCTGAAATTAATATAAAATAATATTGAACGTCAACTGTAACTGAAAAATTTTAAAAGTGGGAAATGGTAAAGGGGTGCAAGAGGTTCAAATGTCCAGGTATAAAACAAATAAGCCAGGGGGATGTAATATACAGCATAGGGAATATAGTCAATAATATTATGATAGTGTGGTACCATGTCAGACGGTTGCTGGACTTATCATAGTGATCACTGCTTTAGGTATATAAATGTTAATAACTATTGTGTATACCTGAAACTAATGTAATGTTCTATGTTAACTATATTTTTAATAAAACTCTTTTTAAAAATGAAATTTTTGAATGGATAATACAGTTACAAATTTCACAAATCAAAATCATATTAAAAATACATAGTAAGAAGTATTGCTCCCACTCCTGCTCCATTTATCCCATTTCTACCCTTCCACACACACCTACACACTTACACAGGTATTTCCTTCCAGAATTTCTTCCATAAAATTCTATATATGTGTGTCTGTAATATATTCATACTTGCATAAATTCGAAGGAGACAATACAAGCTTATACTTGTAGATAATAATGTATATATTATCTACATGTATCTTCATAGCCTTATATTGTCTTCTTGGATTTTTTTTTTTTATAATTAACTGGACAATGTGTTTATGTTTGCTCTAACATGAATTTAGGTCACCCAGCCATAGCCAGGCACCGATATTTACTCAGTCACCTATACAAATTGCAATCATAGAGCTCCAGTAGCAGATGTCATATTAGTGAGTGCGAATACGCGTGTGGAAGGGGTGTGTGTTTATGTTTGTGTGGAGTTTGGTTACAGTAGTTCCTGAATAAACTGATAACATGAAATTTCTGAGCTTGAAGAACAGAGAAATCAAGTCTGCACTCATTCATTCACCGGAACAGATGGAAACTATCTACCATGCCACAGGTTCCTATCTAAGACAGCCCATTGGTTTTATCCGCCTTTTTACAATGTCTCTCAGCAACAGATTGAAAAAATTCCCGAGTCAAAATCTATTCTTCCTGAACCCTAAGCAAGAGACGTTGGAGGTCACAAGTTGGGCCAATTGTTACCTAACAAGTTTTGTGAAGTCCACATGGTGTTGTTTTATCTCAGATTGAAGCCAGCCAGCATTTCCGAGGTTGAGAATTTTCCTATAAAAATACAGGTTTCAGGCTCTCACTTGCATTAGCAAGCTCATGTGCCCTCCTGGCAACAGTCTGCTAGGTGGGATATGGCCGTACCCTTTATACTTGATCTCTACACCTTCCCCCATTCACTCAGTGGTACCACTAGTCTAATATGCTCATTTTTGTTTCCCACCTGCCCCCGCCCCCTGTCCCCACTGCAGGCCTCTGAGCTTCCTCCTTCTCTATAGAAATTTTCTCTGCGCAGTTCATCTTTGACACTGTAGTGTGAGAGCCAGTGTGTCAACAAGTACCAGGCAAAAGACATTTTTCCCAGTTCTGCCTCTTTTCAAAGTCTTGCCCATATCAACATTGACCCCACCAGTTTGTTCCAGATTCCTCCATGTTTATAACACCCAAAGGGTCAAATCCCAGTGGTAGTGACAAACTCCAATAGCTGGAGTAGTTTTTAAAATTTACTTTGATGATGCTTACACGTGCCACTCTGGAGCTGATTTAACACCAGCCTTTGGCATCTAATGGCCTTTGTGATTAATACCAGTCATTTGTTCAAAGTTAACAGCCCTGGAGTGACAGCCATAGATAAATTAACAACATTAGAAAAACACTAAAGCAAGCATTTATAGAGTAGGTCATTGAAGAATATGATAGTAATATAGATCGGCTCTGCTTACGATTCGCTATTAATAAATTTTATATGTTGAAGTCATTTTTACCCAGTACTTTTTTAATTATCCTAAAGTTGTCCATATTTATCTTGATTAAAAAACAAGCCAACTCTTAGAGACATTAATGGGTTTTATGTGCTTAGCAGTGAATATTATAAGCAGATGGAGGAAGTGAGTGGGGGTGGGGACAGAAGGCCCTACATTGTATTTCCATCAGCGCAGTTTGTTACAATGAATCCAAGGTGTTGAGTAATGGGCTGCTATAAATTAGAGGACTGTTTACCTCTAAAAGCCTGCCAAAGAAATGGAGCCAAATTTGGACTTTGCCTTCCTCTACTTATGCCTGTGCCTTGTTAGAGTCACTCTGTGGAGAAGTAAAGACGGCCGCAGACTACTGCTTTTCACCCTGCTCCCGGTGTTGGAAGGCCATCTATAAGGAGGGCCTTTAAATCCTTAGTGGACTTCATTACCTTAGCACGAATATTTAAACACAGATTGGAGGTCTCATTTCTGAAGAGCAATTGCTGATTTGTTCCATTCATTTGGGATAAAGCAATAATATCATTTACAAAGTTATGGGACTGGGAGGGACCTTACCCCACATTTGATGGATGAGGAAATTGTGACCAGAGGGGTTAAACATACTGAGCCTGAGAGGTGGGGTGTCAGGGGTGTGTTTAAGGTCACACCTCGAGCACCTAACTCGTCTTCCGTCTCACTCCTCCAACACTCTTCCACCCCAGAGGAAGGAGGAGGAGGCAGAATTAACTTCATGGGGACCATTTGGGAGTTACCTTATGTAGAAAGATGAGACAATAACACATAAATTTTATGAGCACACAAGTGCAATGCTAGGGAAACCTGTAGATGGGAACTCCCCAAGCCCCTGGGCGCAAGAGATGTCATATCTGCATTTGGGCCCGATTAGGGGCTCTGAGACCCACCTTCTCTACCAACAGGAATGTCCCTCCCCAGTTTCAATGCTCCCTACGGTGCTGGTGTTAAAAATCGCCCTCTCACCTTGTAATTGTGTTGTTCATTTCTTATATGCTCTTTGACTCACCCCTACCCATTAGACTGTAACTTCTAGGGGATTGTCCCTGTTCCTGGGCCCATGGAGACAGTGTTGGTCTTCAATCAGCATTTGTGGAATGAATGAATGAATGAATGGTCACTGGAATGCTGCTGCTTGAGGCTCCCACCCCCACAGCTCCTAGACCCATCCCAAGCTCTATTACTGATCTTCCTACATCAGTAATAGTAACACTACCTCAGGAGCCCTCCTGAGATAGTAAATCTAGGGTCCTGGGGTCCCACTAGCTGGGCTGGGAATGACACGGTGCTTCACACCAGTGCTGGGCTGGGACCAGCCATGTCCCAGAAACATTGTCTGCATTGCTAAGTCTGACTTCGCTAACCAGCCTCTGTAAATTCTCTCACTGGGACTGTTGTTCCTTCATATAATCTGGCCTTGGACAGAGCCACCCTAGGTTCATCCAATATATATTTACAACCTAAGTGTGACACAGATGCCTGATCTGGTTCTAGTGCCCTTTATTGAAGAAGGTCCTGCTTCCTATGTACAAAGTGACAGACGCAAAAAGCCAATGGGCAGGAGCTTCTCCCAGGCTCATGGGCTCTTAGATCTAAAGGAGAATGAAGATGGGAGGGAGGTTGTAGTTGACTCCACTCCCCAACAGAGCTTGAATCCCCAGTCCCCAGTTCAGCCAAAATAAATATTTTGTGATACTTTTAAGACCAGGATTTCCGGATAGAGCAAACCATAGCAACTGAAAACAGTCCTCTGAGAGAAACAGTGGCCACTTTGCTCTAAGAGCGGCTGTTACTCGGTGGAACAACAGCCAGAATGTATGCGTTACACATCAGCTGCCTGAGCAGAGGGAGGACAGGAGATGTGGTTTCCAATGTTACATATCACCTCACTCATTTCCACCTTCTTTAAGTGCCTGTGACAAAGAAAATGGCCACATCGCTTTGTGGTAAAAAGTCAGAATAAGAATTCCAATTTGAATTCAGCCTACAACCAAAATAGTGCCACTAAAACAGTGGGTCATCTTACTCTAGGGATTTCCAAAGGGACCCCAGTACATGGATTCCCTCTTGTCATGTCAGTACTAAATAAATTAAGATGTAGAACACAGAGTACATAGGACCAAAATATCACTGTTAATATTGATAGAGGCCAGATTGAAGGACATTTGTTCATATGAGAGTTCAATGGGCCTGCTACCTAAATTCTGGAATTAATCAGACTTGCCCACTCACTGGTGGAGTGGGCAGGCCTTTCCCTGGTTAGGGTGCAAGCTCAGATAGCCTCAGGCATGAAAACTTCAGCTTTGCAAATTTACTAATCATATAGTCGCTTCCCCTCTCTAGAGGCAAAGGAATAAAGGGGCCACTTACCTTATGAAAAATTCCCTTGCCTGGGATTTAGGGGAAGAAACCTTTCCAACTATATCTGCCCCATCTGATAGCATTGGGAAGCCACCTTCCTAACCATTTTTCCATTGAGCAGAAGGAGTCTTGAATCCTTCCTCTGCACTTGTTTTTTGACCTTAGGCAGCTCACTTTAACTCTGCGGGCATTGGTTTCATCACCTACAGCACCAAAATGATGGATTTGGGTGAGATGGCCTCAAAGCCTTTTTCGGCTCTAACAGTCTACAGATGGCCAATTTGAATTTCTCCCCTTTGAGACATTCCTATTCAGGCTACAGAGAAAGAACAACATATGGGGGAACTGTGGATTTTACTTTACCTCCTACAATTCCACGGTGACTTGGCCCACCCAGGGCTTCCCCCTAAGCAGGACGAGTACTCAACCCACTCTGCTGACCGAGCATTCATATTACCCTGCATTTGGGGACAAGAAGCCAATTCTGTTGCGTCAGCAGGACGTGACAATGACAGGATATGGGATGACATGTTTGTTTCCTCCAGCCTGCTGGTATTGCCTCCCCAGTCACCAGAGTCCATGTTGCTTACTATGGGTCAGGGCACCAGACTTTCTCCCCATTGCCTTCAGGAGCACTGGTTATATGGGGTTACGTTGCACCATGGAGGAGACCCTTGTCAGTGACAGCCACTGAGTTTCCAAACAGCAAGATTTTACTTTCCCATACAAGCCAAGACCCCTCTGTTTTAAGAATTGAGGTAATAAGTTCCTGGCCACTTAGTCTTGTGCTGTTACTGGTTCAACATAAAATGCATGTGTGACAGCCATTAACAATTATATGTAACATGATGGTAAAACAAGAATGTCTCAGACTCTGTCTCAAATGGCTGAATGTGTGTGTGTGTGCACGCGCGCGTGTGTGTGCACGCGCGTGAGCATGAGCGTGCGTGCACGCATATGCATTCACACTCTGGGGGTCAATTTACTTCTGAGCAGTGAGTGTACATTTGTAATTTGAAAATGATTTATAGCTGAAAACTGCATATTGACTTTGTCTTACAAAGTGCAGAAAGTGAAACTCAACCAAATATTATTCTTTAGCAGACCTATGAAGACTATCACCTGCCTCTGATTGATTTTAAAACGCAAGGATTTATCAGAATCTGGGACATGTGGTTGGAAAAAATTATATATCCATCAAATGGGGACACGAGTTTCAAACAGTTGAGAAATAACTACATCATCTAAAATAGCTAACTAAACATTTTTAGGAAATTGACTTTTTTTCATGACATGAATGGGAAAATGTCTCCAACCTTTGACAAGGTTTCATATAATATTCCAGCTGTTTGGGAAATATTTCACTACTTTCACCACTGTCCATTTCCACCTACGTTCAGGTGCCCGGGCTTTGCCATCTAAACCACAACTGTGTGGCAGGGTGCTAAGGACTCATACTCCCTGCTTCAGGGGATATAAACGCTATCCTGGACCATTGAAAGGGGCAGCAGGAGGGGGGTTGGGCAATCTGAATGGGCTAGACAAAGCCTAGAGGCCCAGGCTGGCATTCTTCATTTGATAAAGCATAGTAGATGTTCAGGCCTCTGTTGAAGGCAAGTCCTTACCCCATGGCAACAAGACTAATGGCATCCCGACTCCTCAACAGAAACATCATACAGTGCCATATTCACTGGGATGGTGAGGAATGGTCTATGAGAGATTGCTCACCTTCATCTGGGCTCCAGGCACTGCTCAGAGATGCTGAGTTCCCATGTGGATGCTGACCCTGACCCTCCAGCCATGATAACCCCAGCTAGGTACGCTGGTCTGAGCTTCCCCAATTTCCCTGAGGGCTAAGTCCCATATCCCTTGTCCTGCCCAATCCCTACACAGGACCACCTACTTCTAACATCCCAAGGCAGCCTGGGCTCCTTCTGCAGTATTTTTTCTCATCTATTGTTAAAACTTAAACTTCACACTATGTTTTCCTTGCGCCTTCCCTTTTGTTTCTCAATTTGAAAGTTAGAAAAAAAGAAATGAACATTTGGTCTTTTTTTCTCTTTACATTCCCACTGTAACAACTCCAATTCTATTCAAGGTGGTGTTGATATACATGATTGATTAAAGGACAAGCCACTTACAGGAAAATGAGGGGGGAAATGCCAAAAGATTAAAACCTTAAGACCATCTCAATACATTCAGACTCATTTGATGTCATGTGTTTCAAATATATTTTACCAATTTATCATTTATTTAGTCTTGTGTGGATGTTGGTGAATTTTCATTGTTGTTTCTTTTTTTCTTAGAAGTTTTCCCTTTTTTACAGTTTTTTTTTTAAGGAAGGTAAAGTGTTTAATTTATTTGGAATAAGGTCTATTTTTTTTAAGTTTCTTATTGTATATGCTTAAGAGGACTTTCCTATTTTTAGAAAATTCACTGTGGTAGTGAATTTTTTAATTCACCATTTAAATAGAGAAATAGCCAGAGATTAGTCCTTAGAGCTAATCTCTCACTTCAGAAACTGAAGTGCTAGATTGAAGTGCTAGAAACTAAAAATGCTAGATTCTCACTTGTCCAGCTTCCCTTGCAGCTAGAGTGGTCATGTGACCTAGCCGTGGCCAATGAGAAAAAATAGGGGCTATTCTGGGGCTTCTGGGAAAGATTTCCTTCTGTTGGAAGAAACAAAGAAACAAAAGAAAGTCCAGGGAGTCCCTTTCACCATTTTTGCTGCCTCCTTCCTTTTAGTTTTTGGAAGCAATTCTAGATAAACAGAATGCTTAGAGCTATGGAAGTGGCCATATTGTTTCCATTGGAGGAGATGACTAAAGACAAAAAGTCAACTTGAGGACAGCAGGGCCAAAGGATAGAAAGAGCTTGATGATATTGTTGGGTCCCTGAATCAACCTGCAATCACCTTCCTCCAAATTCTTGTAATATGACATATTTAAAAGCCTTCTCTGTTAAGCCACTATCAGGTATCTTGTAACTTGCAGATAAAAACAACCTGATATTCTCATTCATATCTTCTGTGTGTGTGTTCATGAATTTTCCCATGAACATTTATTTAATTATTCATACTTTACTTAATGTTTAAAAATGCCACCTTTATCATACATTACATACTTTTCAATACTGGGATCTCAAATTCCCCACTATTGTAATAATAATAGTGCTTACCACATAAGGTTATGGTTGTAAATTTCTAAGCCAAGGTCCTGGCACACAGTAAATGTAAAATATGTGGTAGCTATTATTATTACTCATTACCATTTCTATTACTGTATGATTTCTGACCATAATCTTCTTCATCGGTTTCATTTTATTTGTTTTTGTCTGTGGCTACATATTTTCACTATATATTGTATTTAATTCTAATGGCAGTTTACTTGGCAAAATTATGTTCAACCTCATTTTCTTTAACTACAAAGTAAAGAATGAAATAGTATTTTTGAGCATTTCTGATAATTCAGGCAAGAAATAAAGATGCTTTCACCAAAGTGCTAACAGGTGGGACCTGCTTTGAGGATAAAGGCAACAGGATTTACTAATGGATTTAATGTCACACATGAGAGAAGAGATAAGCTTAACTCTGAGATTTGGGGTCAGAACAACTGAGAGAATGGACCTTGCATCAACTGAAATGAGAAAGGCTATAATTAGAGCAGGTTTTAGGGAAGGGGGTCATTAGGAGTTCGGTTTTAGACATGATAAGTTTGAGAGGCCTATTACAACATATTAAAGTGGAGATGCTGAATAACAGTGGGATATACAAGCCTGGAGTTTGAGAGAAAGACCTGGATTGGAGATACACGTTTGGGAGTCATCAACATCTAGATGGTATTTACAACCTAGGTAGATTCTGACAGTATTTTATTTTTTAGCTCCCTACACTGAATTCTTAACTCTTTTATGTCTATGTGAATAAGAATAGAGGTTTCTTTGTTTTTTTCAAGACATTGAGTCAATAAGTGAGGGGAAATTTTCATTGATTTTGGTTCCACGCATTGCCAACTGTAGAGTCAGTCGAGTCGTTTCTCAGATTCACAGTTGGAGTACAGTCTTATAAATACAACTCCTGTTCTAATCTAGCCAGTACTCATCTAACAAAGTTCTAATTACTGAGATGAAATTTGTCTCTCACCCCTCCTGCCTGATAATCTGGTAATCAAGTGCTTAGAACCCACAATCCAGCATGCACTGCTCCAGAGCCCTTCCTCCACACTATACTTGGGGTATTATCACCCACCATGGCCAGGCCCTCCAATTTTCCTTTCCTGTGTGCTTTTTTTTTTTCCTGGAAGTTATTTCTTTAAGAATTACAAAAAGGTAAACCTGTATTGTAAATAGATGCCTCCCCAGGCTCAGAGTGTGGAGTGAGATATGAAATATTTCCCTACCTTTGTTTCAGTGGGGATATTATTTATGATGAGGTAAAGTCTGAGTTAGCCAGGAGGGAAAACGTGGTTGATTTTTCTCCCTCGGGCCCCATCTGCCTTGCTCCACATTCTGGCATTTGGTTGTTCATCAGGCCGAGTTTTAATCTCACTCTATCTTCAAAAATACTTTAATGGGAAGCTGAAAGAGATCCATAAAGAGCTGCTACTCAGATGACATTTTGAGCCATTTCAACTGCAAAATAAAGTCATATAGCTTTTAATGTTGTAAATTTCAAAATTCTCATCACCAAAGCCATCACACTCAAGTCAACAGAGAAATTCCAAACAGTCATGGTAAGTTTCCTCTCTCAGACCTCTAAACATTTTATAAACTATCTCATTTATCTCTCCAGCTACAAATAACAACCAGTTCACTCTTGGGATTTAATTCACTACGAGGGCAAGTTTGTATACATTTTCCCAACAAGGTATAAATTCCATAGCCAGCCAGGAAGATGAGTACTTTTCTAAACTCTAAACACACACACATAATTATCTAATGTAGTCAACCTAAAATTAGAATATGCAAATAGTTAAGGAGATTTGGTCTGTGCCCCATTATTTCTCTCCCCTCTGGGCCCCACCTTGGTAATTAATATTTATTGGGTTCATATGTTATCCACATTTAAGATGTCTACAACACTCACCCCTCTTTATTTTCTCAGAGCCAGGAAATAGCAAAATACTTCTTCTATCACCCCGTCCTGGGCTGTGGTTACTAGAAAGAAAAAAGGAAATAAGTCATAGTCATACTTTATGGTCTAATATGCTGCTCAAATAGTACAATTTTCTCTGCAGGATGCAAACGAAAGCCGATAAGTAAAGGATGAATGGGTGAGGAATTCGTGATTAGAGTTCATGATCAACCAGAGACTGGCCAGGCATGTTCTGGAAGTGTGTGCATGTTGCTAGTGGGCTGCTTAGCGCAGTAATCCTCATCGTTGAGATATACGGCAACAAAGCAAAATGAAAGCAAGGTCATGGCAGCACCAAAGGTCGGGGGGCGAGACTTAGAGGACAAATGTCAATTTGTCTTCCTTCGAGTTGCCAGAATTTTACCTCCTTTGAAACCCTTCTCTTACTTATATGACAATCCTTTCCCCCTACATGAACTTCAAAATGCATCCTAGAAGTTCATAATGATGACTTGCACACAGTAGCTCACTATAAATATGTGTTGAATTGAACGGAATGGATTTGTAGTGTTTTCGATTAGCACATGTGTGCACACACGTGATCAAATTTTCTCCAGTGACACCTAAGATCCAGGAATAAGAGCAGGTTTGAAATGGGCTTTGGCGAGGCATCAATGGGGTTTAGTGGAAGGCCCCTGCCATTGGGCGTTAGGGAAGGCATCACTGAAATAGCACATCATGAGTAAAGAGCGAAAAGTGAAGGAAGATGACTTCAGAGGATGAAGGAGGAAGCTAAGGAACCGGAGGGGAATGGGGGAAATTAGTTTAATAGCGGTAAGGACAAGAAGACGTTGAAGATTTGTAAGCAACCCAAGTTCAGAGCTGAAGACCTCAGAGATTTTCAGAGTGCCAACATGCAATGAAACCTACTATGGACAAGGACACGGATTGCCCCCCACGCTGGCAAGGACATGAGTGACAGCTCCTGCCATGGTCAGCAGGTGAGCCCTGCAGAAGGGCTGTCCAGAGGGGGCGAAATGGAGACAGGTTAGAGGAGGTCAGAACCCTGTGTGGTCAGTGTGGGGGACAAGCACCCAGTGTGGGCAGAGATGACTGGGGATCATGGCAAGAGGTAAGAGATGAAGACAGCAAAAAGAATGTCTGTTGTTAGCTTGTATTTGTAAATACTGAACTAAATTTTTCACTGCAATACACCATTAGAAACCCCCAAATCCAAAACACTAATTTAAAATCTTTCTTCAATTGATCAATATACTCATAATACAAAAGGAAATCTGTTTCTTGGGCTCCATGGGATGTAAAAAAGAATTCTTAAATCTTATCTATCTTATATGAGAATGGACAACTACATTTGCGAACTTTCCACCGTGCAGTTACATGGTGGAAAGTTGGCGAACGTAATTGTCTAACCTCATAAATAAGGAAAAGTAGATACCTGTCAAAGTGGTAAAACAGAATTATGGTGAAAACAATTCTAGGAAAGAACCACCCAAAAGAACATATTGATAGTCCCGGTATCACTGCAAACTATCCTTGAAAGAGCAGCTATCTTCTAAAGTTGGGCTTTTTCATGAGAACCTGCGGAGCAAACGGCCTGCACTTCCTCGTGGAAGTGGCATATGATGACTGTGCTGACCTGGAAGCCTTTGGCCAAGCAGGACACAACACCTCACCTCTCCCTGGTGACCCTTTACAGGAGACAGCACTCTATTTCTGCTTGGAGTCCAGACCTGAAGTTTCCACTGTTCGCCACAGGTGAGAATGGGAATATTTCTCTTCAGCAACAGCCCTTAGCCAGAGTCAAGATGGGTTTGACTTTGTGGACCTCACTTCTGTGTTTTCTGGCAACTGATTTATGCTGACAATCTTTCTTCACAGCTAGACACTTGTACTAGTTTTAGTTTGGGAATATTTGTCCGAGGAGAGGTCACTGCCGGGAGACTGGGAGAGTCCAGCCCTGGGAAATCAAATTTCCTCTGCAGCCAAGCAAGTCTCTCAGGCTGGGAATTGAGGAGGGGGGACATCGTTTTGCACCTAGATTCTGGTGGGAAAATGGGGGAATTGAGACTCAAAAATACAGAGACAGCAGTGAGAGCAGCCATATCAATTCATCCACAAAAACAAGCAATGTATTTTCCTCTGATTCAGAGGAGGGTCAGTGGATGGACCGCAGAGAAGCCAGCATATTCCTGCTGCGTTCCTCACTCTCCCCAGTGACTTTACCTCTCTCCACAAAAGGCTGAAGCTAGCTCACTTGTGCTGGTTCAACTTCCCTCTCTCTCCACTTCAGAGTCTTTCTTTAGCTTCATCACTCTTCCGTCTTTGCACTACCATTCTAGTCCCTGAGGAACAAGTGCCAGATGTGCTGGCTAATGTTCTTAAGTCCATTTCCTCTCTTCATCACAATCATCTCTCTCTCTCTAAATATGCCCGGGGCTTCCATCTCTTAAGAAAAGTAACCCACCTTCAGACCTGCTACCCTGCAGGGTCAGGACCCCCTTCCCTTCTCAGACTCATATGTGAATGGTGGCCTATGATAATACAACATAAATATTTGGTCTTTGTCTCCACTTCTGGTTCCTGGTTCCTAAAACTCTGGTTCCTAAAACTTCTGGTTCCTAAAACTCTTGGAATCTCCCGAGTGATAAGAGTATCTTTTGTAGGCTAATGAGATGATTGGTGGCCAGGGGGCCCCCCACATGGCTTCAGTATGGAGACTGGTCACCAGAAAGATCCGGGGCAGAATTAGAGGGCTGGAACTTGCAGCCCCATTCTCTGACCTCCAGGGAGGGGTGAAGGGGCTGGAGGTTGAGTCAATCACCAATGGCTACTGATTTAATCAACCATGCCCATGGAATTAATCCTCCTAAAATGCCCTAAGCAAGGAGGTTTAGAGAGCTTTTGAGTTGGTGAACACATGGAGATGCTGAGAGGCAAGGCTCTGACCACCCCAGAATGGGCGTGGAAGCTGATGCTCTTTCCGCCGTACCTGGGGCTCTATGCGTCCCTTCCATTTGGTTTTTCCTGTGTTGTGGCCTTTATAATAAACCAGTAATAGCAAGTAAAGCATTTTCCTGAGTTCTGTGAGCCGATCTAATAAATTATCAAACCTGAGGAAAGGTCTGTGGGAAGCCCTGATTTAAGCCGGTTTGTCAGATGTACAGGTGACAACCTGGGACTTGCGACTGGCATCTGAAGTGGGGAGAGTCTTGTGAGACTGAACACTTACATGAGTTGACACTAACTGGGTAGTTAGTGTCAGAATTGAACTGGATTACAGGACACCCAATTGGCGTCCGGAGAGGTGGAGAACTGGTTGTTGGTGTGGAAAATCCCCCATAAGTTTTGTGCCAGAAGTGTTATGGGTTAAAACAGCTCAGAGGGACTTTTTTCTACCATCCTGTTCTCCACCTCTCTCTGCTCCAGCTGGAAAGTCTCAGTTATGGCATTTCCTCTTGGGACTTGATCTCAGCCTAGAGAACCCTATCCTTTTTTGAGGTCTGACTCTGCTTCGGGAATTCACCTGGTTCACCTCTGACTGCTTTACCCTCAGTTTTGGTCTCCCTGTTTCTAATCATTTCTGATTAACCCCAATGTCATAAATCAATAAGAAGTAACTGATACTTTTGACATAACATGAGGTGACTCCCCTGGAATGACAACTTTTTCTTAAGACATACGCCTGTCACACTCATCTCACCCCTGCTTTCTTCTCATTCAATTAGGTTTGTTCTTATTCTAGTCCAATGCCTCCAAATGCTGATCATCCTTCAAAGAGAGACTATTCCTATTTCTTCTGCTGTGTTACCATCACATAACACCATGGATATTGGGGAAATTATTACACTTGATTTATATTTAAATCATCTCTCAAATTGATTTATTCTATGTATTATGAACATGACTCCCCCATTTAAAAAAATCTTCTACTCAATTTCTCATTTCTCCCCTCCCCCAGCTATCATCCTTTTTGTCTCTTCCTCTTCTCATTCCATCTCCTCGAAGTAGTTCCTATACTCACAATCTCCATCTCCTCACATCCCAAGCCATTTTCAATATATCTTAATGGCTCCCACCCCCATCACTCCCCAAAGCAGCTCTTCCTAAGATCATCAAGGATCTCTTTGTTACTATAAGCAATAAACTTTTCTCAATCCTTAATTTTACTTAATTTTCCTGTGGTGTTTGATAATGGTAGTAACTCCTTTCTTCTCGAAATACTCCCTTGGTTTCCTGGACATTCTTCTGGTTCTTCTCTGTCTCTTTTTTCAGGATCATGCTCCTCTATCCAACCAATAAATGTTGTAGCTCTTCAGAACTGGTCTTAGGTCTTCTTTTCTTACCCCATAAGCTCTTCCCAAACAATATCAGCTATTCCTGTGGCTTCAATTAATTATCACCTATTCGTATATGACTGACACATTTAACATATAGTGTTAATGGATGACTAACACTAACTCATTTGGACTTCTCTGAATTCCAGTCCCATATTTCCATATACCTACTTCATGGGTGTTTCAAAATCCCCTCAGACCTAACATAATCAAAAGTAAATTCATTGCTTTGTCAGTCAGCATCTTGGCAGGAATGAAATGTCAACTTCCAGTCAAGATAAATTAAGAAGAATTTAACAACAACAAAAATTTAATAAAGGGACTGTTTACCAAGGTACAGACAGAGTAAATGGAAACCAACAAGGGACATTGAGCTGGGGGAATAAATACTCTGACCTCACTGTCCTCCTGCCCTGTGGCCTCCTGATCATTGGCAAAAGCCAACCAGAAAACACGAGACCTGTTGAGGCAATCCACACAGGTCAGTCTCCTGGGGCTCAGATCAGGGTGGAAAGGGAGTAGAACTGGAGGGACGAATGGATAACATTTAGCACAATGATCTTCCCACCAAACCAAATGCCCTTCCAGCATTCCCTACTCGGGGAATAGTACCACCATCCATCCAATCAATCAAACCAGAAACTTAGAATTTTCTTCACTCTCCATCTCCCTTATCCTCCATGTCTATGCCATTGTACGTCTCAGTAGGACTTCTCAGAACAATCTGGCCTCAACTATTTCAAAACACACTACTTCAGATTACACATACCTCTCTTTCAGAACACTCATTACAGTTGTAATGTTATACATTTCTGGTAGGATTATTTTACTGGCATCTTTCCCCCCCTGTAACCTATAAACTCCAAGTTAACAGAGACTCTGATTAATTCTGCTCCCCGTTGATTCTCCTGTCTCTTGCCACAGTCCCTGGCATGGAACAGGTACTGAATGATATTTGTTGCGTGTAAACGTGTTAGAGTTCGCAGTGATGTATAGATTGTATGGCCACTTTCTATCGTCAGAGGAGAGAGCTGGAACTCAAGACATACTAACCAACTTGGTCAAGAAAGCGAAATAAGTTATCAAAAAAATTTAAAAAACGATACTTTTACCATTAACTTTGCAAGGGTTAGATCCTGTCCAAGGATGTTGTAAATGTAGATGTAGCAGGAGTGATTCTCAGGATACAAACGCAGACAAGCAGGTAATACCCATTTCTTCATTTTGTTTTAAGTTCAATAAAATCTAACTTTGAGCCCTGCGATCACTAAGAAAATTCTGTCATTTGGGGATCCTCACCCTTGCAAAAACTACAACATAATCAAGAAAGTTTACACAATTTCTAGCAATGATAGGAAAGGCTTCTAGTTTCTAGTTCATTGTAACCTTGCTGAAGCCCTCATTTTCTAGGTCTATCATGATTTGTTGAGATTTGGAGGCTTCCTGCGTCCAAGCCACCTATAGGTGAAGTTTAGGAATTGGTGCCTGGGCTGGAAGCCTTAGAACCTAGGGTCCAGCCCCCATAAGCGTTGTGAGAAGAGCTCCCTTACTCCCTATTATTTCTTGACACTTTAGGAGGTTTGTGACTTTGTGCTCTTACCCCACCCTGGCTTCTGTCTTCTGTTCATGTTATAAAAATATATAATCTCTCTCCCTCCTACTCTCCCTGTCTCCTGTTATCCCTCAAAAGGGATTCCTTAGTGAAAATTCATCAGTGAGCTCAAAATTTAGTAAAACAGAAGCTGGGAAGGGAAGTGGCTTGCAGGCAATTTCTGCTATAACTGAAATCCTTTTCCAAAGCAAAAAAGCATAAAAGAGCTGCTTCCTTTGGTGGAATAGATGTGGGGGAGGGGGAAATAGGAGGAAAACCAAAAACACCTGTATTTCTCCAAAAGTATACTGCCACACTATTATTATTACATGACACCTCACAACAAACTTGTGTCTTAGTGACTGAAGTCTGCAATTTTCAGATGAAAAACTGAAATTAAGAATTGTTAAATAAATTATCCAAAGTAACCCAACAGGTAGGTGGCCAAAAGATTCAAGTTCAAAATGTGACCAACTTCAAGCCTATGCTCTTTCTTCTGTGCCTGCTTCCGGGGAAATGAAGTGGAAAAGAATACTGGGATAAGGCACAATATTATCATGACCTGGTGGCCTGAGCCAGTAAGCCTGTTGTGAGATGGAACACACAGGTTTCTCACCTGGGGCAGAGAGTCTTAACTGTAATTTTCCTGGTGTAGAGAAAAGACTAGTAGGAAGAAGTTTATCTGAGAATCAGGAAAGAAATCTGAATTATCAAATGGGGAGGTTTAGAAAGGAAGGTCCCCTTGGACTTGATGCTCTCACTCTGGACTTTCCACCCATTGGCCATTCGACTTGCTCCAAAAGGCAAGACATGATGTGCTGCAGTACTTTTGAGCTGGGATTTTTTTTAATGGATTCCAAATGAAAACCCTGTCCTCTTCATGGGATGATCTCTTCTTTTAATGCCAGAGCTTTACTGTTTGATGGAGAAAATATTGTCAAATATGGTTCCCATTCCATATTCATCAGAAAACACATGGGAGGGCTATAGAGATTTCCTGGACATACACACACCCACACACACACACACACACACACATATATCCTAAATAATTTGATGGTGACATTTGGAATTGATCTCATACATATTAAACCCTCTGAAAAGTCCTGGTCTGTGAAGAGAGGCTTTAAATATTAAGCTGTGTTGCCTGCAAAGGTCAAATACACCCTCTGGTGGTAAAATGGCATACTTTATTTCCAGATTATTTCTGTAACGGAGCTCACAAGATGATAGTTTGAAGAATAATGGGTACTTGAGAAGAAACAATTAAACTTATAAAGCATTTAAAAATATATACCAGTGATATCTGTCTTATGGTCTCCAGTAATCTCCAATTTTCAAATGGAAAGACTGAGACTCAGAAGCCTTACATAACTTGTCCAAAGTAACCCAACTAAGGAACAGAAAAGTGAAGGGAAACAAAGATTTTGAATGTCCAGTCTATTACAACAGATATACCACTACAAAAGCTGATTTCCAATGATTAGAATTGTTAAGGCTGGAGAACTGATGACACTGCCAAAAGGTTAATGCACGCGTGCAGCTGAGTGAACTGTCATAATCCAGTGAACGGTCAGCTACCCAGGATAGAAGCACATCTCTTTCATTATTTGGCTTCCCAATTAATATTGGCTGTTCATCAGCCAATCACTTATGGAGCCAATCCATCAACATGTTTCAGTCCCTGGTATCTGCTAGGCTGTCCCTAGAGCTAGTGATATAGTGATGGCCAAGACAGACAAGACCTCTGGCCTCAGGAAGTTTATGTTCTACATGTTGTATTAGTTTTCCATCACTGTGCAACAAATTCCACAAACTTAGGGGTTTAAAACAACACCATTTAGAGCATACAGTTCTCTAGGTCAGAAGTCTGGACATGAACTACTGGGGTTCTTGCTTAAGGCCAAAATCAAGGTGTCAGACTTGCTGTGCTCTTGATCTAGAAGGAAGAATCCACTGCCAACTTCCCTCAGGTTGTTGGCATAATTTAGCTCTCTGTGGTTGTAGGACTGAGGCCTCCAGTCCATTGCCTGTTGTCTGCTGGGGCCTTCTCTCAGCCCCTTAAGGTTTCCCATGTTCCTTCTTGCATGGTCCCCTTCCATCTTAAAACCAGATGGGACATCCAGTCTTTCTCATACTTTGAATTGCACTGGCTTCTTCTGCCACCAGCCAGAGAACACTGTGCTTTTACAGACCCAATGTGATTAAACTAGGCCTCTCTGGATAATTTCCCTTTTGCTATATAACATAACATAGAATGATCTCTCATCATACTCCCAGTTCCCACTCACAGTCAAAAGGAGAGGGGATCATACAAAGGTAAGTGTCATTGAGTGTCTACCTCCCACAGTGGGCAAGAGAGTAATGAAGACAAAAGTCTAATACTTGGCTATGAAGTCTCAGGAAGGAAATAAACACAGATCTCCTGAATAGGGAGATCTGAATAATGAGGACAAGCTAGTCACACTACAAATTGCAAGAAGAGTGTTCCAGACCAAGAGAATAGTTTTCAGAAAGGCCTTGAGACAGGACAAAACGTGGGGCATTCTAGGAATGGAGAGAACCCACCAAGGGGAGAGTGGTGCAAGGTAAGTTTGGAGACATGGGTCCAAACAAGATATTACAGGGCTTTGCAGGCCTTGGTGAGGAGTTTGGACTTTATTTGTAATGTGATTCAAAGCCTCTGAGCTATTTTATACTGAAAAATATTATGATCCCATTTGTATTTTTAGAAGATGTCTTTAGATGCTGAATAGGAAGGAGATTAGGAGGGAAGAGGAGTAGAAGCAGAGGGAGCAGTGAGGAGGACCTTGGTGGATACAGGAAAGATGGTGGGCAGTGCATTGTGGAAGAAGCAGAGGGAGAGGAAAGAGGACTAAATCAAAGATAAATTTGGGAGCCATGATTGACAAGACTCCCTGATAGATGGTTCAATTCTTTGTTACGTATTATTGCTTAAAATTGGGATTTAGCATATCTTAATAAAAACAAATGTAATGTCACCTGTAGTAAATACATTTATGCACATAGAAAGAGCAAGACAATTCACGGAAACCCCAGCAGGAGTGAGAAGACGGGTCAGTGACTAGGGCTGAGCTCAGAGTTGAACTGCCCTTGTGGAAGAGTTGAAGAAAGGTACACTGCCTCTAGCCTCAGGCTTCCAAAGTAGGTGTGGTAGAAGGTAAGTCAACAGAGAGATGACACTCCCCTTGCTGGGCAACCTCTTTTAACCCCCTCAAACCCACAGGGACCATGGGATCGAAACTGGTAAGGAAATTTAAGATATAAAATCTCCCATTCCTTGGTCTGCTCCTGCCCCATTTCAAAATGATTAACATAAATTCTTACCGAATCTATGCAAAAATCCCAGTTATGGGTCAACATAGAATTACCATAAGAATGAATGGTTTAAAAGGAGACAATATAAGGAATCAAAGCAAATTACTTCATTCAAAACAGACTCAGAGCAATTAACAGAAGAAAACTTTTGAAAGACCTTTATATTCTCAAAGATGTTTAGATGTTACTCCATTAAAAAAAGGAAAAAAATACATTTGAGATGGAATTTTGATTAAATAATCACCAAAAATAGATTGTAAGCTTGTGTAAGAAAACTTCAGTATAGAGGTCAGGTAATAATACTGATTTTAAAATAAAGTACTGAATTTACTCAGTCAAATTCAAACGAACAAACAAAAAGACAAAAGCACAGGCAATTGTAAAATAAAACAAGCATCCACTCTTGCTTTTCATTATATAAAATATTACGTATACACATAAACATTAAATGTTACAAACACACATCAATGAGGAGTTTTCTACCTTTTCTGCAGTCTGGAATCATCACATAAATGTTCTACTATATTGATTTCATCCGTAAGACCATTTGCACCCACTTCCTGTTTTCAATAGTAGTTCTGGAATTGCCATTTCTATCTATTCTATGTTTAGTCTCATTCTTTAACTCTTCTTGGGTCCATTTCAGATGTTTATATTTTAATAGGAGTCTTTCTGTGTTCTCAAGATTTTAAAATATATTGCCATATTGTTGTACATGCTAATCTCTAAATATTTTTTTTAATCTCTTCCATATTTGTATCTCGTTCCTTGTTACTAACATGGTACAGTGTTGCTTTATTTCTTTTTATTTAATCAGAATCAGCAGGGAAATATCTATTTTATTCATTATTTCAGATACCAACTTTTGGTTTCATTTATCTTTTCAACTCTTCCTTTGTCTTCTAATGAATCAACATAAGCTTTTATCTTTATTAATACCCATCTCCTGCTTTCATTTGGTTTATTTTGTTTTCTGTTTCTAATTTCTGAGGTTATACTTTGTTGTTTTGTTTGAGTTTTTGTTTTTGTTTTTTTTTTCAAGATTAAAGATATAGATAGCTATATAATTTTCTATAAGCTTTACTTGCATCTTATGGGTTTTGATTATAAAATACTTGTTTTATTACATTTTGAGAAAATTTGTTTTTAAAATATGATTTCCCATTTGGTTAAGGGGTTATTTATGAGACTGTTTTTCAATTTACTAAAAAGATAATTTTTGGTCCACTTTTTATTGTTGATTCCTAATTTTGTTGGATTATGATGAAAGAACGTGGTTTGTAAACTTTCTACTTTGGGCAAATTATTAAAGTTTTCTATTGATCAAGTATATCTGAAATTTTACAATTGTTCCACAAATAAAAAAGAATCATATTTTTTCCTAAAGGAGTGTCATGTTCTCTATCTGTGTGTATGTACATATGTGTCTGTAACAAATAACCAAATTTCAATTGTATATTACTTTATAGATTGTGTAATTCAAATACAATATATACCCTTTTATATCTTGCTACTTAATTTGCAAATTTAAAAATGTCCCACTATAAATTGCATTTTTTATAAATCTGTCTTTGTATTGTTAGGAATTGTTCAGACATTGTAATATTTAATATATGGTGCTGGCATGAATTTGTTCTCTAGACCTAAACAAAGCTAGACTCATCTCATATGCAATAATTCATTGCACATGAATTAAATATTTAAAGGTAAAAATTAAAATCACTAGAGAAAGTCACGAGAATATAGCTCTAGAGATATTTCCAAGAAAAACTACAGAAATCCAGAATCCATAAAGACATTTTTGGCTACATAAAATGTTGGAATTTTTGTAGAACAAAAAAACCCTACACAAAAAGGCAAAATGCAAATGAAGATAGGTATAACGGCAAAGGTTCCTAGGAAAATCCCTTTGGGGTCCTCGGTTCATTCTTCATATCCCAAATTCCAATATGGCTTTCTCTTTGGTCAATGAATTGTCTTAAATTAGTTGAAGCCTGTAGGCCTTAAATATGGAAAAGCCTTGTACATTTTGATTAAAAAGAGTTTAAATTTATGTATCCATAACATGTTTGAAATTTAAGACAGGGGTTGGCCTTCACCAGAGTCAGTTCAAAGACCCAATGGGTTACCTGTGCCCGGGCAGTCCAGCTTCTGAATGACTAGTGGTATGAAAAGAATTACGTGCCACTTATAATTAGAAAATCCCACATAAGTGACAATCCTGGAGCTTGTTCTCAAGAAGAGACAGGGACAGCCTCTAAACATGGACTTTCTGCTCATGACTTTTGTACCAGCTTATTGCTGGCAGAACCGATGAGGGGGAAAAAATCCATTACTTGAGATATGCAGGCTCAGAAACATATCCCAGCCCCTCTCCCATCAACATGATGAGAAGTTGGAACCCTTTACTCCTGATGAATTACGGGTTCTCCCTTTTCTGCCCCATTGGTACTAGAAAGGAGAAGACATGAAGCCTGCCGATTTTGGACTAATATTTGTGTGTCTCGTTTCTCTGTGTAAGGGTCACTTATAGGACAAATAGGATCTGTTTGTGGACATTGGAACTAGACAGTGCATCTCTAATCTAACTAACAGAACTAGTAAAGCATGCTGACAACTCAAATGACAAACAGTTAATATCCTCAATCTCAAAAGAGCGCCTATAAGTCAAAAAGGAAATGACAAATAAGTTGATAGAAAAATGTGCAAAGGTCCTAACAAGCAAGCCACAGGAGAGGAAATACAAATGGACAGTAGGTATACTAAAAGATTCTCAACCTCTCTAGTGGTCATGAAATATAAATAAAGCAACAATCTAACACCATTTCCTCCCTCGAAATTGGCAAAAATTAAATAAGCCATAGTACTCAATGCTGAATGTAAATCAATGGGCACTCTCATATGTTACTGGTATGAGTATAACTTACTACAATATCTTTGCAAATTATTCTGGCAATAGCCATTGAAAGTTAAAATATATAGATGTTTTATCCTCACATTCTCACCTTGGAAAATGTAATCAATAAAAATGAAAGCACCAGTGAAATTAGAGGTACAATATCATTAATTGTAGCCACATCTTCTACAAACATCCTGAAAGAGATCTGAGTGTCATTAACCAAAAAAAGTCTTAAATCAAGCATGATTCAGTTCCATTGAGAATATTACTCCAGCATTAGAAAGAGGGAGTCAGATCTATATTTACTGGCCCACGTGGTTTTCCAAAAATTGTTCTTTAATAATATTTGTTAAAGAAAAAAATGCTAAATCAAATACAAAAGAGAAAGAAAAAGAAAATATAGTGGTACCTCGGTTTTCTAACGTAATCCACGAGTTCTGAAATGTTCAAAAACAGCTGACAGCTAGGCCTCAGGATCTTGCACTCAGCGGAAGCCATGTGACATGTTTGACCTCCGAATCGTGTTCAAAAACCGAAGCATTTACTTCTGGGTTTACGGTGTTCATAAACCAAAATGTTCGTCAATGGAGATGTTCGAAAACTGAAGTACCACTGTATGTAACATTAAGAAAAAGAAAGGAGATAGAACAATCTATAGGGGAAGAATAAATTTATGAGCATTGTATATACACATAGTGTACACAATGGTACACATGTTTACTCTTGGAAAAGCTGATTTCTACAAAAGTATAAACTACACAAATTCACTCTTTTCAGTGGTGGAAAACCTGAACTGACAAATATATATGCAAGTACCTTTTTAAAAGTTATTGAAAACTAGCCTCAAAATAGGCTGGATCAGATGGAACATGGCAGAAGCATAACAAACTTTGAAAAATAGATTATATCTCTGCTTTGTGAACTCTTGTGGAGCAGAGTGGAGAAATCCCATTTTGGAAAGCATAAAATATGAAAACTAGGTAACCTATCTACACACAGATATACAAAATTATAAAAGCCTTACAATTACAAAATTTGATTAAGTAACATAAAATCAAAATATACATAAACATACCATAACTTTATGTGTGAAGGTAACTCTATGAACATTCCAGTTGTTAAACAACTTCATAAAGTTAATGCACTGCCAATTAAAAAACCCAATAGTTTTGTTTTGTTTTTTGTTTTGTTTGTTTTTGCGAGGTGAAGGAGAGAGGGAGGGAGCTTCACCAAAATTCTAAAGTTTATCCAAAGAAAAAATATGTAGGAGAATAAAAGAAGATCCAAGTTGGCAGAGGAGATAAACGCTGTGCTTGCCTCATTCTGCGAACTCATCAAAATTACAATTAAATTATAAAACAATCAGCCTAGAGAATCATCTGAAGTCTAGCTGAACAAAAGTTTTATAACTAAAGACATAAAGAAAAAGTCACATTGAGAAGAGGTGGTGACACAATGAGCTGTATGTCTGTTAAAAATCAGGAGAGATATCTTGGCCACAGAGGTTCCCCATGAAGGAGTGAGAAACCCCAGCCCCCCAAACCTGACTCCCCAACCTGAGTACCGGTGCTGGGAAGAGGAGCCCCTACAACTTCTGGCTGTGAAAAACTGGGGATTTCAAGGAATCTAGATGGGACAGAAGGCTCTGGGAAACCCAGGCATCCTCCTAAAGGGCCTGTGCACAGACTCACTTGCTCGCAGTCACTCACCCTGAGCTCTGGCAGGGGAATAGTGACTTTGGGGGAGTTGGAGAAATATGGGAAGAGACTGAGTTGTGTAACTTCAGGGCAAAGACCGGAAGAACAGTCCCCATTATCTCTGTGTGGGGGCCTCCTCCATGCAGCCAGGAAGCGGGATCCATCTTTCCTGTGTTGAGCCCATCCCCACAGGCCAAATCTGAATCTGATTGGCCTGGTAAGCTCTGCTGCTCCACCCTGTTGACTCCCTGGGGTCCTGCCTCACCCAGTTTGCATACCGCAGGAGGCTTTATCAGAAGCTGAACCTTACAGGACCTGGCAGCGGGCAGCAGGCTTTAGGGTGTACTAGCATTTTTCGGAGATACCCCAGACCCAGTATTGGTGGCAGACCTCCTCGGTTTGCAGCGTTGCCTCTCTCACACATCCCCGGGTACAACACAGGCATCGACCACCCATGGATCACTTTGTAGCTCCTACCAGGTATTCTCCAGCCATTCATAAGCAGTAGCTGACCTGAGCCTGCACCAGAGCCCCTCCTAAAAAGCCCCAGAACCAACATACTTGGAAGTTGGCTTCAGACCACAGCAGAGCACCACGCAATTAACCCCACAAGCAGCACACACAAAGGGCAATTTTCACAGGAACCAGAGCCTGCTGGAGTGAATCCTGCTCCCTGGGATAAGCACCCCTGAACAGCAGCCCATAAGCTGTGGATGTGGCCAAACCCCACAGTCAGTCAGCCTGAGGGTCAGTACTGCCCACTAACATGCCACCAGCAATCAAGGCTCAACTGTAACAGGAGGGCACACACATCTTGCACAAGGGACACTCCTTGGAGCATCCAGCTCAGGTGACCAGGGAGACTGCCACTGGGCCCCACAGGACACAACTACATAAGGCTATCTGGCAAGACTGGGTGACATAACAGCCATACCTAATACATAGAAACAAACAAAGAGGCAGCCAAAATGAGGAAACAAAGAAATACATCCCAAATGAAAGAACAGGAGAAAACTCCAGAAAAAGAACTAAGCAAAAGAGGAGAAGCAAGCAACCCACCAGATACACAGTTCAAAACAATTGTTACAAGGAAGCTCAAGGAACTTAGTGAAAACTTTAACAAAGAAATAGCAAGCATAAAAACAGATACAGAAACCATAAAAAATAACCAATCAGAAGTGAAGAATATAATAACTGAAATGCAGAATGCACTAGAAGGAATTACCAGCAGACTAGATGAAGCAAAGGATCAAATCAGCAATTTGGAAGACAAGGTAGCAGAAAACACCCAAGCGGAACAGCAAAAAGAAAAAACAATCCAAAACACAGGATAGTTTAAGAGGCCTCTGGGACATCAAGCATTCACATCATAGGGGTAGCAGAAGAGAGAAATCAAGGGATTGGGAATCTATTTGTCACACAATGATTGAAAACTTTCCCAACATGGCAAAGGAAATAAAGACACAAGACCAGGAAGTGCAGAGAGTCCCAAAAAAGATGAACCCAAACAGGTCCACACCAAGACACATTATAATTAAAATGGCAAAGGTTAAAGACAAAGAGAAAATTCTAAAAGCAGCAAGACAAAGGCAACTAGTTATTTGTAAGGGAGCTCCCATAAGTTGTCAGTTGAGTTCACAACAGAAACTCTTTGCAGGCCAGAAGGGATTAGCATGAAATACTCAAAGTGATAAAGAAAAAATCAAAAACCCAGGATGTACAACAAAGTGTACTCTACCCAGCACGGCTATCATTTAAAATGCAGGACAGATAAAGAGCTTTCCAGACAAAAGAAGTTTATCCAGACAAGAGAAGATAAAGGAGTTTATCACCACCAAAAACAGCATTACAAAAAATGTTTGAGGGAGTTCTTTAAGACGGAAAAAAAAAAAGATAAAAGCTATGAATAATAAAATGGCAATGTCGTAAAGATTTTGTTGGGTATCCGATGGACATGCGTCCTATTTGGGAGACCACCTCAGAGATAATGTGAATGCCTGATCATGGCATTGTACACCAGAAGCTAAACATTAATGAATGCCAACTATAATTTTATATATATAATGTGATGGCTGGGTGTGAGGTCGGAGGGATAATGGATGGGGGGGAGGGGCTTCACAGTGTGAGGGATATAAATGATGAACGTCTAAGTATTACCTTGTCTTGTACACCTGAAACTAATAAAAAATAAATAAATAAATAAATAAATAAAAAATAAAAATAAAAAATAAAAAAATAAAATAAAATAAAATGGCAATTACTACATATCTATCAATACTTGCTGTCAATGTAAGTGTATTAAGGGTTCCAATCAAAAACATAGCATGTCTGAATAAATAAGAAACAAAACCCTTACATATGCTGCCTACAAAAGAATCACTTCAGATTGAAGGACACACACACAGACTACAAGCAAAAAGATGGAAAAAGTTATTTCATGAAAATGGAAACAAATAAAGAAACAGCTGGGATAGCAATACTTATACCAGACCAGAAATAGACTTTAGAACAAATGCTATAAGAGACAAAGAAGGACCCAGTAATCACACTTTTTGGTATTTATCCGAAGAAACCCAAAATGCTACTTCGAGGGGACATGTGCATCCACATGGTCATTGCGGCATTATTTACAATGGCCAAGAGGTGGAGGCAGCCTGGGTGTCCAACGATGGATGAATGGATAAAGAGGAGGTGGTACATATGTACAATGGAATATTGCTCGGCCATGGAAGGGGATGGAATCTTGCCATCATCTGTGGCAACATGAATGGATCTGGAGGGTATTGTGCTGAGTGGAGTATGTTAGACAGAGAAAGACAGATGCAATGTGATTTCACTTGTATGTGGGATCTAAAGAACAAAATAAACAAACAAAACTGAAACAGACTCATAGATATAGAGAACATATTGATGGTTACCAGACAAAAGGGGAGTTGGGGTGGTGGGTAAAAAAGGGAAGGCATTAAAAAGTACAAATGGATTGTTACACAGTAGTCATGGGGATGTAGGATGTAGCATAAGGCTTATAGTCAATAACATCATAATAATTACATATGGTGTCAGGTGGGCACTAGATTTATCAGGGTGATAGATGGGAGGGGGTTGGGGGACAGGGTGGAAAAGGTGAAGGGATTAGGAAGTACAAATTGGTAGTTATAAAATAATCATGGAGATGTAATGTAAAGCATAGGGAATATAGTCAATAATATGGTAATAACTACGTATAGTGCCAGGTGGGTACTAGACTAGTCAGAGGGGTCACTTTTCAAATTATATAAATGTCTAACTATATGCTGTACACTTGAAAGTAATATAAAATAATATTGACTGTCAACTGAAAAATTAAAAAGGAGGGGAAAGGTGACGTGGTCCAAATTTCCAGGTATAGAACAAATAACTCATGGGGATGTAATGCACAGCATATGGAACACAGTCCATACTATTGTGATAGCATCACAATAGGTACAGGGTCAGATGGTTGCTGGACCTACCGTGATGATCACTTCTTTAGGTATATAAATGTTGAAAAACTATTGTGTACACCTGAAACTAATATAATGTATGCTACTATTTTTTAATAAAAATTTTAAAAAAACATTTAAAGAATAATTGTAAAATGGACTTACTCCACCAGAAAGTAAAATGTACTTAAAATAATTTAAATCAATGTAGTATGGGAAGAAGAAACAGACAGGTAGATAAAGACGAATAGAAAAATCCAGAATGGCAGGAGATACACAAATTAAGTAAGTGATACATGTAAATTTTCAGTTCAGTTTATAAAGAATAGCTCTTTCAAAAATGCTATTTTAAAATCTGGCTAACTGAGAAAATAATCTGCTCAACACAGACCTCGAGTTTAATTCATTGGTAACCAAAGAAATGCAAAGAAAAAGGTATTGTGCTTTCTTTGCCTATCAGATCAGGAAGGATACAAATACTGTGGTCAAAAGGACACTTCCTCTATTCGTGGGATTCAAAGTGGGCAAAACCTTTCTGCTGTGGCCTTGACCATGTGTTTCAATGTTTAAAAACTAACATAGTAATTCCACTTTGACGACCTTATTAAGGAATAGGTAAGTGTGTAAATCTGTTGACGCTGGAGGCTCACGGACATGTCCCAGAGAGGACTCAACCTGGAGCAACGGTGACCAGGTTATTGCCTTGGCTCAAGGAAGAATTCAAGGGCCAGACAGATGTAGGAAAGCACAGGGAGTTTATTGAAGCCAAAGTACACACTTGAGAATTAAGTGCGGGTGAACTCAGAGATTGAGTCGCCCAGAAGAATTCCCTATCACGGATTTTTATCCCTCCAGGGGACAACAATGGGTGACATCCCGCAGTTTTCTCCTCCCCCTGGGTGAGATCCTCCGTTTCCTGATTTTTCTTCCTTATTTGATTGTTCCGGATCTGTAATGGTGTTAGATGCATGATGGGAGTCTTACTAATATCAATGTAAATGACATTATAATGGCATTATAATTAGCTAAAGGTCAGGTCCTGGTCAGGGATGCTGGTCCTGCCAGATAAAAGTGGTTCTTGTTTTTCTCTAACTGCAGGTGCCGGATACTGTTTCTTGTGAAACTGAAACAAACTAGGAAGGTGCCTCACGATGTATCCTGGAGGCGGAGGTTAATTCCCTAGACTATTTATCCTGCCTCACTGTCACGTTTAAAATCTAGAGAAAATAGACTTTCCTATTGAAATGCAAATTCATAAAATGAACCCAAGAAGAGTAAGAAAACCAGAACATAGCTCAAATTCATAAAATGAACCTAAGAAAAGTAAGAAAACCAGAACATAGCTCTCACCAGAGAGTAAATCAGAGAGGTAATCAAGGAGCCACTACTGAAAAAAAAAGGGACCAAGTTTCAGATGATTTTACAGCTCAATTCAATATAACCTTTGGAACAGATAATGCCTATGAATATTTGAACAATTCCAGACTGTAGAAGAGAGGGAATGCCACTTGGTGAATTGTGTAAAGATGGGCAATTCAGCAGGGGCAGCCAACATGGATCTCCATCTCCATCCCAAAGTGGGAGAATCCCCTCTGCCCTGCCATGCCTGTCACCCCACCCCAGGGCACAGCGCTGTCTCCCTCCTGGAGTTCTGCCTTTGGAAAACAAAGCCTGTCTTCTGGAACTCTCTGCCTAAGGTTAGTAAGTCTTCAAAGGAACTTCCACGCTCTTGAAGTGAGGTGAAGGTGATGGACCAAGAATAAACTGCAAACTGTCTTGCCTCACTATCCTGCCAAATTATGTATGCATTAATTTCAAAAGAATTTTTCAACAAATATTTTCAAAAGTAGTCTTTAGTGTCTCGAGTATTATTACTAATTGCATTTTCTTATTTATAGTTTTCCATATTGTTTGAAACTCTGAACAATAGACATTTTCTTTAATAATAAAAAGAGCTATTTTATGTCAAAAGAAATTTCTGGGAATTTATAGATTAATTGAGGAGACAGCTGACATTTTTATAATATTGTCTTTCTGTGTAGGAGGACGGGTGGGAATTTACTCCATGCATTTGAAGTCCTGCTTAGGATTTCTCAGGTAAGTTCTATAGTTTCCTTCGTGTGCTCATAGCTGTTTCATGCATTTTGTTGATACTTTTAATTAAATGTTGTTTTCCATTTTAACATCCAACTGGTTATTGCTGGTAGACAGTAAGAAGATTGAATTCCATGTATTTCTGTGGCCTGGCTGTAAGGAGGAAAGCTGGCATCTTGGTTTTGTAAGTCACCTTGGGGCAGTTGGCTTTGGTGTCTGGCCCTGAAGAATGGTGTCTGTGGTTTATTTCAGAAAGATGTTTTAGCCTTGGTCAGGAAGCATTCTGTGGTTGCCAGTTTACCAAGTTGTTTTTTTCCAGGAATCTTTCAAAAATATTCCAGTACATGTCAAGATTTTCTTAAGGTCTTTCCCTCCAAAACTTTAAAGTAGCCATTGCCATTAGTCTATTTCTAAAACTGAATTATCCCTGCGTTTCTGGAAAAAACAAAAACAAAATTCTACATCTTCAAGCTATAGTATTCTTTTATGATATTGATTCTATTGTTAATATTTTTCTTAGGAGTTTGCTCTCATATTTATTTATAAATGACATTTTTGTGTAACTTTCTCTTTTTAATACCCATTTGTCGGGCTTTCTTAGCCTTGCTCTGCGAACTTCTTAGAATGAAATGGAAATCTTTCCTTATTTTCTATGTGCTTAAGTGCTGACATTTAAAAGGGCTGGTAGACCTTACATCTCATTGTTGTTTAAACATTTTACATTGAACATTGTAGATTATCATTATAATCTAATGGAATGAATACTTTAATATCCAAAATGTGTTGAAGAATGCCTAGACAAGATGAAATAATGGAATAATCCCAAACAGCTATAACCACATGCAATGAAATGAGCTGGAAAGAAATATAACAAAAGGTTAACGGAGGTCATTTCTGGATGACAGAATGACCGGTGATATTTATTTTCTCCTTTGAGTTTTCCTGCATTACTCCACTCTTTCCACTACTCACATGTAACATGTTCGCAATTAGAAATAAATTAATGATTTGTTCAAGATGCTGATTTCTTGAAAGTCAGAGCTGAGGCTTGCGAATATATTGTGTAAGTATCAGTGATATTTACAAATGTGTTTGTGAGCAGCTGGGTGCCAGCAGAGGACCACATTAACCCAGGACATGGATTGTGCTTGTTGTCTACGAAACCGCCGTCTATTTTGGGGTGATGAAATGTTATCCAGAAAAGTTCAACCATGCCTTTTCTCTTCCATCCATTAACGGTGTCTAACAGGAAATTAAAAAGGGGTGGGGAGCAAGGGTTGAATGTGTCACAAGCATTATGGGCAACCGTGGTAGGAGAAGGGTCAGCCAGGGCCCCCTTAGGGCAATCACCAGCCAGGAGGGTGTTCCAGCATTTCTGATGAACTCATTTTGCAGACATTAAAAAAAAAAAAAGCAAACTATTTAGAAAGATGCTGCCTCAGTATTTTACTACAGCTGTACCATGATGCTGATCATGTGGTGGCATATCACTAGATACAGAAGTGAAATAACAGACTTTTTTGAAGAGTCAGTGAGAGCAGATTTCCTCACCTTGTGATTTAATCTGCCCCAGATACCCTCAAGCAGATCAGCTTTATTTACAGTTTAGCCAATGAGTCCCTCTGGCTTCTCTCTACACATAATGCATATAGCCTCACAGCCTGAGCCGAGGACCGCTCTCCTCCCTCCTCACAGCCATCCCTGCAGAGGCAGCAGCCCTCCACTCTTGAGATAATGCACAGAGGAATTGCCCATCAATCTCTTTTAGGTTGTTTCTCTCTGGTATCCAAACATCATTAACCCAGTGAAAAATTCAGTGAAACCAGCTGTATGGCTTCAGGTGGACACAGAAGTAAACCCACCCTCCCAAGAGCCACAGCAACCGAGAGTGCTGGTCCATTACGCACACCCTCCATCTCAGCCCACCTCTGCCTTAATGTCAACGGAAGCCAATTGAACAATGTGATGCCCTAATGCTGAGCTATCCTAATGCACGAACCTGCAGATCAGACAGGCCCATCTTCCCACAGAGTCCTCCCTGGCTCTGCCATTACAGTTTCCTCTGCAAGAGTGAATGCTCCTGTCCCCTGGTCTTTCCTTTTCTCTCTCTCTCTCTCTCTCTCTCTCTCTCTCTCTCTCTCTCTCTCTCTCTCTCTCTCTCTTTTAATTTTTTTATTATTTTTTTTATGGCAGATGGGATGTCTAGCAAATTCCTAAACTCAAGTCAAGAGTCACTTCCTTTCCAAGACTGCACCTGAATTTTATCCCCGGTGTATGATTGTTTTATACCTACCACCTCTGTCGCAGTTTGTCCTAGTACCCAGTTACCAGTTTGTTTCCCCCAATAAACTGTGAGCTCTTGAAAGACTAATAATTACAATAACAGGTGGCATTTAGTGTGTGTGCTATTGCACTAACCACTGTCCTAAGCACTTAATATTTATTACATTTGTTACAGTGTGTATATAATTTATAATATATATATAATTTATATCATTATCCGCGCTTAATATATCATTATACATACATAATACTGAAAATATTTATATCATTTCTTACAATAATCTACAGGTAGATTCTATCATTATTCCAATTAGAACAGATGCATAAACTGAGGCTTAAAGAAATTAAGCCCAAGGTCACAGCCTACAGGGTGGACGGCAGTGGACTGCAGAGCTAAAAACTGACCTGAAGCTCCATGCTGGTATTGGATACAACAGACTCGTTCATCATTATAGATCCAGGGCCTAGAAGTGTTTCCAAGACGTAGACGATACCAAAGATATATTTATCGAACACATACCTGACACATTTAACAGCAGAGCAGGACAAAGACCACCTGGATGAGGAAGCAGAAAAGCTTCAGGAAACCAGTTTAAATGGGACATCCTGGTGACTTCCCTGGCCGCCTTCTTCTTACAGCTTTCCTAGCAGCCTCTCGAGCACTTACTGCACTGTGTAATCACATCATTATTTGTCAGCCTGATTGTCAGTTGCCTCCCCTGCTTGACTATAAAGTCTATGAGGAGATCTGTTACCACAGCCTCCCGACGCCTGCCATGTCATTGCTCATTCAATCAAAAACGAGTGAGTGAATGAATGAATGAATGAATGAAATGCATCAACTCCCCTCCAAATGTGGCTCCATCTCATGTCTCTATATACTGTGTTTCCCTAAAAATAAGACCAGGTCTTACATTAATTTTTGCTCCAAAAGACACATTAGGGCTTATGTTCAGGGGATGTCATCCTGAAAAATCATGCTGAGACTTACTTCCCGGTTAGGTCTTCTTTTGGGGGAAACACGGTGTTTGAAATTAATAATGCCAAAAGTTTTCCCCATCATTCTGGCTCAACAACATCCCCTGCTCGCTAAACACTATCAATGTTTTTTCTCTTGTGTTGCATCTCCCCTCTGCAGGGGGGTCGGTGAACAAGCTCAGTGGCTGCATACCACCACAGAAAGATCAGCTCTGACGGGTCTTCCCGGGGAATAGATCCTCCAGGAAGGAGCGAGCCTCCTTTCTCCTCCCCAAGAGCCTTGCCTCCTGGAGGTCTGGCTTGATTTGACTTTAAAAAAATAAAGAAAGAAAGAAACGTGACATTTATCCTCAAGTATCTTAAAGCAATAATCTTTTACAATTTTCTTTTCCTTTTCCTACCACCACGATACCAGTTCAGACCCTTGCCTCACATTAAGACTGTGTAAATAACCTCCTTCCTATAAATCAGAGGATTTCCGATGGAAGGGGAATTTGAGACTGGATCGATACCACACACCACCCCCTCTCCTTAATTCATATGAGAAGATGGCGAGGCCCAAGACTATAAAGTGTCTTCGGTGATGCCAGAGCCCCAAGGAGAACCCAGGCTCCTGGACGCCATTGATCTGCCTTCAGCTGCCTTTCATTCTTGGGCTCACGCTCTCATCTCTGAAGACCATTTTTATAGCCTGTCTCTTTTCTATGTTAATAAGCAGAACTAGGCTTGTTCAAGAATATAGGAAATTGCGCATTTTTGAAACAACAGATTGATTGTGAGCTGTGCAGAGCTAAAAGATTACATTTCCTAGAAATCTGTTTCCACTCAGTCCGGGCCAGGCCAATGGTTTGCATTTAATGGCCACTCCCGCCACCCTCTGGAAACAGCCCGGTACTGCACGCACGGGAAAAAATGATCCTCGCAAACATCTGCCTGCAATTTTCTTAAGGATATTTTCGCAAATGAATTTTGACCCACGTTCTTTTCTGTGTCTATACTGAGATATCAGCCCGATTTGAGCAGTATGGCCATTGGGATATGAGGGAATTTCAGAGGTAACAAGGGAAATCCCGCTGAAATCCATACTCTTCATTTCCCTTGAAAATGTGGGGCAGAGGGAAGGTCTTTAGAAAAGGCAATTAAGAACCATCAGAAGAACTTGCTCATTATTAATTAATGCTATTTTGAATCTGCTTTGGAATGACTTATATCCTCCCATCTAGCTCCAAGTTCCACATTTGCAACATCTCCCCAGACTCCGTGAACTTCATGCTCCTTTCACCATTTCTCCAAACCAGATTTTTATAATACAGCCAGCGTTCCTGATTCTCAGTTGGATTAACAGAGAAGAAAGATTTTAAAAGCCCCTCACTGACTCATAGAATCTCAGAGGTTACACCGTGATATACACAGGCCTACATGATGGTCTTCAGTGGCTCTAGCATCTTCTAGAAATTCAAGAATTTTAATTTGTAGAGGTGAAAATACAGAAAATGAAAATAATTGTAAATAAATGCCTCACCTCCTTTCCAAGTTGTGAATTAACAATTATGAAATATGAACAGTAAATCAGAGGCAGAACATCTATGAATGGATTTAAAAGTCTCCTCGAAATCATAAAAGTTAGTCTATATTTACTGGTATGCACAATTTTTCAATTATGCTTGTCAGAAATGGATGGCCACTTGTTCACATAAATGGCTGTAACAATCTATCAGTGAGAATGCTTTCTGCTGAAAGATTTTTTAAATGGCTGAAAAAAAATAAGACCGTTTGTTATTTCAAATAACAAAAAAGTCCAGAGGCAGGACTTTTTCAAAGTTGGCTTATCATTGTCATCAAAGACTAAAATAATAGAAAAATACACACACACACACACACACACACACACACACACACACACACACACACACACACACTGCCCCTGGCTCCTGGCACAGAGCTCCTAAAACCCTTCTAAATTCCTAAGTGATAAGAGGACTTGGAGCATCTCTTATTCTAATGAGGAGACTCTGGGTGGCTCCTGGGTGAGGGCTGGTCCTTGTTAAGATTAAGCCACGATTAGAAGCTTAGAGTTTTCAGCCCACTCCCATTCTCCAACTGGAAATGGAGTTAATAACTGATCATGCCTAAGTGAAGAAGCGCCATAAAACCCCCAAGGATACAGGGTTTGGGGAATTTCCAGGTGGGTGACGTGCCCCAGCTGCATAGGGACAGAAGCTCCTGTGCTTGAGATCCTTCCATTCCTCACACTATGTGTCTCTTCATTGGACTGTTTATTTGTATCCTGTATATCTTTTATTATGTAATAAACTGGTAAACTTTAAATGTTTCCCTAAGTTCATGGGCCTGAACCTCTAACTGTGGGATCTGATGCTATCTCCAGGAATATAATGTCAGAATTGAGTTAAATTGTAGGACACCCAGCTGAGAATTGCTTGGTGTAGGGAAAATGCCTGCGCACACCTGGTGTCAGCATTGTTGTGAGTGTGGGAGGAGTATGAAAGCAAAGGAGAGACAGGAGAAGAAGTGGGGTTTTCCTACTCAAATACCCAAGATCTTACTTTTCTACCCCAGCTTCCATCCTCACTGCTTGCTCCTCGTAGTCATGAAACAGCTACTGGCACCTTTGAAGACACAGCGTCCTGCTGAACATGAGGGGCATTGCACCTATGTGTCTTTTTTATTAAAAAAGAACCCCTTTTCCAGAAGCCTCCAGCAGGCTTCTTCTCAGGTCCCATTGTCCAGGATTGGGTCACAGGCCTGTCTTAGCTGCAAGGGAAGCTGGGAAAGTTCTCAACAGACAGACATCACATTCAGCCCTATTGTGGGAGGAGGTCCTGCCAGGAGGAATAGGCAGATGGGCTATTATGTGACCATTCAGTAGAACACTAACTATGCTGTAAATGTTCCCTTTACACAACCCCATCAAGTAATTATAGTTTTTCTCTTTTCTTTTTTGATTCCCAAGTGATCAGCATTACACTGTGAACTCTTTCCCTATAAGCAGCTTCTTGCTCCCTATCCCATTGTACAAGGTCCAACTTTGTATAGCCCTCCACCTCTATACACACACATGCACATACACACACACACACACACTCACACACATACACCTTCACTGCATTCATTCAGCCAACAAATATATATTGTGTCTGTGATGAACCAGGCCCTTAGCTGGATGCAGGGGATCCAAGAGTAAACAAGATGGGCATGGTTTCTACCCTCACAGAACTTATGCTCCAGACAGGGGGCTCCCCAGGCCACAGGTAATGGCAGATTGTGATGGAGCTCTGAGGGATAAACAGAATGCGGAGTGGAGGCAGAGGACACTGAAACACGAGGTGGATGGAGAGGCAGCCTGCACTGAGTCCCCCTCCCAGGGCGGCTGCACTCTGAGCACCGTGCCAGTCAGCCAGCCTATGGAAGTGCAGATAAGGGCCAGGAAGCTGTGGGGGACCTTCAGGGGAGCAGGAGGGAGAGTGGATTAAAAAGTAAACTAGGGAGGGGGAGGAGATGTGAGGGACTTGTGGGGAAGGGGAGGAGGGGAGTAAGCAGAAATAGACTTTATAAGAGCAGCGTTTCTAATCACCTGTCTTTCTATTGAATCAACTTTAATGCTACATTGACCCTGGGGTTTGACAACAAGGAAAGGAGATGACTCTGAAGCACATCTGCCCATCGTGGGACTGGAACCAAAGACAGCTGTCCTTAGTCTCCTGTTCCAGCACCAACAGCTCTGTCCCCTTGCGATTTGGAAACAAGGGGATGTACCTGTTGCATTTGACGCTCCTTCAATCAAAGATACAAGGAGCAACTGAGGTGCTTTTATGGATGGCTGTTGGGGCGGGAGAAGAATGATTTAGGAGCAATAAGAAAAGAAGACCCTTGGCCCAAAGTACAACTTCCCTCCACATGCAGCCCACTGAAGTGTTGAGATGCAGTCACAGCTTTTCATTACTTACAGACAACTAAAAGAATTAAAGATAGATGTCCATATCTTAACAAGATCCTGTGTGAGGTTGTTTCCCAGGAAAGCTGGAGCCTGAAGTGCTGGGCCTGGCCAAGGGCATGAGGCCTGGAGACCTGGGCACATGGGCAGTCTTGGGGAGACTGGCCTGGAGGAGGCGGGAGATCTATGAGTGAGCTTTCAGGTACAGAAAATTAAACATCTTAGCCATCAGTCAAACCAACTCTGTCATCTAAAGGTTAAGGCTTTGCAGAGAGAGGAGTTCTGTTCTGTTCTGGGCCTACAGGGCTGAAGCTGGAAACACAGCTGGGAACTAAGGGGAGCTTGCCGAATAGAAGTATCATATTTAAACAGGATGCCTGGAGGGAGGAAAAATGGTGTTCTCCTCCTACCATTTTAGGTTCTCTGCTGGGTCTCTGTAACAAAGATTAACAAGAGAAAAGCTTACACATTTATTTAATACAAGTTTTATGTGACATGGGAGCCTTCATTAAAAAATGAAGACCCAGAAAAGCAGTTAAAAGTGAGCATTTTTATGCTAGGTTTGATGAAAAGTATAAAATCATTGGAAAACGTGAGAGAACAAAGGGTATTAGCTGAGTGTATAAACTGGGGGACACTTAGCAAAGTCTGTTTATTCAGATTCCTCTCATCCTCCCTCCATCTTCAGAGATAAGGATGCTTCTTTCTTCCAGGTTCAAAGAGGAAAAATGCTTCAGGGGAAGGTCAGAAAGTCCTTCCTGCACCCGCCTTTTCTCAAATGATTGTTCAGTTAAAATATTCAGTGTGCCAGGTGCCATATTTTGGAGTAATGTGTCCTGAATCTCAACATGTTTATCCACAGCGAAATATTGGAAACAGATGCTAGGAACAATTTGGCATTAATTGCCAGGTGTTGTCTTAGTTTCACTGAGATTTTTACATTGGGTGAGTTATTTAACTTCCTGGCACCTCAGTTTCTTCTTTAAAATGGGACTGTGGACATTCACTCATGATTGTGTGTGGAAGCCCTGAGCCCCTCCATTTGTGTGTTGTGTGCACCTTGAATGAAGCCCTTGCATGTACAAAGGCTGTGGGCTGTTGGGGGCTGTAACTGCTGCTTTGAGAAACGTTGGACTTCCTTACATCAAGTACCTCCTTTTTTGTTTTTGTTGTCTTCAGCTCTGGACCTTTCCGCTGTATTGTTAAGACAGAGGGTTTATAATGGTGGCACTAAGTCTTCTATTTTGAGGTTTGATAATTTGATTTAACAAGTGTAATTTAGCTTGGGACTTTTTGAAAGCTTTTTTTCCTTCTTTCCTTTGCTTCCTTTCCTCAGCTTCCTTTCCACCAACTGTTAATGGTTTTGCTTCCTATACATTTACTATGCAGACCAGTTTTAATGTTTCTATTTCCTTCCGCCCAGTGCTGGCCCTGTAACTTGGGAAAGGCTTTGCATCTGTGTGGGAGCCACTCCTGACTCCAACTTAAATTTACATGACATGTACGAAGGTGGCCATAACTAGCTTAACTGCACCTTCCCCCACCCCAACTGACAAAGCCGAACTCTCTAGAAAATTCCACTGCAGGCTTAAGAAATCTACATCCTGACTAGAAAATGTAAAACTGAAGATGGAACAAAAACTCGAGGCAGTAGTTTCCAGCCGACTCTGCCCAGCCGCCTCTCCTCTTACTTTAATAAATCTTCTGTATTTCTATCTGACTCGTGAATTCTTTCACGGCCCGCAAGCAAACAGCCACGACATGTATCTCCTGGGTTTGAAATCTCTCTGCTAAGGATTACTCTATGCGATTCTTTCTCATTCCATGCAGTTGCTTGCCTCACACTTGTCACCGTCCCCATACCTCACTGGGCAGTGTCTCCTGGCTCTTGAGGAAGAAATAAATTTTTCAAATTCACCTGAATGTGAAAAGGGACAGACCTGACTTCCAGGGAATCCCCTAATTGGCTGCTCAGACCCACCCCCCAACCCCCATGAGACTACAGCCCATCTGCTCCCACAGCTTCCTGAAGGCCCTTCAGCCTCTGAGCTGGCTTCCACATGTCCCGTACTCCTTTACACACATCTTAGACAGAATGTCTATCCTCAAACCAAGATTATCTATTTTGCCTTAAATTTTTGATGGATGAATTCTACCGTGTGTGCATATATATTAATATAATACATATTAACATAGAGGTCTCCCTAGCTTTTAATGAATGAATTATGTAACATATTATAGTTATATGTAATTGTATGATATAGTTATATAATATATACAGTTAACAATTAACTGTATGTCTTCCCACAAGAATGAGAGCTCTTTGAGGACAAAGGGTGTCTTTTCCATCTCTCTATGTCATATAGCTAGTACTTTAAATAAATGCTAATGAAATGAATGAATTTGTTACCAACTTGCTGTGGAAATAGATACCTATTATTATAGTTTTTCATTTTTAAATAGTTTTTAAAATAATAAAGCCCTCAGTTTTCTATAAGAAAGCAGGTGTTGGGGTGGAGGAAACTTTCCCCTTACCCCTTTAGTTCCTCTGGCTGGTCAAATAATTCAAATGACATACAGCAGATTAACAGGAGAAAATCAAATTTTAATACATGCACATGGGGAATTCGCATAAGCATGAAAATTCCTAAGACAGTGAGGCAAAATAAGGTATATATGTCATTTTGGACTAAGGAGGGAGAGGTTGGTAAGTCACAGGTAGATGAGAAGGAGCAAACATTTTTAAACAATTTCTTCAGGGCCGCGCAGAAACAGTGGGACACAAAGGGGAATCTAGCAAACAGATTTGTACTTGGGTCCTCCCTCCCTACTTAATTCTATGTGCTAATCATATGCTAAGGTCTCCTTCCCAAAGCAAATTTTTCTATCTGAATCTCTTTAGGCAAGTAAGGGGGAGGTTAAACAAAACAGAACAAAACCAAACAAACAAACACTCTTGCTGAGTTTGTTGGGCTTTAATTGTTTTCAGTTGGAAACAATCAGAATGGCAGGGTGGCACATTCCATGAGATACGCTCCTGATCCCCACACAGGAAAGAATTGACTTATAATTTGGAAGTTCTTTCTAAACAGATTACAAATTCCAGACCCATAAAGAGAAACACCCAAAAGGGGTGTTTTTAAATCTCTGTATTATCACAAAAATAAGATCATAAACAAATTCAAAGACAAACAACAAACTGAACAAAAATAAAAGCAATACAGGAGAGCCAGATGGTTAATTCTCTTCATTTGCAAAGCATTTACACAAATCAATAGAAAAAGATGAGCAAGCAAATAGAACAACGAGTAAGAGACAGAGGCAGCTTATAGAAGGAAGAAATACAGTGGCCAATAATCATATTGAAAGATCAATCTCATTCATAATTGGAGAAATGCAAATACAACTATATATAATTTTCTCTATTCAGATTGGCATTTTAAAAAAATTTACTAATACCCCATACTGGTCAGATTGTGAGTAAAGGAGCATATCCAAAGTTGAGAGGGTGTAAATGTGTGCAACTTCTGGGAGGGAAAGGTGGCCATATCAACCAGAGTTTAAAATGCATATGCCCTTTGACCCCAAATCCTACTGCTAGCAATGCTCCTTATGAATATATTTTTAATGTGCCATAAAATATAGAAAATTCAAGAATCCTCTTGCAAGGATTGTTTGTAAGAGCAACGAAAAGCTAAATTTGTTTCTTTTCTATAGCTTATATTGAAGAAGCTAATAAGTTTCACAAAATTAAACAAAAATTCTAGTAGTGTCTTGTGTTAGAAAATAGGGAACCTGATACATGCATTGGTCACAAAATTAATACTTTGATATTAAAATAATAACTATGTAGATGAGAAAGTAGCATTTGAATTCCCATAAAATGAAAACTGTACTCTCAAATATTTGAAAATTATGCCCTCATCACGGCCCTTCATGAATTACAAACTCTTTCCTTTAGGCACACAGATACCTCCCACCCTTCCCAGAACACTCCTGCACTGTCATTTCATAGACCCAGGCCCTTGTTTTGCTGTTCCTTCCACTGAAGTGCCCTCTCCCTTTCAGCCTCCCATGTCTGTTAGTTGAAATCCTACTCTGTTCTTCAAAGAACAGCTCATATGCCGTCTCTGTCACGCTGATCTACAAGCCTTTGCAGTACTTGGCAGGTAGTTTTTTTACTGTACTCCCTTAATTCAGGCTACAGTTAATTGATTGACAGTGGTTGACAGCACCACCCATGTCATTCCAGAATTCTCCAATGTATCCAGCACAGCTTTGTATATAGTGGATGCCGAATGAAGCAAACATAACTATATTCTTCTCTCAACTGATAAAAGGAGGAAAAACGGTAAGAAAGGGGAGATTCGTGCAGGCGGTTTGGTGGCAGAAGCAGGGCCAGATGGGTAATACCTCCAGTGGTGATCCTGTCAATCACCCGCTTTCAGGAAGAGTGGAAGCCCTGACTTGTAGCATATGCCAATTTCCTTGGTGTAAATACCCCCATGCTGGCTGATTTCACATTACCAACATGAAGTCACAGAACTCAGAGTTGGGAGGAGATGCACACAAGCTCTCTTAAGCCAAGCTGATCCATCACTTCAGTGTTTTGGTGTCCAAATTAAAAGTTACATCAGTCATTTGTATAGTGAAACACAAGCTATGTATCAGTGAATTTTAACTTTTCAAAGCAAATAGTAAAGTAACTTTATTTATATACCTTTAACATCTTCCTATATAATTTTTCAAATCATATTTTTGTCATATCTGTAACCTAACCTACACATGTAACCTGGCAGATAACCTAATATAGCTTTACCTTTATTTAGCATTTATAACTTTGCCTTGATTAACTTGTAACCCCATTTAGATCACTCTAGAATTTATAAGGTTGTGTAATACACATCTTGTAATTTGCTAAAAGTTTCACAGAAAGACCAAGACTAAGTCAGATGTTTATCCATACTTACACAATCTCTTATGTTGATGATTGCCAGTACTGTGTATCAGGAACAAGCCCAGGATATTTTGCAGGACCAGGATGTGAACCAGCTGAAACTGCCTGAGACTGGCTGAAGCAGTTTGAGGGACTCTCTAGTGATCACCTCTTGAACATTCCTCATTATATCCTCATTATAATACTAAAATCTCCACCCACCCAAGCGCAGAGATTTTCCGTCATTTTTGAACACGTTTTATGTATAGCCATGTTTTCTAACTGTGCGTGCACTGGAATGTCCCCACCTCTACATGCATTGACGAAGCCTATCTTAATGTTTATGCATGATTTCCCCCATAAAGACGGATCAGATGCTTTGTTTGGGACACAGTGCTCCAGGAGCAATCCCCGGTGTGTTCCTTGCTTGCTGGCTTGCAATAAAATTCCTTCTCGGGGCGGCCAGATGGCTCAGTTGGTTAGAGTGTGAGCTCTCAACAACAAGGTTGCCAGTTCAATTCTCACATGGGATGGTGGGCTGCACCCCCTGCAACTAAATATTGAAAATGGCAACTGGATTTGGAGCTGAGCGGCGCTCTCCACAACTAGATTGAAGGACAATGACTTGGAGCTGATGGGCCCTGGAGAAACACACTGTTCCCCAATATTCCCCAATAAAAATTTTTTTAAAAAATTCCTCTCGTAAAATCATCTCAGAGTTGTCCTTTTGCTGGCAACTACTGAGCATTTGGACCCGCTTTGGTCTGGTAACAGATCCTTTCCTTTACTCAGTGTACAATTTCTTCCCATTTCTAGAACTGCTCTAAACCTATCCAATTCACAATGTGACCAAGACACAGAAAGGACTGGCAGAAATAAATTTTTAAAAACTGCATATTTATTCATTTATGATACTATGTAGCTATATGACGACCCTACTTTTCCTTTTCTTCCCTTCCTCCTGAGTTTAGGGAGTAAGATGGAGAAGAGGATGGAGCAGAAGACATCTAGAGGAAACAAATAGCCTTAGAGTGGGCTTGTAAGGTGATCCTTTCTCTGTGATTTTTTGGCTGATGCTGAATTGAGTGTCTAATGTTAATAGAGATGAAACAAGAAAAACAATGCACTGGAATCATTATAATTATCTTTTCACTACAAAACTGCTTTCTACCACCCTTCCAATAAGTAACTATTCTTGATCCCCCTCATGCTACCCACAATGGCCATTATCTTATGGACATATTCATGTTTTTAGCATATCGTTGCTCACAAAACCTTCAGTGAGTAAAATAGTACAATGCCTATATCATTGTGTTTGAGCATATGTATTCAGAATCAATACTTGAATTTTTAAAATTTGCTGTTTTCAGGGCTCCGTGTACAAGGCATCTGATAAGAATGACTGTAAACGTCTATGATAATTTTCCTCGAGTATGATCTTGGCATTCAGACATAATGCTTATGACAGACCCACATCATTTGGTAAACTGATTGAAAACCAAGAGCTCATAGGGAACGGTCCTTAATCTAGCAGCTTTTCTATCCATTTGTGAGCATATCCACATGTGGGTCTTTGAGGGAGAAAATACAGTAAGAAATGAGGTCAAGCTGGGATTTTCAAACTAAGATATAGCAGCTCTAAATGAAGGCGCATGAGTCTTTGCCTTTCTGTTGTGTGAAAAATCTGCCAGGGGCTAAACTTTGTTGTTAGATTAGCTTCAACAGCACAACAGGCTAGCTGGGGTAGGAAAGAGCAGGGAGGAAGTCACATCAGTCTGAGGAAGTAGGGACACTGAGAGCAACTCAACATATGCAAATGTAATGCAACTTTTCAGAGGGAATTTGTTAAGTTACTTCATTAGCACTGAGGCCAAGGGCAATCCAGAGCTAATGCAAAGTAGATCTGTGGGTTTCCTTTTGTTTGCTTCCAGGTCTTCAGGGTGAGAGGGATAAAGGGGGGAGTAAAGGGGTGAAAAAGCAGACAGCGATGTCCTTGAAAGGGAGCAGAACCTGTGAGCTCTTGCAAGCCCTTTTGGCTTGAATACCAGCTTTTGTCTCCTAAGGGCCATTGCTTGGCTCCCTGAGAGTCGGAGTAATGAAGCACTTGATTAAGACCTCATTAAAAGTTCATTGACATTCAGCATGGCTGAAGCCTCACTGCGGCCCAGTGAGGTGGAAAGAGGATGGGACCGGCCGCGAAGCATAATATCTGGGTTTCAGTGCCCTTTCTGCCACTTTATAGCTTTGTTTTCTTGGGTAAATTTTTTAATTTCTCGGGACACCACTTTTCTCGTCTCGAAATAACTAACTCTAATTCAATGCTCCTGTTAGTACTTTAAGAGATGTAGTTATTTTGCGTGTCCTCATTCTCAGCACCCACCCTTTCCTGTCTATAGCTGGTAGGACAGGCCCTTTAGGATCAGCCAAGGACATTTATTTCTTGTATCACAGCACTATGAAGCTTCCTGAGACAGGAAAGACCTCTGAAAAATATACCAGTTTATAGGAAAAAACAAGAGCCTCTGGGCTGACAGATGTGGATGCAATCCACTTGGCCCCCAGAAAGAAGAGAGTGCCGGCAGCCTAAAGCATCTCCGCACTGTTGGTCAGATACTTCCTCCTCCTTTGTGAAGGAGAGAATGAGGAGGTATTTGTAGATGACAGTGATAATCAGGTATCCCTTTTGCCCAAATTCAAGCTCTTGGCATCCGATCCACGGAATAAGCATAGCAGCAAATCCCAGCGTGTATTACAGGGCACACTCATTCTTCTAGATATTTGGTGTCTACCAAGGGTGCGGGAGGCAGGGAAGTCAGGGCTGCTTTCCTCCAAGGAGCTGAGCCATCTGCAAGGCCACTTCCACCTCCATATGGCTCCAACTCGGCCAGTGGAACTTAACACTCATGTTTTGTTTTGTTTCGTTTGTTGTTTGGACTCAGATCTGTTAAAAAAAACAAAATTCAACTGAGCAAGTTTTAAACACCTTATTGGTTTTATTCACCAATTCATGAATCAGGCAGCATCCCATCTAGCAAACAGAAAGGAGCTCTGAGGAGCTGTTTCAAATGAAACAAAATGAAAGACGTCTATAGGCAGAAGGAAGCAGGAATAAGGAAGTCATACTTGGCAAAAAAGTGGGTTGGTTATTGCAAGGTTACTTTCCTTTAGGGGATGAAAGAAGCCTATCAGACAGATTACCTAACTAGTGCTGATCAGGTGATTCTTCTCTGACTGGTTTAAGATTCCATGTCTGGGTGAATAGAAACTGTAATTAAGTCTTGGTTTGGTGATGTGAGGCTTAGCATAAGCAGCTGCATTTTGGGCCTGAAAATGGTCTCTTCTTCTCTGGTACCCTCCTTCGGCTCTGAAAATCATTTCCTCTGAAAATTCTGTGGGAATTTCCATTCCTTAACATCACCTCCAACCTCAAGTAGCCTCTCATTTTTCCTTTTTTGCCTATGATTGGTGACTTTCCTTGTTCTGAGCAGGGGAAAGATTCTTACTTCCTCGCTAATTTGTCCCATGCTTCAATAGATGGTATAAACTTCACGTCTGATTCCTCAACTTACAGCCAAGTTTCTAAGAAATCAAAGTTTTTCTTCTTTCTCGCTGAAGAGTGATGGCTTTTAAATCTGTATTTTGGCTATAGACTTATAAGGGCCTGCTTCAGAGCTCAAAGTCAGTGAATAAATTATTTGTTCTCTCTGATTCTTTCCTATGCAGAGGGCAGTATTTGTAGAGTCCCAAAGGCTACATGACTGGTGGTGATGACAATGGCAGTGTCTGCAGGAAGAGTGGTTAGAGGTAATTGCTATTGGTGTTTTTAAAGGCAAATTAATTACCACTGTTCGTTCTTTTCCTCCCAAGTGCAGAATGAATAAAACACATAGCAATCAGATCCACATATATATTAGTTTGATTACTGATAAAAACTGGGTTGGATGATGTGGTCTAGATGCACAACTAAATGGGCTTGCTAATTTTTGCAAATTCCCTGAATTTAATAATTTGCCCCCCTAGTCAGGGGCCCGGCTTGAAGCCCTCCCTATAATGTTATTCCATGGAGAAACAGAGGAGGTTTATATTCTGTGCACAGGCTGGTTCCAAAAGAGATCCATCAGGGCTGGTATCTTCTGCAGCACTCATCAATTAAGTCCTTCCTCCTCCTTTGTGAAGGAGAGAATGAGGAGGGAAGAAAAGAGTTGGAAATTTCCTTAAAACATGAAGAACTGAAAAACAATTCAACACCGAAACATTATTTGCTAATAGTATCATACTAGAGTTCTGAATTCAATTTGCTAACATTCTATTTCAATGTTATTGCATCTGTATTCATGAGTTAAATTATTTTCCACTTGTATTCTTTGAGCAATCCTTTTAAGTTGTATTCAAGACATTGTGGTGTCATGGTGTGCAATATGACCTCAGTTTGCCCTTCCAGACCTACTTCCACCTTTCTCCACCTGCTTCCTGACCTAGGAGGCTGACTGGCATGAACCACATCAATGAATTCCATTAACCTATGGCTTCCATTTGGGTTTGGCCAGTGAGGAACCCAGAAGGGAAATTGGTGGTGGTGGTGGGGGCGGGGGTTGTGTGGTCAAGGGAAGCTGTTTAGGTCCCATGAACAAAAATGGCAGCTCTTGTCAGGCCCTCCAACTAGGTTCTGATAATCACCCTTTTCCCTGTCCCTTCAAGCCGAGGGTTGAAAACAGGACTGTCGTACCCATCTGGCATTGCTATACCCTCCCCACCCCTTTATTGAATACTCTTCAAATTACCTAATGTGAATGTGACATCTGTTTTCTGCTGAGAAAGTGACTGACACCTGTGGTTAAGCTAACTTAGTAAAATGAACTGGAAAACCTTTTGTTTTTATCTGTGCTCTGAAACATATTAAATATTACAAGAATTTTCTAGTCTTTGAAGGTCAAAGAACTAACCTTTAGTGCCCTCTTGGCCTAGTATTTTAGGGATGGCAAAGTTCTTTGACAAATGTTTAAAAATTTTCTCATGGTTATTGCTTTATTTACGTTTCTTCTTCTTGCATCGTTTGGTAACTGATACTTCCTTTAAAGGCATTTATTTCTTTAAGAATTTTAAATTTATTAGCATGGAATTATTTACAGAATCTTCTTTTACAGTTTCATCTACTCGGAACCTATGGTCACCTTCCCTGTCTCACTCCTAATGTTATGTATTTGTTTTCCCTTATGGTTTTGGTTAAGTTTACTCCAGTTGTGTGTGTGTGTATTGTGTGTATTAGTTTTCTTTTAATATAAAGTTAATTAATTTATTTTTTTTAATGCTCATTGCAACCCACTAAATTAATGTAATGACCTACCAACAAGTTAGGCTCTAGAGTTTGAAAAACACCACTACAGAGAAACTTGTGCATATGTGCACCAGTTTGCATAAGTGAGGATATTTAGAGAAGCACTGATTTAAAAAAAGAGAAAAAAAAAACTGAAGCAAAACTGGCCATTGACGGAATAATGGCCAATAAACTGTGGTACTTTCACACAATGGAAAATTATTCAGAATGCCAGTGAATGAGATACAGCTATTTAAATCCACCTCAATGAATCTCAAAAACATGATGTGGAACAAATTACAGAAGACTTCTTGCAGTGTGAGTCTATGTTCACAATTATGAAGAGATATATACATAATTGGTAAAACTGTTCAGACAAGCAAGAGAATAATAAGCATAATTCAGGAAATGGTTATTTAAAGGGTAATTTGGGAAAGTGAGGGAAATTAGAGGAGATAGCAAGGAGGTTCAAGAAATTTGGTAGTGTTCTATTTCTTAGTAAAGCATTTACAGGTCTTTATTTTATCATTTTGCATCATAACTTAAATATGCTATTCATGTCAGTGGTACCTCGGTTTTTTAACGTAATCCGTTCCAAAAGACCTTTGGAGTTCTGAAACAGCCGAAAACAACAGACAGCTAGGCCTCAGGATCTTGCACTCAGCGGAACCACATGACATGTTCGACTTCTGAGGCGTGTTCGAAAACTGAAGCATTTACTTCTGGGTTTACGTCAACGGAGATGTTCGAAAACCGAGGTACTACTGTATTTCTGGATGTTCACATAGTTCATTTAAAAAGTGTGTTAAACTTTTATAACTGTCCCATGGATATTTGATGAATAGTCTTGTTATGGAGCCCAGATTCGGTGATGATTGCTGCTTGAGATCTAAAAATTCGAGAGACAAGAATTGTTGAGGAGAAAAGGTGTTTTCTTTATTTTGGATGCCGGCAGCCAGGGAAGACTGCGGACTCCTGAGAAATGCCATGTTCCTTGAGTTGAAGATACTTAAGGGAGTTTATAGGCATACAGGTCAGGATAAGAACAAAGAGAAGTGGGGGAGTTGGTCAGGTTCCAGGGCAGATGCCACTTCCTGGGGTCTGATCTGTTTCAAGATAATGTTATCTCCAGACTTAGGGGCTTCATGCAGCACTAGTAAAAACTGCAAAGGAATTGCAAAATGGATTCTGGTGCCTGAATGCCTGAGGACTAAGGAATTAGTTTTTCTGGTTAGTGCTCTGCTGATTAACTGGAATAGTGAAGTACGTGTAGCCTTGAGAAAAGGAACAAAGCAGAGCCATTAAATCAAGCAGTGATGGAGAGAAACGAAGAGAAAATAGCTGAATAATAAATGATGAGGTGTATCAAGATACAGGCTAAATTATTGATTTCTTAAGTGTAACCCTTACAGTCTCTTTTTGAAGATGAGAAAGCTCTACCTCTCTTTCAACTGTATCTCTTAATTTTTGTCTATCTGATGTGTCTTTAGTATTTTTAAAATCATAATTATATTTATCATTCTGCTTTTAACTGTTTTTGCTTCATATATTTCATGTGATGTTATTTGACACATAAAATCTTGTGATGTTATATTTTTATTGTGCAGTGATTCATCAATAAAAAAATCAACATTCCTTGTTCCATTATTGCCTTTTGACCTAAATTCAACTTCATCTGATATTAATATTCTTCTTCTGCTTTATTCTATTTACATTTGTCATTCGAGGTGTCATGCAGGATCTCTGGTCCTGCTCCCCACATAGGAACGCAGGATATGGTGAGGCCAAAAAGGAACACACCCACGGAGCCATAGATAGGGGAGTCATACCACCATATTCTCGCTGGCAGCTGGGTTGGAGACACAAGAAGCAGGATCCACACAATCTGCAACCTTCCATCCACTTCTTTGCCAACCAACCCACTTGCTAGCTGCAATGCCCCATGCTAACTGCAATCCGCTCTTGCTAGCTCAGCCACCATCTTCTTGCTAGCCCCCATTTTCTGCTAGCGTAGCCTCAGCAGTTACATTAGTGGCCAATGGCTCACTGGTTACAGCTGACTGCCAACTAGCCACAGCTAATGGCCATCCAATCACAGTTGATGGCCATTTACTATCTGAGCCAGCACCTTTCCACGTGAAACCGAGAACCTGGATACTGCACTCCTGGCTCTGTCCCCACAACATTGCCTCATCTCTTATTTTAATCTTTATGTATCATTGTTTCCTTTGCAGTTTTTGTCTTTTCCTGGCTCCTATTATATAATGTTGTTCCTTTTCTTTCGTTACAAATTATGTGGATGTTATACAAACTTTTACTATTCTATTGGTGATAACTTATGAATAAAAATAATTTTCTACATACTATTTAATGTTATCCAGATTTTTTTAAAGAGCTGCTTTCCCCCCTAATTTTTAACATTGAAAATCAGTCATTCTTGAGTAAGATGAGATATGCAATTTGCTTTTACTTCTATTCTTTCCTCCAGACCCACATATCTCAGTTTGTGTTGGTTATAAACTAATGTTTTAGATAATAATTTTTCTAGTAAACTTGATTTTTAATGATGTAACTTCTATTGAAGAATTATTTTTGACACTTTTGTAGTTTTATGACAATATCAATAAGAACTGTTTATATTTCACTCTGTATTTTATTGGTCTCATTTCATTTATAACACTTCTTCCCTATTCTAAACTTTCTTATTTGTATTTAATCTCCCATTAGGTTGTAAAAATCGTTATTTGACAATAATTTTAGAAAATGTAAAGGAAGAGTATTGTTGGTGAACATGTGACATTACATTGATTGGAGTTTTGGGTTCACAAGCATTTTCCCTCAAAAATTTCTAGAATATTTTCTGTGGTACCTGACATTTAATGGTGCTGGAAAGGGTAAGGACACTTTTTTTTTCATTTTTAAGTAATAATATATATTTTAAATTAATGTAGGCTGTTTTTTAAACTTTAAAATTCAAAAGTTTCAACAGAATATTTCTAGATTCTTTTTTATAATTCTGCTACTCAGTGAACACTTCCCCATCTAAACACACTAGTTGTTCTTTCTTCATTGAAACAAATTTCTTTGTTTCATTTTTTTTGATCATTGCTTATAATTTATTTGCTCTCTTCTTTCTCTATGGATTTTCTAGTCATATGCATAGAGATGCAGTGCAGCACAGTGATTATAAACATCAGATCTGGAATCAGTAAATCTGGATTGGAATCCTAGATTTGCCAGTTACTAGCCACATGACCTTAGGCCAGTTAATTAATTTATCTAAACCTCAGTCTGTTTATCTAAAAATGGAACAATAATTGCACTTACTTAATGGGTTGTTGACAGAATTAAATAACACGTCAAAAGCTTAGCATAGTGCCTGGCCCTTTTTTAAGCGCTTCATAAGCGTTGCTTACCATTATTATTGTGCTTTCCGGATTATGGGATATTTGTCAAATTCATTTTGTTTTTATGCAGTTGTTCCATGAGGCACAATATTTTTTGTTATACTTGGCCATCCAGAAACTGTGTACTACTTTCTCATGTTTGGCAACATCTTCATTATTTCAGTCTTTGCTCCCCTGGGTATAAGTAAGAAATTCACTTTCCCAGACTCCCCTGTAGCTAGGACACACACATATGACCTAAGGTTCACCAACAATATTTATTTATAAGAGACTATGAGATTTTATAATATGAAGTCACAGGCACCAATTGGAAACCCTTTCTGGTGCAAGTAGGAGATATAACATCTAGCTTTCAGGCTACATTGGTTCTAGAAGTTGTATCCAATGCCCAGCTGTAATAAGAAAGAAGTTGAGATCTCTATGCTCGATAGGGGTAGTAATAGTGTCTTCGTGGACACTGCTCTCATATGGTTTAAACTGGTCATTGTTACTGACTCCATAGCCTTATTCTCTGGCCCGCTTGGAGAGTTGAATGAGGTAGCTGATTACTATGGGCCGAATTGTGTTATACCCCCAAATTCATACCCTGAAGCCCTAACCCTCAGACCCTCAGAATGTGACTACATATAGAAATAAGGCCTTTAAAGAGATGAGTTAATTAAAATGAGACCATTAGGTTGAATCCTACTCCAATATCACTGGTGTCCTTATAAGAGATTAGGACACAAAAGAGACACCAGGGGTACTCTGCCCAGAGAAATGACCGCGAGAGGACACAGTGAGAAGACAGCCATCTGCAAGCCAAGAACGGAGGCCTCAGAAGAAACCAACCCTGCTGACACTTTGATCTTATACTTCTAGATTCCAGAATTGTGAGGAAATAAACTTTTGTTGTTTAATCCACCCAGCCTGTGGTATTTTATTATGGTAACCTGAGCAAATTAAGACATTGATATTGTTCAATATGTCTATTTCCTGTTTGAATTTGCTAAAATGGTCTTGGTTGTTTGAAACTAAGAACACTGATTCTGCACATTATGCAGTTGTAGAAATGGTTTCCACTTTTGATATGGCTGAGTAAATTCCTATTGGACAAATCCTTCTGCAGATTATAACTATAAACTCTGGACATTTTTAAAATAAAAAATAATTTAAAAAAAATTTTTCAATGCACCTGAAAGACCAAAAGCAGACATATTCTGGAAGGAACTTGACATTTGACAGGTGAGAATAGCTCTGGATGTTTCCCATTTTTACAACTTTTAGTCTAAAAATAGGCCCCAAAATTTACCATGTAGAGATGGCCAAAGATTTAATGAAAAACCTGCCTTTTTTTTTTTTTTTTTTTTTTTTGGCCCAAAGCACTAGAAGAGTTTGAAGAAACCACAATGACTAGAGAGTGAAGAAGGAAACTTAGAAAAGACAGAGCCAGAGGAGGGAGCCCCAGGTTCTGTGTATATACTTGAATTAAATTTCTGGTTAATTCCCAAAACACACATGTATGGGACAAATTCCAAGCACTTATCTTAGGATAAAATAACTGAACTAAAATTTGAGGTGTTGCCCAAGAGTCACAATTTGCTGTTTTAGTCCTACCAAATGAGTTTCCAACTAAAACAAAAAAACAACAACAATCAATCCTCTTCAGAGGAATATTAAAAAATCCAGTCTTTACAACATAATATTATCATGTCCAGAATACATTTCAAAACTGTGAAAAAAAACAGAAAATGTTAGCCATTTCCATGAGACAAAACAATCAACAAATATTACTCCAAGATGACCCAGATATTTAAGTTCGGATTTTAAACCATCATTATGACTATGCTCTAAGAAGGAAGTGAAAATATACTCACAATGAATGAAGACGGTAATTTTCAGTAGAAGTATATCAACAATAATAAAAGCCAATGGAAGTTCTACAACTAAAAATATATATTTGAAATAATTATGTAAATACATATATAAAGATATAGCCATGTATGGGTATCTAAAATAAGAAAAGAAAGTGAGCAATAGCTTCCACAAGGAAAACGTTTTCTTTTAGTCTAGATTGTTAGTTATGTAGAACCTGGGAGAGAGCACCTTGGCACATGACCCTTCAAAGGCTGCCAGATTCTACATGAGAGAGTAAAAAGAAGAGATGGAATAGGTCTACTGAATCCATTGGCAGTAATTGTCACTAAAGTTGCCTTATTTTGCCAAATAGAACTTTATTTTTAAGTTGACCTTCTACTATCACTATAATTTCATTTAAAAAGAGAAATTTACAAGTAAAAAGCATACAATTTCAGAATACATGACAATCCTTCCCCAAAAAAGATATAGTTTGCAATCTTACATTGATGCATCAAAAGGGGGGAGGAGTAGAGAGGAGGATATGTTTGAAAAATACCGCAATAGAACCACAACTCAAAATATTATTGGATGATACTGCATCATATGTAATAGTTCCCTTGACAAAAATCTTTCCATTTCAAATCTGTATTTTACATTATGATGTGTTTTGATAGTTTATATTTTAAGCCAGTCAAAATATGAAAATCCAGTTTCATGTAGATTTTTTTTTAACGAAACAAAATCTCTAATGTTATTTCACTTAATTTAGAATATTCTGAGTTAACAGAATTCTCAAGAAGAAAAACTCAACCTCTTCTTGGACCTTTTTACCTACAGGCTGGAAAGAAAGCAGGTGACAGCAGGAAAGATTCAGATGGTAAGGGCTGTGGGAATAGGGCTAAAGATGCTCCCTGATCAGTGGTTTCACACCTATGGTGCAATGTGGCCCAGAGCCACAGGAGTTTACTGCAAGGTGACAATTTTGATATGGGTGAGCCATGGGAAAATATTTAGTACCTACTGATCTAGTGTCCTAAGGAAATATAGCATACAGGTTGTGGCTTGTCAGTTAAGATATTTGAAACCCAAGCTTGCATCCTGGAATTGCAGTTGGGCCATCAGGGATGGTTAATACTTATGAATTAGAGTCCAAGGCTCTAGAGTGCTTCAAAGTTTCTTCAGGTTCATCCATGGTCTCCTTCAATCTTCCCTGCCTCCCAGGCCGGAAACTGATGTCCCAACCTTTCAGCATCTGCCAGGCTCACTTGTCCTCTCAACAAGCCTACATGTAAAATTGGTATTGCACTAAACCTTCTGAAATGGATGATTGTTTAATTGGGGGAAAATATATGTAAACTCTCCTAGAGCAGAACCCTGTAGCATGAATCTATTTCCTCAACATTTTCGTATCTTCGAATTCATGTCTTCTAATTCTGATGATTTTCAACACAGATCAATGTGTTTACTGTCTTCATTTTTAAAAATTTGACAATGGTTTTGCCCTCATGCACTCTCACATTGTTTTCATAACTCACGTTTTACAGATGCAATGTCATCATGAATCTCATTAAAACACCTATTGGAAGATGTTTTTTCCTGAAGTTCTTTTCATTTCATAGAGTAATTTTACTTCAAAAGAGAGCATTTTGCTTTATACCATATTGTTTCTTTTCTTGAACAGCTGTATTTCTTCAATTGATTCTGACTTCTGTGTTTTTCCTTCCAGTCTTTCAAAAGGTATTGATCTAGTATTTAAAACGGAGATGGATTTTTCCAGGAATTTCCACTTTACTATTCAACCCTTCTGGGAAAAAGCAACTGTTTAAATTTACTGTCACTTTGTCACATAAATATCCAGCAGCTTGAAGAAATAAGGGCATTTTATCCCTTAGTCAGAGAAGCCCTTTTTCAACTTGTTGTAGGTAGTTAGAAGCTGTCTGGCCACCAATCCCAAACCCTCAGTAACACATCTATTTTTGTTAGAACCCATGTGTGGTAGCACCCCTGCTTTATGCCAGCCAGCACCATCTGCACCACGAACATGCCAGGAGTGAGCAGCACAGAGAATCTCCCGCTGCGTGATCTTCAACACCAGATGCTTTCCCTGGAGGTGCAGGTAATATTTGCATTCCAACCCATCTGCTATGACTACAGGACCCAATGTTCATCCTCTTCACCAACCCTCTTTGATCTACATTAGAAGGTATCAAAGAATGTTTCCACTTATTTCTTAAATGAGCTGTTCTTTTTCACATGTAAAACATATTAGTGGAACATTCTCTTCGAACAATTGGGTAGTGAGCAAATATACTATGAGATTTCTAGTATGCAGTTTCATGTTATGTGGATACAAATGTTTTCTTATTTTTAGGTTAATTTGATAATCCCAAAATTTTGAGGCTTAACGATACATATAAAGAACTAAACATGTGTGATAATTACTCAGTGATAATCTATAGAGCACCTTTACTCAGTAATACTCTATAGTGCACATGTGATTTTGTCTAACCCTTTCCTCAAGAAGTCACTCTTTCATTTTTTTTTTGTTTTTAATTTTTTTATTAGCTTCAGGTGTACAAACCAACATAATAATTAGACTTACATACCTCACAAATTAATAATAACTCTAATATGTCTAGTACCCATCTGACACTACATGTAGCTATTACAATATTATTGGCTATATTCCCTATGCTATAATATATATCCCTGTGACTGTTTTTTTAATTATAGTTGACATTCAATATTATTTTATATTAGTCTCAGGTGTACAATGTAGTAGTTAGACATATATATATATAATTTATGAAGTGATCCCCCAATAAGTCTAGTACCTATCTGACACCATACATAGTTATTACAATATTATTGACTACGTTTCCCATACTGTATTTTACATCCCCGTGAATACTTTTTAACTATCAATTTGTACTTCTTAATTCCTTCACCTTTGTCATCCAGCCCCCTATCCCCCTCCCATCTAGTAACCATCAGTTTGTTCTCTGTACCTACGGTTCTGTTTCTGTTGTGTTTGTTCATTTTTCTGTTCTTTAGATTCCACACATTGTCTTTCTCTGTCTGACTTTTTTCACTTAGCATAACACCCTCTAGGTCTACGCATGACACAAACGATAAGATTTCTTTTTTTTTTTTTTTATGGCTGAGTAATATTTTATTGTACCATTTCTTCTTTATCCAATCATCTACTGATGGGCACTTCATTTGATTCCATATCTTGGCTATTGTAAATAATGTTGCAGTGAACACAAGGGTGCATATATCTTTTCGAATTAGTAATTTGGATTTCTTTGGATAAATACCCAGGACTGAAATTGCTGGGTCATAATGTAGTTTTATTTTTAATTTTTTGAGGAATCTCCATACTGTTTTCCATAGTGGCTGCACTAATTTGCAATCCCACCAATAGTGCACAAGGGTTCCCTTTTCTCTACATCCTCACCAGCACTTGTATGTTGATTTATTGATGATGACTATTTGACAGGTGTGAGGTGGTATCTCCCTATGGTTTTTATTTGCATTTCTCTGATGATTAGTGACGTTGAGCATCTTTTCATATGTCTATTGGCCGTCTGCATGTCCTTTTTAGAGAAATGTCTATTCAGGTCCTCTGCTCATTTGTTAATTGGATTGTTTGTTTTCCTGGTGTTGAGCTGTATGAGTGTTTTTGTTTTGTTTTGTTTTTAATAGATTTTGGATGTTAACCCCTTATCAGATATATCATTAGCAAACATCTTTTCCCATTCAGTAGCATGTCTTTTTGTTTTGTTGATGGTTTCCTTTGCTGTGCAAAAGCTTTTTAGTTTAATGTAGTCCCATTTGTTTATTTTTCCTTTTGTTTCCCTTGCCCAACGAGATATATCAGTAAAATATTACTAAGGGTAGTATCTGAGAGCTTACTGTCTATGTTTTCTTCTAGGAGTTTTATGGTTTGGGTCTTACATTTCAGTTTTTTTTAAATAAATTTTAATTGGGGAATATTGGGGAACAGTGTGTTTTTCCAGGGCTCATCAGCTCCAATTCATTGTCCTTCAATCTAGTTGTGGAGGGCGCAGCTCAGCTCCAAGTCTAGTCGCTGTTTTGCATCTTTAGTTGAAGGGGGTGCAGCTCACCATCCCATGAGGGAATTGAATCGGCACCCTTGTTGTTGAGAGCTCGCGCTCTAACCAACTGAGTCATCCGGCCACCCCTCTGGAAGCTCAGTGGTAGCTGGTTGTCTTCAATCTAGTCGTGGAGGGCGCACCTCACTGGCTCATGTGGGAATCAAACCAGCAACCCTGTTGTTCAGAGCTTGCACTTTAACCAACTGAGCTATCTGGCCACCCCACATTTAAGTCTTTAATTCATTTTGAGTTTATTCTTGTTTATGAAGTAAGAAGGTGGTCCAGTTTCTTTCTTTCTTTCTTTCTTTCTTTCTTTCTTTCTTTCTTTCTTTCTTTCTTTCTTTCTTTCTTTCTTTCTTTCTTTCCTTCTTTCCTTCTTTCCTTCTTTCCTTCTTTCCTTCTTTCCTTCTTTCCTTCTTTCCTTCTTTCCTTCTTTCCTTCTTTCCTTCTTTCCTTCTTTCCTTCTTTCCTTCTTTCCTTCTTTCCTTCTTTCCTTCTTTCCTTCTTTCCTTCTTTCCTTCTTTCCTTCTTTCCTTCTTTCCTTCTTTCCTTCCTTCCTTCCTTCCTTCCTTCCTTCCTTCCTTCCTTCCTTCCTTCCTTCCTTCCTTTCTTTCGGAATTCTCACGATTTTTACTGCCAGATATTGTGGGGACTCCTCTTCCTAGCACAGGACCCCTGGGCTGGGGACCCCGTGTGGGGCTGGGACCCCTCACTCTACAGGGGAGATCTCTGCTGCCAAAGTGTCCCTCCTGGTACTTAACCACTACCTGCAGGTTTAGGGTAAGCCTGTTTCATGTCTCCACTCCTCCTGCCAGTCTGGATGTGGCCTTTTCTTTATATCTTTAGTTACAGGGATTCTATTTAGCTATTCTTCAGGTGTTTCTTAAGGTTGATTACTCTGTAATTTAGTTGTGATTTTAACGTGATCATGGGAAGTGGTAGACGTAGCATTTACCTATTCCACCATCTTGGATCTTTTCTCCACTCCTTCATTTCTTATCCACGTGGTTTAGTGCAACTAAGCCCATTTCTAGTACTACAGGCGTGAACGCATGATGCAGGCCTGGCCAATTAGTTTTCCAGTCCCCACCCACACTGGTCCAGAGATGGACACATGATCCAGACTAGGCCAATCAGAGTCCTCCCCAAGACTTGGCTTTGTAGGAGCTATCACAAAAGATGTTTCTCTTTCTCTGGGGTCAGGAGTGCTAAGGACCATATGGGCTGGTAGCTGCTGGAGGCCATCTTGAAGCCATGTGGAACAAACCTATCTAAGAAAGTTTCCAATCAGAAGCAAGAATTTCCAGAAGATGAAGAAAGTGACAGAATCCTGATGGTGTTGTTAAAGCTCTGTTACCATGTGTGCCTGTGTTGAAAAAACTTAAGTCTTTCCTCATGCATGTCTCTTTTACTTGCACACTACCAACACAATCACAACACGAAACCACATGTGTGGGAGTTTGCCCTACCAAGAAATTCTCTGTGACACCAGCTGGGTGCCCTATAGTTTAACTCAATGCTGACACTATCTACCTGGAGATAGTGTCAGTTACCACAGGTTAAGGGCTCAGTCTCAACAGACTGTCCTCCACTTTAGAATCCATTTGCAAGTAGTAGTTCCCCAGGTTACCCTCAACGTCAGTCTGACTTGGCTACAAATCAGAGGTTCTCGTGACCCCCTTTTCAGGCTCGATTAATTTGCTAGACGAGGTCACAGAACTCAGGGAAACACTTGCTTACATTTACCAGTTTACTAAAGGCTATGATAAAGGATACAGATGAACAGACAGATGAAGAGATACAAAGGGTGAGGTCTAGGAGGGTCCCTAACATAGCAGCTTCCATCCCCGTGAAGTGGGGGTATGTGACCTTCCTGGTTTGTGAATGTGTTCAACCACCTGGAAACTCTCCAAGCACTATACTTTTGGGATTATTATTGAGGCTTCCTTATAGGTATGATCAATTATTAACTCGATTTCCAGCCCCTCTCCCCTCTCTGGAGAATGGAGAGTAAGGCTAAAAATGCCAAGCTTCAAATCATGACATCCCCCATTCAGAAGACATCCAGAAGCCCACCCATAGTTGTCTCATCAGAACAAAAGACCTTTCTATCACTCAGGAAATTACAAGACTTTTAGAAACTCTGTGCTAGGAACCAGAGGCAGAGAGAAATATGTATTTTCCATTATCTCACCGGGCCTGATGCCAGATCTGCTTTCTTAGACTTTCCAGTTACAAATGCTAATATATTCCCTATCTTATTTCAGCTACATTTCAGTTAGATTTCTGACATTCACATCCAAAGTAGTCTGACCATTATGTAATCTGACTTACCTGCTTCTGATTTCTCTTCTCATCGGTAAACATTTTAATAAAATAACCTTTTTATATTTCACCTAATTTATGTAAATTATGTCCTACTCCATATTTCATATTTTAGCTGTCAATCTCTCACTGTCAATAAATAACAAGATAATGAGAAGTGGAGGGCTGAATAAAATTAACATTCACTGAGTACATGTTATGTGTCAGGACCCAGGCTAAGCCCTTTATATCAGGCATCTTATTTAGTTTTTGCAACCATCCTTTGTTGTTACATTTAATTCTCACAGTGATTCATGAGGTTGATATTATTTTAATTGTTGTATAGATAAGACCCCCAGAGTTTCTAAACTGAATTTTAAGCTTTTTTGCCACCATCACTTGCCCTCCCTCCTCCACCACTTAATTTACCTCATAAGAATGAGGATATAGTGAAGTCAGAACACAACAGGGTGAGGGACACTACATTACCACATTTAGATTTCATGAAAATCCCTGACTTTAATAGCATTGTCTCCTTAATTTTAATATACATTTTTTTGCATTGTAAAACTTTTAAAATTACGATATGTCTACAATTCATGTCATATTTAATGAACAGATTTGTTTTTCTTGAGAACCTTTTATTAAAGCAATGGCATATCATACACTAGAGGCATGTGAGAATTAAGGAAATAAGGTAATAAATCTCCCTAGACCATACCATTTATTTCTTCCTTAGTTCATCGGATGGGTTTCTCAGCTTGCAGTCAACTGAGGCTAGTCTGGAGCCTTTAGATAGAATTGACACTGAGAGAAGTAGACTTGCCACCCCAAATTATGTCACTTTGGCATTTTGATTATTTTTGAGCTAGAGACAATTGAAAAACAAAAAATGCAGGGAGAAGCTTTCTCTAAACTTCCCTTATCTGCCTAAAGACAGATACTCCAAAAAGAACTCAGTTGTCATAAATTCCCTCCCTACTTTTCATCAGCCAGGGAGAACTGGCTCATCAGAAGAAAGAAAACTAGACGTCGACCTCACACCCAGGCACACTTCGTCACTAATTATCATACTTTCTATCTATTCTTCTAAGGGTCCATTCATGTTTTCTAAAAGTCATTTATTCTCCCTTAAGAGGCCTACATTCCTCTTTCTTTTCTCTATTAAGATGAAGTTTAAGTCTAAATTTTAAGCCATCTCAGAGAATTATTGATTTCTCCTTGGGTCTCCCCCATGTATACCTAAGGTATCCATGTTGATAAACTTCAGTTTGTTTTTCTCTTGTCTATTGTTGTGGGAGTCTCAGCTAAGAATTCAGAAGCACAGAGGGAAAAAATTTTTTTTTCTCCTACAAGAGTGACGCATCCCCTAACCAGGGCAATGCTAACAGAAGTCTTTAGTCACCATCATTACACAAAAAGTTCCCTGAAAGTGTCAGGATACTGAGAACTCAGAAGAGGGAGGAGGTAGAGGAATCCAGGAGGTGGGCAAAAATGCTAGAAAGACAGAGAAAAACAGAAGACAATGCACCTACTAGATCAGCTTGACACGTGTAGCCATTGCATTCAATTTCTTCTTGTGCTCTCTACCTGATATTCTCATAGAAAAGTGGATAGGAACTTGGACTTAGAGCACCTCAACCTTGTTTCATATAAGCTTACAGTACTGGCTATCATTTACAGATTCAGGCTTTTAAAAAAGAATGAAACATTAAATCAAATAAATCAATGTAAAGCTCATCATTTCTTTAAGTATTTTTTTTTTTCGATATTGTTGACATACAGTATTAGTTTCAGGTGTACAAAATAGTGATTAGACATTTATATAACCTACGAGGTGATGAGGTGATCACCTCAATACAACTAATACCCATCTGACACCATACATAGTTATTATTATATTATTGACTATATTTCTTATGCTATAGTTTACATCCCCATGACTATTTTCTCACTGCCAATTTGTACTTCTTAATCCCTTCCATTTTTTCACCCATCCTCCCAATGTCCCTTCCATCTGGCAACCCTCAAAATGTTCTCTGTATCTATGAGTTTGTTGTTGTTTTATTTGTTCTTCTATTTTGTTCTTCAGATTCCATATATGTGAAATCATATGGTATTTGTCTTTCTCTGACTGACTTACTCTACTCAGCATAATACAATCTAGGTCCATCTATGTTGTTGCAGATGGCAAAATTGCATTCTTTTTTATGGCTAAGCAATATTCCATTGTATATATGTACCACCTCTTCTTTATCCATTCATTCATTCATTCATTCATTCACTCATTCATTCATGGACACCACGGTTGCCTCCATATCTTGACTATTGTAAATAATGATGCAATGAACATACATATGCACACATCCCCTCAAAGTACTGTTTTGGGTATTTTTTGATAAATACCAGAAAGTGGGATTACTGGGTCTCTTGTTATAACGTTTGTTTTAAAGTCTATTTTGTCTGGTATAAGTATTACTACCCCAGCTTTTTTTTTTTTTTTTTCATTTGCATGAAATATCTTTTCCCATTTCTTTGCTTTCAGTCTGCATGTATCTTTCGATGCAAAGTGAGTCTCTTGTAGGCAGTGTATTTAAGGGTCCTCCTTTCTTATCCACTCTATAGATAGAGTTCAGCCACTCTATCTTTTGATTGGAGCATTTAATCCATTTGCATTAAAGTAATTGTTGATAGATATGTAGTTATTGTCATTTTATTATTTATAGTTTTTATTTTTATTTTTTTCTTCTTCAAGAAGTCCCTTTAACATTTCTTATACTACTGATATGGTGGTGATGAACTCCTTTAGCTTTTTCTTGTCTGGAAAGCTCTTTTATCTGTCCTTTGATTCTAAATACCAGCCTTGCTGAGTAGAATAACGTTGGTTGTAGGTCCTTGTTTTTCATTACTCCGAACATTTCGTGTCAATCCCTTCTGGGCTGCAAAGTTTCTATTGAGAAATCTGCTGATAGTCTTATGAGAGCACACATGTAATTAACTGTTTTTCTCTTGCTGCTTTTAGGATTTTCTCTTTGTCTTTAATCTTTGGCATTTTAATTATGACATGTCTTAGTGTGGGCTTCTTTGGGTTTGTCTTGTTTGAGACTTTCTGCACTTCCTGGTCTTATATGTCTATTTCCTTTGCCATATTAGCAAAGTTTTGTGTCATCATTTCTTCAAATAGAGTTTTAATTCCTTGTTCTCTCTCTTCTTCTTTTGGTACACCTATGATGCAAATATTGGTATGCTTGATGATGTCCCAAAGGCCCATTAAACTAGCCTTTTTCGTTGTTGTTTATTTTTTCTTTTTGTTGTTCTGATTGGATGTTTTCTGCTACCTTGTCTTCTAAATTGTTGATTCACTGCTGTTGATTCATGTAATCTACTGTTGATCCCTTCTAATGTATTCTTCATTTCAGTTATTTTATTCTTCCTTTCTGACTGGTTCTTTTTTATGTTTTCTACCTCCATTTTTATGTTTCCTATCTCTTTGTTGAAGTTATCTCTGAGATCACTGAGCATCCTCATAATCAGTGTTTGGAACTCTATATCTGGTAGATTGCTTGTCTCCATTTTATTTTGCTGTTTTTCTGGAGGTTTGTTCTGTTCTTTTATTTGGGACATGTTTCTTTGTCTCCTTATTTTGGCTGCTTTCCTTTGTTTGTTTCTATGTATTAGGTAGGGCTGTTATGTTTCCCAGTCTTAGTAGAGTGGTCTTATGTAGTAGGTATCCTGTGGAGCCCAGTGGCACAGTCTTCCTTGTCACCTGAGCCAGGTTCTATAGGGGTGTCACTTGTGTGGGTTGTGTGTGCTCTCCTGTTGTAGCTGAGCCTTGGTTTCTGCTTGCACATCAATGGAACGAATTGACCCTCCAGCTCACTGGTGGTGAGGACTGGCCATGAATACAGTGGAGGAGCTGTTATGCAGGGGCTGACCCTATGGAGCAGGATTTGCTTAGCAGACAAAATCCTTCATTTTTGTTGCCCTCCAGCTTCATTACATAATGTGTCTATGACCAAAAGGTGCTACTGTTTTGGGGGCATAGTTTATGGCAGAATGCTCTGGCATTTTATCACTATTGACTCATTGATTCTTAAAACAACATACAATATTACTTTAAAATAATGTCTTTTCATTTATCTCATTTGATCCTACTGTTCTGTTGTGAGATAAGTAGGGCAAATTTGATTATTCCCCTTTCTCAACTGACTTTCTTAGAGTACACCCTCAATATTTATTGAATAGATTTAAAAGAAAAAAAAAGAAACTGTGATTCAGAGATCGTGTGTGAGCACAAGTGTGTGCGTGTGTGTGTGTGTGTGTGTGTGTGTGTGTGTGTGTGTGTGATTTTCCCTTGGTCATACTGGGCATCAAAAGCAGAATTCAAATTGTCTGGTATCTAGCCAGAATATTTTGCCTGAGTCTTTCCTGAGCCTTTGTCTGCCAGTCCTCCCAGCAAAGGATCAAAGTGAGCCCCAGATCTGACCAGGGTCAATTCCAAAGTGAGAATTTTAGAAATCAAATGGAGGAGCAAGTTCTTTCACAGCTCTGAGTCCTCAAGGCCAAATCATATCTTGGGTCAGGCCTGTGACATAGATAATGACTCTCAGTCAGATCACCAGGCAGATAAGAAGAAGGGCAGGAGAAGTCTCTACTCTGGAGAACTGGATCTTTTGATCTTCTGGGACACAATACTTTTAATTTTCATCAGCATAAGACTACATCCCAAACCAGAAGGGGTTTGCCTAATTCATCATGCTCCCTGGCCACACAATGGGACTCCTGACAAGCAGAACATTGGGAAGTGAGAGAAATGGACATCATGAATGCTCATGAATTGCAAATGCTTCTTCATTAAAGAATGCTGCCTTGCTTGGGACCATCTGCTTGATATAACTGGGCCTAGGTCCTTGGGCTAGAAACATCTGCCACTTTAATAATTTTACCTCTTAATTAAAGCACAACCAAAAGAAGGCCAAACATAGCTATGACCCTAGACATTTCAGACTTTAGCCACACAGAGTGGAGAATACATCTGCCTTGGTTCAGCATAATTGGGAACACATAGGTATGCAGTTCACCCAATAGATGTGTTCTCTACTGAGATAAAACAAATTTGGGTAAATAAATTCCCTTTCCCCATTGACTTCGTGCATCATTTCAAAGACACTTTGTCTTCAAATTTAATTGATCTTCCACTGGTAGGGCCTCCTGACCAGTTGTCTTTAAGTTGCTCTGCCCTAAGGCATCTTGGTCAAGCAGTTAATGATCTATAAATAAACACTTAAATGCACTAGGGGACATGCTATTTAAAGGAACCCCAATAATCCTTTGGCAGCACAAAGAATTCTTTTGTAATGCAAATAGTCACCCTTTAATTGCTCTGTTTTGTAAGTTCAGATTTTCATATCAATTTCACATGCATCATCAAAGAATCAATGTGTGGCAACACTCCAATGCATACACAGGAAAGCAGTAAATAAATGGTAGGTGACACTATTATTTCTCACTTTGGGATGAAACCACGTTATTTTGAACTCTGGTCAAATTGTAAGTATGCCACAGAGATTATGGGTACACATCTGTCTACCCCTATCCTATTAGTCTGTAATCTGTCTGAGAGCCTAGATACTTAAATTTCTTCTATTTCTTTTCCCCATGTGGTTGTCTTACACTGAGTTCTGTATCCCAGTAGTGGATGCTGCCAACATGATTAACTGAGAAACAAGACCCATCATCTGTTCATCATTAATTCACTCAACAAATATTTATTAAGCATCAATTTGTGCCCTTGAAATGCAGCTATAAACAAAACAAGGTGATGCCTTTGTAGAGCTTTGTTCAAGTGAAGTAGAGAGAAGTAGACATATATAAATACAGAATATAACAACAATCAAAGCTCAACCACAACAGGAGGACACACACAAGGGACACTGCTGGAGCACGTGGCTCAGGTGACCAGGGAGACTGTGCCACTGGGCCCCACAGGACACCTACTACATAAAGCCATCTGGCCAAGAGGGGGAGACATAGCAGATCTACTTAATACATAGAAACAAACAGAGGCAGCCAAAATGAGGAAACAAAGAAATACATCCCACGTGAAAACACAGGAGAAAACTCCAGGAAAAAAAAAAAAATCTAAATAAAATGAAGGAAAGCTACCTACCAGATACAGAGTTCAAAACGATGGTTATAAGGATGCTCAAGGAACTTAGTGAAAACTTCAACAAACAGATTGCAAGCATAAGAAAAGGACATAGAAACTATAAAAAAAAGAACCAGTTAGAAGTAAAGAACACAATAACTGAATGAAGAATGTACTAGAAGAAATCACCAACAGACTAGATGAAGCAGAGAATCAAATCAGAGATTTGGAAGACAAACAAGGTAGCAGAAAACATCCGATTAGAACATCAAAAAGAAAAAAGAAGCCCCCAAAATGAGGATTGTTTAAGAGACCTCTGGGATAACATCAAGTGCAACAACATTCACATGATAGGGGTACCAGATGGAGAAGAGAAAAAGCAAGGGATTGAGAATCTATTAAGAAATAATGCCTGAAAACTTTCCTAACCTGGTGAAAGAAATGGACATACAAGCCTAGGAAGCACAGAATCCCAAACAAGATGAACCCAAAGAGGCCCAAACCAAGACACATTATAGTTAAAATGGCAAAGGTGAAAGACAAAGAGAGAATCCTAAAAGCAGCAAGAGAAAGGCAACTAGTTAATTATAAGGGAGCTCCCATAAGATTGTCAACTTATTTCTCAACAGAAACTTTGCAGGCCAGAAGGGATTCACACAAAATATTTAACGTGATGAAAAGCAAAGATCTACAACCAACATTACTCTACCCAGCAAAGCTATCATTGAGAATCAGGGGACAGATAAAGCGCTCCCGAGGCAAGAAAAGTTAAAGGAGTTCATCACCACCAAACATTACAAGGAATGTTAGAGGGACTTCTTTAAGATGCAAAATAAAAAAGATCAAAAATATGAATACTAAAATGACAATTGCTACATATCTATCTACAATTACTTTCAATGTAAATGGATTAAATGTTCCACTCAAAATACATAGGACTGAATGGATAAGGAAAAAATACTTACATATGCTGCCCACAAGAGGATCACTTCAGATTAAGAGACAGAAAGTAAAGGGAAGGAAAAAGATACTTCATGAAAATGGAAAAAAAAATTCTGGGGTAGCAATACTTATATCAGACAAAAGTCTATAACAAGAGACAAAAAAAGACCCAATAATCCCACTTCTAGGTATTCATCTGAAGTATGCCAAAGCACTACTTCCAGGGGACGATGTGTATCTATATGTTCATTGCAGCATTATTTACAATGGCCAAGAGATGGAGACGGCCTTTGGCCTGGGTGTCCACTGATTTAAAAAAAAAAATGGATAAAGGGGAGGTGGTACATATACACAATGGAATATTGCTCGGCCATGGAAGGGAATAGGTTCTTGCCATCTGCCGTGGCATGGATGGGCCTGGAGGGTATTTTGCTGAGTGGAGAATGTCAAACAGAGAAAGACAGATGCAATGTGATTTTGCTTATATGTGGAAGATTCCACATATAAGAAGAACAAAATAAATAAAACAGAAACAGACTCATAGATGCAGAGAACACATTGATGGTTCCTAGACGGGAAGGGCATTGGGAGCGAGTGAAAAAGGGAAAGTACAAACTGGTTGTTAAACAGTAATCATGGGGATGTTGGGTATAGCATACGAATATAGTCAATAATATTGTAATAATTATGTATGGTGTCATATTGTACTATATTTATTTGGGTGATAGATGGGAGGGGGTTGGGGACAGGGTGAAAAAGGTAACGGGATTAAGAAGTACAAACTGGTAGTTGTAAAATAGTCATGGGCATGTAAAGTAAAGCATAGGGAATACAGTCAATAATATGGTAAAAGCTATGTATAGGTGAGTAGTAGACTAGTCAGAGGGATCACTAGTCAGAGGTGTACAGAGCTGTACACCTGAAATTAATATAAAATAATATTGAATGTCAACTGTAATTGAAACATTTTAAAAGGGGGGAAAAGTGGAAGGGGGAAAAACGGTCCAAATTTCCAGGTATAAAATAAATAAGTCATGGGGATGTAATGTGCAGCATAGGGAATATAGTCAATAATATTGTGATAACATGCTACAGGCTTTATCTGGTTGCAGGCTTTATCTTGGTGATTACTTCTTTAGGTATATAAATGTTGAATAACTATGGTGTACACCTGAAACTAATATAATATTGTATGTTAGCTATATTTTTAATACAAATATTTTTTTAAAAAAACAAATAAGTCATGGGTATTTAATGTACAGCATAGGGAATACAGTCCAATAATATTGTGAAAGCATGGTACGATTTCAGGTGGTTGCTGGATTTATGGTGATCCCTTTTTTAGGTATATAAATGTTGAATAACTATGGTGTACACCTGAAATTAATATAATATTGTATGTTAGCTATATTTTTAATAAACATCTTTTTTAAAAGTCTATATAAAGAAAACAAAATGTTACTGAAGTATAAACAAAAAACTGAATAGAGTTTTTTTGTTGTTGTTTTTGTTTCTGTTTTTTTACTATGTGCCTGCTTTGGAAAATATCGATTTTTCCCCAATTAAAATACATAAATTTGATATAAACTCCTTCAAAATAAATACAGTTAACCCTTAAACAACACGGTTTGAACTGTGTGGTTCCATTTACACTCAGATTTTTTCAATCAATATACAGTCAGTTGGCCCTTGGTATCCCTGGATTTTGCATGTGCAGATTTTCGATACATGGTTGGGAGTCCACGGATGTGGAAGGCTGACTATATGCATTGAGTTAAGCCATTTTATATAAAGGACTTGAGCATCCTCTGATTTTAATATCTGCGAAAGTCTTGGAACCCATCCTCTGCAGATAATGAGGGACAATTGTAGTTAATTTGGAGGTAGTGAAAAGTTATAGACCAGCTTATGACTGAGTAGGAGATAGGGGTGTTGTGGGGATCAGAGCCTATCATGCCCCATTGTTCTCAGGTCAACTGTATTGAATTTCTGTTTTCAAAATAGAAAGGTTTTCTTGTGGAATAGTTTACAGCATATAAATCCTTCTGGCTTCGAACTATTAGAAAATCTGGGTAAAATACATATGCACAAAAGTAAAATCTGTTTGAAAGCAGATTTGGTATCAAGCGATACCAAGGCCAGCAGGACTTGAGGAGCCAGTAGATAAGAGAGAAGGAAACCCACTGAAGTGAGCCCAACACTATTTCCTAAAGTTCCCCTTAAGAAATTTGCCAATTAAAATGCACTAGACCAAGATATCAAAAGGCTGTCTAGAAAGCAGACACAAGGGGCAGAAAGGCTGAGCAGTTTTCAGCACTTCAGAGAGTTGGTGAGGCAAAACTGTTCAGTTACCAAGACACAAAGTCTCTGGGAGAAGACAAATGCAATGACGTAGGCCTGACCGAGCTGCCATTGCCCTCCACGCATTTGCCATGTTTATGTGTAAACAGCACGCTGCCTGAGCCCGGACACAGAACAGAAAGAAGCTACTAAGAGAGTGGTTTCTAATCAAAGTTTCATTTCTCCAAAGTCCCAAGATTGAAATATTTCTCAGAAGAGCTTAAGGACGGAAAACAAATATCAAGACAATTCCCTGGGAAAACCCGAGATTTTGTTAGTGAAGAAATATGTTATCTGCTCATCTACAATATCCTGTTTTGCTTTATATTGTTCAGAAGGAATAAGAATCTTTTCCCTTTAAAAAAAAATAACCAAAAACCACAAAAGTAAAAGGTGTATTACTACTTTTCAAACAGTAAGAACAGATTTAGTGAAAGAATGAGGAACAGCTGGAGCTCACAGCAGTCTCTTTTTCTTTAAAAGCTTTGTTGAGAAATAATTCTCATACTATACAATTGAACCATTTAAATAATACAATTCATTGGTTTTTAGTATATTTATGAAGGTCTGACAATTAAGTTCACGAACTTCTTGCGACGATGTTGCTAACCTTTTTTGGTATCAGAGGGGTTATTCATTATGAATTTGTACCAACTGGACAGTATATTTATTCTATTCTATTCTATTATTTTGTATTATTTTATGTTATATTATATTATTAGACCTGGTCTATATTTTACTTATTTTACTATACTTATAGTAAAATAAGACCGGGTCTTATATTAGTTTTTGCTCCAAAAGACACATTAGAGCTAAGTGTCCGGCTAGGTCTTATTTTCAGGGAAACACGGTATGAACAGCAAGATGAAGAGGTACATAAGGCAAGGTCTGGGAGGGTCCTAAGTGCAGGAGCTTGGGAGTTTGAGTTGCACTATCTTCCCTGCACATGGATGCGTTCACCAACCTGGACGCTCTTTGACCCTTTGTTTCAGATTTGTGTAGAGGTTCTACTACATAGGCATGATTGATTAATCATTGGCTAATTGTGATTAACTAAATCTCTAGCACTTCCCCTTTCTGGAGTCATGGGGTGGGGCTGAAGCTCTAAGCCTCTAATCATGTGGTTGATTCCTCAGGTACCCAGCTCTCATCATCCAAGCATGACCTCATTAGTACAAATTCGGGCATGGTTGAGAGGAGCATAGTACTCACATGAACAATAAAAGATCCTCCTGTCACTCTTTTCACTCAGGAAATTATTGTACTAGGGTTTTAGGAGTTGTGTGTGTAGAACCAAGGGGGAAGACCTAATATATATTTCTTATTATATCACAATATCACGATAAATCTAGCCAAAATTTTCTCGATTTTGTTCATCTTTTCAAAGAACCAGCTTTTGGTTTCACTGATTTTCTCTATTTTTAAAAATTTATTCTGTAATCTTTATTATTTTCTTCCCTCTGCCTGCTATAGGTCAGTGGGTAAAAATATGAGTGAGACACAGCCCAGAAACCTGGAGTGCGATGATACAGTTGGCCTTTTCTCTCCCTCACAATGGTGTCAGGAGCTCAGTTGATGCCAACTAATGTTTTATCTGAAAGTCTGGTCTCAAATCATCATCATGCAGACTTTCCATCGTTACCATTCCTCCCCTCCTTCTAAAGGTTAGGGATCTGTGCTGCTCATACTACCATTCCCCATGTATTAGGTGAGCGCATGACATGTCTCCGTGGTCCCCAGGCTGGTCATCCAAGACCAGAGCACAAGAGATGGTTGAGCCAAATGAACACTCAGGTCCTACAATGTCCATTTTAGCTGCAATGCTCAGCCCTTTCCAATTAGCAAACATTTGCACAGGCCTTCCAGTTTGGTCCCTTCACATCAAACTGCAACCCAGGTCACCTGCTCAGCCTTGCTTTGCACGGAAGCACTCCCCTCCACTGCAACACACACCTCACACTCACCCCCAAGTCCCCACAAAAACCCGAGAGAGATCAGTGAGTTACTCTGATGTTTATTTTAATGCATCTTAGTCCACACAGTAGGTATAAAATCAGAAAAAGCAGAGCAGAAAAAATAAAGGTCTGGAGTCTTAGCATCAGAAGGGCACCGTATATACATCTACAGTTGGTGGCCAATACAAGTCATTGCCAGACAGTCCTTGGAGGCAGAGAACAGTTTAGACCCAGCTGAGCCCTGGAAACTCATGGTTTCAGGGGAGGGGGGGTCTAGAGATTTGTCCTGATGCTCCGACCGTAAGAAAAATGTGGGAGTGATCAAAGCTGTGTTTATTATTTCTTTTTTATAGTAATAACAGCAGCCTAGCTAGGTACAAAAGCGGTTATAAACCATTTATATTACACAGAATTATTCTGGTCTCCATTCTACTTATGTTGTAAAATTATTAATTGAATTTCCAGTGAGTAGATTAGATGATTAGTGATAATAAGGAATGGTAAATACATAGCACCATTTCATAGGTTTTTTTTGTGGTTTTTTTTGTCACCGAGTTCTCATCCAGATGTGTGACCGGGATACCCACCCTTCAAGGGCAAGTATTCCAAAGCCACAAGCCACGTTTTTGCCAAGAGCTCCAGTTTGCGGGTTTTGTCCATGTGTGCATAAGGCTTCACACGGAGGTGTGGGCACTGTGTCTCTGTGACAACACTAGGTCACTCACAATAAAAGGGTTTTTGGCCTTTGGGGTTTCTACCCACACTTTGGTTTCCTAAATGAGGTGGAATGGGAGGGAGGTATCTTCTTTCAGATGTAAGGAAAGGGGTGAGATGGAGTTATTTTATTTCTGGGCAAAACAAAACAACAAAACAAACAAAAAAAAACATGAAAAACAAAACAAAAATACTGAGCTTGATTATATGGTTAGGATGTAAAGTTCCTTAGCTACTTCTTTAAGGTTCAACACAAGGCTGATGGTCAACATATAAAGCAAACAATACTATGTACATATATGTAAAAAGTGTTATAAATAGGTTTTATAAACCGTAGATATTATATACATCTTCAATCAATACTAACCCCCCCACCCAACTGCTTTCTGTTTGGTTTGGTTTGAGTTTGGGTTTTTTGGCTAGCTTTTTTTTTCTTCTTTTTCTTGTTTCTTGATTTTTGTTTTTGTTTTTTCTGTTTTCGGGTTTCCCTCCTCCCTTCCCTGTGTATGCTCAGAGCCTCAGATGAACTGTCTGGGCACCTCATTCACGTTTCCGCAAGATCACATAGATGACGCCACTGAGAAGCGCCAGGGGGAAGGCCACCCAGGCCAGGATGTAGGCAAATCCATAGGAGTAATCAGAGTAGAGATGCCATTCTGAGTGTCTCACCGTGTAGATGGACGCTGCGCTCATCACACACAGACCTGGGGAAAGAGAGGTACAAGCTGGGTAAGGAACAGGTCACAGAAGGGCCCCCCCTCTCCACCACCCCCAATGCAGATTTCACAGGACCGCAGGCACCTGCCCACACCACTTGTTACTCTTGACTACACACACACACACACACACACACACACACTCACACACACACACCCCAGGTCGCTGCATCTTTCTTAGGGAGAAGGAAAGGGGCTGCAGGGAGAGCAGACATTGCTGTGAAGAAGAGCAGGCATTGCTCTGAAAGGAATCTCCTGCCAGATCCAGAATTGAGAGGAGGCTCGAAGATATAGGAACACGGAAGCAATCCACTCTGCTTTCAATATGCGACCCAGGCCATCATCTCCAAGGTCCTTTGTCATCTTTTCTGCCTCATTTCTCTTCCTTTAACTGTCACCTATTCCCAGTTCACACTAGGCCAATGAGAATTCAGGTTGCAAGATAAACTTCTCTGTCTCTTTCCAAGGACAGTTGGGTATAGGAGCCCCGGGGAACGTGTGAACCACTCTACAAATGACTGTGGCATTCTCTGGAGCCTATGAAAGTGAAATGACACTTGACCACGATCTGAGTCATGTCATGGCAGCAGTGTTGGGCGACAGGCAGAAAATAGGGGCAGAACACCATATTAATCCCCTTAGTGGGACTGCCACATGAGCGACGGAGCAACACCTCTGGGCACTGCTAGGCAGACAAAGGAATATATGGAGATGAAAAAGGAGGAGGAAATAAGCAGAAAGGACAGGATGAGTGGCATGCAAAGCTGCAGAGGGAGCAGCCTATCAGGGGCAAGTTCACTGCACCTGATCCATTGCAAGAATTCTTGTTGCTCCCAAGGTTGGGTTTGAAGCCCAAAGAGGGGTGAAAGGATGTGAGATACACAGGCAGGTCAGGCCACCCTCCCTTGCCCACCATTGCAGCGCAGCCCTTTGGTGTGAGAAGGAGAGGAAAACTGTCCACCTTGGCCCTCAGGAAGCAGGCAAGCATGACACTCCATGCCCACCATGACGTCAGCATCCCCTGCAGGGCGGGGTCCAGTGACGTCGGCACCCCAGCCTGGAGCTGCACAAAGCCTACTCTGTTCCCTCCTGAAAACAAAGTCTTTGAGAGGCTCTGAGTGACTCTATTATAAATCCAGCAGGCCGTGTGGGATTCCTGTGGTTCCAAAGCTCCCAATGACTGGGACCACCTACATCTAACCTCACTGCTATTTGGGCTGCTATTTGACTGGACACTGCAACTTTGTTTGAACAAAATGCAGGAATGGGAACATGTCACATTCACCACCCTGATAAGATTGTCTTTCTACAAGTCAGAGCAGAAAACTCCCCCGTTGAGAAAACCACGCAATAGTCTTAGAACTACAGTGGGATCAGATCCAAGGCCCTGCTACCTACAGAAAGTTCGGGAGACAGTGAAGACATCTGTGTCAGAGGGGAAACTAAAGCGGGCAAACTGTTGTTTAAGGAATACAGTTTTGATCTGCTTGGAACACACTTTATTTGCCTTGAGGTCCATTATCTGAATGATCTTCCTCCACAGCTCCACGGCTCACCTCTCTAAAGTGGTAAATTGCTTGGGCTATATCTGACCTACCTAATGAGAGCAGGGCTATAAAAAAGAGAAGCATGGCCAAAGGAAAGAGGGAAGCATAAACAGAGTGCTAAAAGGCCAGGACAATGCTTATTGTGTTGGCAGGGCTTCCCGATGGGGTGTGTCTCTAACCAGCACTGGCATGAAAAATGCCATGGTAGCCAGGTAGACCAGTTGGGCCAAGATTTCACTGGCAAAGAAAACATGAAAGAGAAAACATTCCATCTATGAGCAAGAGGGTTAGAGAGAGGCAGAAGACACAAGTGTGATGACTAACTAGATGGCTTGATTTATATGACATTCACCCTAGTGAAATCTCAAAAGTAAATGAATTTAAGCTTTGCTGCAATAAGCAATAAGCCTAGATACTTACAAAGCCAAAGAGATGATACACACTTTATAATTATTGTTGTCAGAAGACCGATGTTTTAGGGAATATGTTATTACAAGGCTGTCTGCATGAAAAGCAATAGATGTGCCCTGGAACATAGAGTAGTTAATGCCATACAATAGTCCCTAAAAGTCAAACATTTCTCCCATCAGTGGACTGTGACTCACTTTCTCAGCCACCAGTAGGTAGAAATGGGTTTATGAAGGCCCTCCATGACACAGGTAAATGATGCTACTGACACACCGGCAGGTGTTCTGTGTTCCCCACAGATGAGCAGTCTGTTCTTTGGCAGCAACAGGGATGCCCTTGGAGGGTCCTGAGTCTCGGAGTGTAGGTCAGATTTAAGTGGAAGGACACAGACCGTGTCCAGACAACATAAAAGTGCTTACCATTCAAGGGTTCACAAGAGTTTCTACCTGTCTCAGGATGGCTGGGTCTGAAATAACTCCCTGAAAATTCTCCCTAAAACCCTTTTGAAGAGGAGATCTCGAGCCCCGTTTGATAATGACAGCAACCACAGGTGAGCGATTAGAGCCCAGAACCCTTGGAAGGGAATAACCAAGGGGCGGAAGACAAAGGAAGAAATGGTGGGAATTCTCTCACCTTCCTTATCTCCATCCTGTTTACTTTAGTAAACATGTAATGAATGTCTATTGCATGCAAACACTGTTCTGGATGCCGAGAGAACCCAGATAAATGAGACCTGAGTCCTACCTTCAAGGGGTAAGTGTCATCTAGAAACAGACACGTCAGTAGAAACTTCCAATATTGTATGAGGTGACTTCAGGAGAGGGAGAGAGAAATGCACTAGATGCTCTGACAGCCTGGGGGTGGGGTGGGGGAGGGCGGGGCATTGAGTCCAAATTGTGGGTCTGGAGAATCCTGACGAGGTAGGTGGTAGATGGTGCTTGGCCTGGGTCTAAAGGATGTGTAAGAGTTAGCCAAGTAAAGAAAGGAATCCAGGTAGAAGAAACAGCATGAGTGAGGCAAGGAAGACTGAGAGAGCTTGGTGGAAACCATCAGCAGGTCGTGATAAGAGGGTCCCATGATATGGGGAGGGACCTTAATGGCATGTTGAAAAAGTTGTGGTGAGAAGCACATCTTCAGTAGGGGAGAAAAATGATCAGATGTGTGTTTGAGAAGGATCACTCCTGCAGCAGTGTGAGCAATGGATTTAGGGGTGGGGTGGGACCAAGACAGGGCACAGGAAGCTGCAGGAGTTGGCTTGTGTACAGCTGCAGTGCTGTGAGTGAGTAAAAGAAAAGAAATGGACACAACATCTACGCAGGCTGCTACACAAGGCAGGACTTGGTGGTGGAGTGGGTACTGTGAGGAAGAGGGGACTGTGGCATGGCTGCCTGGGGGAGTAACTTAGGTAGCTGGGGAAACGGTGATGGCGTGGAAGCCGAGGGAATAAACGGTTTCAAGTAGTAAACAGTCAACTGTATTGAAACGAGTGGAGGAATTCAGTAAATGACTTAAAAGTGGGCATCAGTTTCCTTTTCAAAAGCAGTTTGTTTGCGAGCCTGGAATGGAAGCTGGAGTAAAGTTGCCTGGAAAGGGAATGTTAGGTGAGACCACCAAGCCGGTTAGTGGAAGGTGCCTCACAGGTGTTGGTTTGATGAATGAGTGCCTCTGTCTCACCCCACCACATCCTTAGGGTAAGAAGGTGGGGCAGGAAGAGGCCGGCAGGTCCGTTACTGTGGAAGTGCTGGGCGCCAGGTCTGACCTACAAAGAGCCTTCTCTGTGCTGTGAGCTCAGTTTCCATTTCCAGCATCCAAGTGATGCCCTCCTGCCTAGACAGTTATCCACGGCATTCTAGATTCTGATCTGGGCGTGGCCAGTGCAACATCTGAAATGGTTCACTCAAAGGAGGGTTTCTAAATGTGGTATCTGACCAAAGCTGTCTTTGAACCATTCAGAATACGGAAGGCACTTTGTTTTTATTCATCCCCCAAATTCCTTTATCCTAAAGCCCTATATCTGAATCGATCTGTCTGACAAAAGAAACAAGAGAAAAAATAAAATTTACTCAGGAGCCTCCTTTTCCCATGTTTTCTGTTCCTCTTAATCACAAAAAATAGTAACTACACATGTGATTCGAGTCTGATTCTGCCAAGGGAACGCAATTACCCAGTCACCCAATTAGTAGGTGATTCAGGGTCTTCTTCTGTGTGGCATGCACAGAGCTCGTTGCTGCACGAAAGTAGTGAAATAAATAAAACATGCATATCTTTCTTTCAGGTCTGAATCTCTATGAATTTCTTGATGTTTTCCCATCTAGTGCAACCCAGCCCAACAGAGCTAGGGCAAGGGTAACTACTGTCTGGGAACAAATGGCCACAGGTTGTGAAAATAAGAATGACACCAAAATCCAGATACAGGATCAGGACGGCCCCTCTCTAAGAAGGGGGTTTAGAAGAATCAATGGCTCACGAAGAGGATGAACTGTCTGTGGGGATATGTCCTAGAAGACCTTACAGTGGGATGAGGGGCCGTTTAATGGCTACACCAGTGGTTCCCGACCCCGGATGAACCTCAGAGTCACCTTGGGAGCAGCCCCACCCAAGAGCTCTTAAATGGGACTCTCCGTGGATGAAGGCTGAGCACTGTCATGTTTTAGAAAATACCCCCTTTTCGGAAAGGTAATTCTGATGTGCAGCTAAGATCAAACAGCACTTCACTAGATGAAGGTGCCTGCGGAAAATGTCTTCAGGAAGCAGCCAATCTAAGAAGTATGTAATCAAGGAAAGGTGGTTCTTACATGTGAGACTTGTGGCTTATTATGACATGGAGAAAGGATGACGCAGCAAGGCAGGTGGTCCTATACCCACATGCAGAGCCGTAATCTAGAGCAAGGCAGAGACAGCTCCTAAATCTCTAGTCAGCCCCAAGAGCCCCACACACAGCTAGGCGCTCCAAAGAGAAGCTATGCAGAGATAACCCAGCCTGCAACCGCCACTTGGGACATTCGGTGGAGACCATGGTGGCTTCCACCTAAAATGCTTCAGTGCTTTCAAGATGCATCTGCCCTGCATGGACCCTGTGGCAGGCACACTCTTAGATTTTTACATCCCATGATTGTGGGGCTACTTTCTTCTGTCCTCCCTAACCTCCTCTTTTTGTTTTATTTGTTTTAGCTTTTCTGATTTTTTCCTTGGTATTAAAAACTGTAACTTCTCAGGCTGTCACTAGTTCTCAACTCCAACAACCCTCCCCTAATTTTTTTCTCTAGTTACTGACTTCTTAATAGGTCCTGAGTTGGGGCCTGTTAAGACAAAGATGATTTAGAATTGTCAGGCATCAAAAGAGTCAGGAAATCTCTAAGTGAAGTCCCTCTTTTAGTTCTCAGTTTTAAAGGAATAACCCTACAGCAAGTTCAAATTCAACATTACAGAGACCTGAGTTTCCTTGAAGACAAACTTTCAAATCATTTTGACTGGAATGAACAATTAAGAATAGAACATTCTTGGGAACTGCTATTTTGGCTCAATATTTCTAATTCAAGATAAAATCCTATTCAAATATGGACAGCTAAACCGACAAACTGATAACTGAGAAGTAGGTCCCATGAGAGATAAACAACTAGATTTGAAGGGGATAAAACGCACGTATTTTTAAATTCAGAGGATTTTATAGCAATATTCTGAAAGGTTTGTACTCCTTAAAAATTTTGGTGTATTCTGTACCTCTAAATATGAGGAAGTGCCTAACTATATTCAGTCCCTGTGGTATGAGAGGAAGTGTAATCAGTCAATTTCTTTGCATGAGTTGTGTAACCTTGGGCATTCAATTTATTATCTGCCAGTCTCAGTTTATTTATCAGTAAAATAACAAGTTTGGATAGATCAAATATAAATATTTTATGAAACTTCTGCTTTCTAAGTCTATATTGCTTTATCTTGAAGATACATCCATTGGTACAATGGATATGATCATTTGATTTAATATTGAACTTAGTCAGTGAGCCAAAAAAGAAATCCTAGGATACATTCTAGTTTTGTGTATGAGGTATGTTCAAACAATACAGGGAATGTTTAAATAAAAAAAGGTATTACAGTAAAAGACACATTGCCATTAATCCCCCTCAAAATACTCCGCTTCGCTTCAAACACACTTATCCCATCGTTCTTGCCACTTTCTGGGGCAGTTCTGAAGTCCTCTTTCGTGAGTGTCTTTAGTTGCACTATCGTGGCTGCCTTGATATCTTGAATCGATTCAAAATGTTTTCCTTTCATGGTCATTTTGAGTTGGGAGAAGAACCAGAAGTCGCATGGTGCCAGATCCGGTGAATAAGGTGGATGAGGACACACTGTAATGCTTTTATTAGACAGAAATTGCCATACGAGAAGCAACGTGTGACACAGAACATTGTCATGATCATGATGAAGTAAAGACAGTCACGAAACAGAACTTTAAGAAAGAACTGCTTCAGAAAGTGGCAAGAATGATGGTATAAATATGTTCCAAGCAAGGGGGCATATTTTGAGGGGGATTAATGGCAATGTGTCTTTTATTATAAACTTTTTTTAATGTAAGCATTCACCATATTTCTCGATACACCTTGTATTACTTCTGGAAATGGAGCGAACAGTAATAACTCTGCTTCTAATATACCTAGAAATGTTTTCTTACTGCATGATTACTAATTTAACAAAGCTGGCAACAATCCAGGAGCTTGGCTTGGTTAAAAAAAACCTGCACAGAAAACAAAACACTATTTGGTTTTGAAATCCTAAAATTGTGCATACTGACATGTTCTATTTTAGTACTTATTGAGGAGTGGGTCTCCAGGTTACTTCCTTTTTCTGGGAAAGGGTAACTCTCTGTCTTCTAGAAAAGCTCATCAACCTTTAACCTCAGGCTGTGTGTTACCATACAGCCCTATGTAAGCCAGTATATCTGCCTGCTTATCTATCCATCCATCCATCCATCCATCCATCCCTCCCTCCCTCTCTCCATCCAGGACACGTAGGCTATTTTCAACCCTCCGATCACTGCTCCTGAGCACAAGGTAATTCAGCACCATGGATCCTGACGACCAACTAAAACAAGAGACACTGTGCTATTTGTCTACTCAGATAGCCAGAATCTAGAACATCTCACAGTGGCTAGATATACTCTGGTCCATATGGCATCTGTGATTTATCGACTTGGACTATAGAATCCACCACTATGGCAGCCTCTTACTTCTTTACTATGTCCTTCTGACTCAGTCAATTGGTAGTCAATGGACAAAAGAATAAGAGTCAATGACATAAGAAATTGGTCAGAATCTAGAAACAAAGTTATAAGATGTCACCCTCTATAATAGAAGCTTCTAGGACTCTGCACATCATATATATGGATAACAATGGGGGAACTTGAAGGCAGTTTAGGGAGGAGATGAAGGAGACCTCTTGTGTGTTGTCATGGTCCCATGTTTGGAAATGATGGCAGGTTACAAAAGGATACCAAAATGAAGACACGTGTGGGTGACAACAGTAAATCAAAGCCCAGTGGAACCGAGGAGCTGGAGCAAGAAGAGCAAGAATTTGCCTGTGTGGCTTCATCACTGCTTAGAGTAAGAGACACATACCTGAGAGCAACCTTGGCAGCACGTCAGGGTCATTTTCTATGCTGAAGCAAGAATAGTTCCTTGGGGCATAACATAATCGATAGGTATGTGCCTTCGAGACTGACTTCTGCTGTACTGATATCCTCAGCATTTACCTCTGACTATGTGTCCAGATTGTAGCTCCCTTTCTGGTGAAAGGTCTGTCTTGGTTAGGGACCTTCCTTCCAGAGCCCCTAACTCCGATTTCCTATGCACATCATTCCACAGAGAAGTGGAGAGTTCCCAAATTCTAAGGTTTATACACACACATGCACACACACACTAACACACGGGTACACACACATACACACACACTCACACACCTGTACTTTATGAAAACCATCCAATGGGCAGACTCAGGAACATCAGATATTCTGGGGCCACATCCTTCTACTAATTGATCATTCTGCAGCCTTGGACTTTACCATCTCCAACTTACCAGCTTCCATATGGACTTTATCATCTCCAACTTACCAGCAAGGATTTGGAAGATTCCAGTGATGTAAAACCGCCCCCCTTTGGTGAGGGTGAAGAGCTGGCAGAAGAACAGGAACAGGGACAAAACGCTGAAGATGATGGACAGGACCATGGTGGCCTGAACGGATTGCAGCCATTCTGGAGGGAAGAGACACTAGGTTAGGATAAGCCAGCCATGGCCTGGGGAGGGCCACAGTCCTCCCAGGCAGCAGAAGCCTTCTTTTATGAGCAGACTCAGGCAATTCACTTTTGTACTCTTAAAATCAATTGTAGACATTTTAAGAAAGGGCTATAAGAAAATATCTGCAGTCCCACCACTAGTAGTTAAACTCAAGTTAAAATATATGAAATACCCCTCCATTCTGTTTGCCAAACGTATTATTTACAAATACAAGTGTGTTTGTGTGTGTGTGTGTTAAAGGGGGTCTAAACTTCACCCACTGCCTTCTATCTTCTTGCCCGCAGGGGTTTTTGAAGGGCTCGCTGGAACCCCTGAATTATAACAATAGTTTAAAAACACTGTTTGAAATATCGGCACCCACCAAAGACGTACAACTATCTTGAGGAGGGATGGGAAGAAGAAGATGGCGTCGGAGCCAAAACTGATTTTGTAGAAAACTTACAGAAAATGCTGGTGGAGAAGGGCCTGCTTTCTCTAGCTATGAAGTCACTTGTCGGCCAAGCTATATCTTTCCTTGGTCAGTCTGGATCCCCGTCTTTAACCTCAGCACAGGACAGATTGTGCTGTCATGTGCTCAGTGATCGCGGATCACACTTCGGCATCTTAATGATAGCCCTCAGCCTTAGATCAAATCTCCAGGCTTCCCTCTGAAATTCAGGCAAGGAAGAGAATTCTGTAGCTCACCACCAACTGCCGAATAGTGTCATTTCACAAGGAAGGAGAAGATACAACCTGGGTTCAGCACTACAGAGAGGGAAACCTACTACGTCCACCTAGGAGAGCTGCATTTGGCCTTGCCCACCTGTCGCCTGCGTCCTTTTTTCCAAATGCCAAAGAACCACTGGGGCCAGCACTCCTTTATACAAGAAGAAGAAACTAGAGAAGCCACAGGCGTTTAGTATCCTGTCTGCTCAGTAACTGGCTAATATGTAATGGCTTAGAAAAACACACACCGATGCTTAACACAGCATTCAAAGCTCTGACACGTGGATGGTTTATAACCAATAACTGAATAAAATGAACTTGGTTTTATTTATAAGTAGTAGCTCATGCAGAATTTTAAGGGTGCTGGTTAGATGCACTATTACTAGAGTTTCACATAAGATTTTTCCAGATACAGACGAGGGACATTTTAGAGTTGGAAGAAATGTGGGAGCTAACTCAGCTCCTTTGTACTGAGAGAGATTTCCGGGGATATAAGGATGAGCCCAGGCACAGCCAAGCCTGGGAGGCCCCTGATTCCATCTAGTATTCTTTTCACTACAACAAAACACATGCTTCTTTAATTTTTTCAGCTTCTTTGTCAATTAAGATAAGAAACTGATGTCTAATGGGTTGTGAGCCATTTTATTTATTCCTAATTAAATCTGTTGGTCTCCAGCATAGTGGTTCTCCTAGGAGATCAGTCTGCAATAAAGGTAATGTTGCCATAATATTATATATATTTTTAATAAAACAAGTATCCAGCACTCTGGTAGATGAAACTAAAAACATAAAGAAATCTGAGATGCAAATCTCAGAGCACACAGCAATTCAATTTTGCTGGGGAATGTCCTTCAATGTGGCTCCACACAAGGAGCCTAGCTGGGGTAAATGACATCCTGGATTTCCTTCTCCAATTCTGAGATCTTACCTTAGTCCTTATCTCCACTGCCATTAACAACAGGAACGTCTACCAGGCTTCATTTAGAGAAAACTCAAAATCTTGTATGTTAAATCTGTATGAATAGGGAAAGTCCCTTAGACTTAATAATGTAACTAAATCCTTCTTGAAATTTCTTTTACCAATTACTTGAACTTTAGTCTCATGCCCATTACAAATGACATATTTTGCCATCAGTTGTTTCTCAAGTCAGGTCAGAATCAGGGGACCCGGGAATTTTTTACTCAATGAGCATTTGTTAAACACCCACTGTTTTGAGTCAGGCCCTTTGGTATTGAACTTATGGACCTTGGTCTTAGAGAGAATGTTATGAATTTGACCTCAAAGTCAGGGGAAGAAAAAGTAAAAATAAATGAATGGGACTATATCAAAGTGAAAAGCTTCTGCACAGCAAAACATACCATCGACAAAACAAAGAGGCAACCAACCAAATGGGAGAAGATATTTACAAACAACACCTCTGAGAAGGGGCTAATATCCAAAATATACAAAGAACTCATACAACTCAACAACAACAAAATAAACAATCCAATTAAAAACTGGGCAAAGGACCTGAACAGACATTTCTCCCAAAAAGACATACAAACAGCCAACATATATATAAAAAGATGCTCAACTTCACTAGCTATTAGGGAAATGCAAATCAAATCCACATTGAGATACCACTTCATACCTGATAGAATGGCCATTATCAACAAGACAAGTAATGATAAGTGTTGGAGAGATTGTGGAGAAAAGGAAACCCTCTTACACTGTTAGTAGAAATGCAAATTGGTACAGCCACCATGGAAAACAGTACGGAGGTTCCTCATAAAATTAAGAATAGAATTACCATTTGACCTAACAATCCTTCTTCTGGGTATCTATCCCCAAAACCTGAAAACATTTATCTGTTAAGATATATGTACCCCTATGTTTATTGCAGCATTATTCATGGTAGCCAAGACATGAAAACAACCAAAGTGTCCTTCGACAGATGATTGGATAAAGAAAATGTGGTACATATGTACATAAGAAAAGATGAAATACTGCCATTTGCGACAATATGGATGAATCTTGAGATTATTATGCTAAGCGAAATAAGTCAGAAAAAATCAAGAACCATATGACTTCACTCATCTGTGGAATATAAAACTGAAAGCAACAAAGGAACAAGACAAACAAAGAAACTAAAACTCACAGACAACAGTTTAGTGGTTACCAAGGGGTAAGGGGAGAAAAGGGTGGTAGAGGAGGATAAAAGGGGTCAAATATATGGTGACAGGAGATTTGACTTTAGGTGGTGAACACACAATACAATATATACATGATGTATTATAGAATTGCACACTTGAAGCCTATGTAATTTTATTAACCACTGTCACCCCAATAAATTCAATTAAAAAATTAAATATACAAAGCATGATTTCTGACTGAGACAGAATTAAACTAGAAATTAGTAACAAAAACTTATACAGAAAATCCCCAAATATTTGGAAATTAAACACCTTTCCAAAAAAGAAAAAGATTTTTTTAAAAGAGACACCAGGCAAATATTAAGAAAAAGAAAGTGGGTATAGTAATAATACCATCATATAAAACAGAATTTAAATCGAAAAGGATGAAAGCGGCCAAAGAGGGGTATTTCATAGTTAGGAAAGATCCAGTTTACCATGAAAAAATAACACACAGAAACCTTTATGCATATAATAACACAGCTTGGAAAAAGTATAAAGCAAACAATAATTGAAATATGAGAAGAAATTGGTAAAGCTGCAATCATAGTGAAAGACTTTAGTATACCTCTCTCAATAGATAAATCAAATAGATCAAATATACAGTAGGATATAGATTATTTACATAACATAATTAACCAATTCAGAGTAATAGATATATAGAAAATTTGTGTTCACATAGCAAGGACTATAAATTATTTTCTAACACATGGAGAAGTCTTACAAACTAGGTATTAAGTAACAAGAAAATGTCAATAAATCTCAAAGAAAGCAGATATGATACAGGCACAACTAAAAGCAAACAGAAAGTAAAAATTAAAAACAAACTAGCCAAAATAAATTTGGAAATTTAAAAGTAGTATTCCAGCTAATTCCTTGAATAAAGAAATCAAGACGAGAAGTAAAAATTTCTTCAGCAAGGAATGATATTGAGAGTACTGCATATCAAACCTGTGGGTTGTGGCGCAAGCAGTACTCAGAAGCATATGTATACTTATAAAGAATTTCCTAGAAAAGTATTTAAAAAGACAACTCAAGAAGTTAGAAAAGAATTAAATTCAAAATAATTTACTTAATACTGATAAAAGCAGAGATTAATGAAAGAAAAAAATGACAAAAACATAATTAAAAAATCTGGTTCTTTTGGGGGGATCAGTAACGTAGATAAATTTTGTTAATGTATATAAGAGAAGTGCCAAAGAAACAGAAACATCCTATGTTTCCAGATAGAAATGGTCAAAGTTGTAAAGGTGCCACTTTTCTCCAAAGTAACCTACAAATTCAATGTTTTCCTAATTAATATCTCAAGTGGACCTTAACAAAAGGTTTCAACGATTCATATAAAAGTCAATGAGTAATAATACGCAATAAAAAATGTGAAAGACTACAACAGATAATAAGTAGCGTTCGCTATCTATTTGTCAAAAAAATAAAATTATTTCTCTAGTTTACATCATGCATAAAATTCAATTTCAGATGCATCAATGATCTCAGTGTAGAATTAAAAAGCCATACAGACGTGTGATTCACAAAGGAGAAACATGAATAGCCAATAAACATACTATCTGAAGGTACTCAACCTCACTAGTAAACAGGAAAATGCAAGTAAAAACCATGAGGAATGTGGTATCAGTGTTTATCCATCAAATTGGCAAAAATCGAAGATAGATAATATCAACAGAGTACATGTGTGATAGAAACCTTTCTACACTGTTCACAGGAATAATAATATAATAATCCTTTAGTGACTAGCAATTCGGCAGAATATATTTAAATTTTTTAATACCTGTAACATGACTCCACAATTTAATCACTATACTCTGGATAAATACACATAAACTCAGAGAGAAATGAATATGGGTGTTCACTGTAACATCAGTCCTGTGAGTGAAAATAAATTAGGGTAGCTCCCTACAGTGCAGTATTGTGCAACAGTTAAAAAAATCATGAGTTAGAAAATGAACAACCTTTGAAAGACCTCCAAGACAATGAAAAGAGTAAGGTATACACACAACATGGTGTCACTATGTAAATACATACCAAGAAGCTATATATGTATACATATACATATGCATGCATGAATGTATGTGTGGTCATTGAAAAAAGAGCTAAGGATGTGCTAAACTGATATCCATGTTACCCCCAGAAACTGGACCTGGAATGAAAAAGATTTTGGTCAAGAAGGCCTTTCACTTGGTCTATAGCATTTGATTTATTTTTAATAAGGAGAGTATTTTCATGTAATATGTGACTAATGAAAACCAATTTAAAAGATTACAAGGTAAAGAAGACATGGCAGTCAATAATAAGTTAGGATCCCCAAACTCAAAGAGCTGCTGGAATCCTGGGAGGGGTTGGGCTTCCATATGCAAAGAGTAAAGGACTTCTCCTTTCCTCCACTGCTGTCCATTCAAACACAACATATGGCCAGAGAAGAAAACAGAGCAAGCCAGGATTCAAAAGCCCTCATGGTGTTGCTCCGAGGAAAGCCCACGATGCCCAGAGGAGATTCTGAAGTTCAGAGGGCACTGCTGCAGAGCCAGAATCATTCACCAGAGCGAGACCAGACCAAGGGTAAGCAGAAATGGAGAGCACAGCAGACGTCACACACTCCAGGCTTGGCAGGTGTTGGATATCCAGGTGAGGATATTCAAAGCCTGACTCCACTCTGGCAGTTGTGTGCTCTGGTTAGAACTGCCCGGGGACAGCTCTGTCACCTTATTCTGTTGACCACCTGCTTAACTTGCCATTAACTTTTTTTTGGCCTTGAATTCCTCTTCTCTAACGTGAGAAATTATGTCATAGGGTTGTTGTCCTGATCAAACCAGAGCTGATATGAAAGCTCTGTTAAAGGTCGGAGCATTATAAACAATCCCATTTAAATGGCTGGTGTTGAGGGGCAGGGTAAATAGTACAGACTGTTCCAGGGTCTGGCTCCTGGGGCATCTCCATCTGGGACTCTCCAAGTGATGAGATAATGGGGACTATGGTGTCCACATAAGCCATGTTATTAGGGCACCAATCAGAACTCTAAAAAGTCTTTTGATACAAATTTTATCAATTCAGGTCTAATCTTCAGCACAGGGTGGACAAATTATCTGAGAAGAGTCAGACTGTAAATATTTTAGGCTTGGCAGGTCACATGCTCTCCTGGCAGCTGCTCAACTTTGCCATTTTAGCACAAAATTGCCATTGTCCACATGTAAATAAATGGGTGTGGCCCATTCATCCTATAAAACCTTATTTACAAAATCAGGTGATGGGCCAGAGTTGGCCTACAGGCTACAGTGTGCCAACCTCTGCTATAGTCAAACAAATCAGATGTGAACAGAAAAAATTATTCGAGTTAGATGCAATGGAAAAAGCTGTCAATTACAAAGCTGTTTTATACAGAGCAAACCTAAAGTGAGGCCAACATTCCAGGGGCAAATCTGAACTTCTACCCCAGCTCCAGGGCAGTGATACTCTTTCTGTCAAACTGCATGTTCGCAATTATTAGTAGAGCCCATGATGAGCACCCACTGTCACCGTGTAGGCCGAGCGCAGGGCCAGGCCCAAAGGGGGTGCCCAGGAAACATTTGTGGAATTTCCAGTGGCAGCATTTTAATGTCCAACCTTAGTGCTGAGCACAGGAATTAAAAGCCCTAAAACTCTTGGCAGACCTACTGTTCTAATGAGAGTGTCAGGTAAAAGGGCTGCTGACAGCTTCTGGACATGGGCCTCAGCTGCAGGCAGACTCAGCTCCCCAGCAGATCACAGGGAAGCTTGAGTTGCACAATGATCAAAGCTCACTTCAAGGTCAGATTCCTGCTGCCGGCAGCTAAGCAATGAAGGAAATACATCTGCCCCCTCAGCTGTATTCTTAGCCCGGAGCCTACAATCTAGTAAGTTAAGGGCCCAGAAAGGATGAATCACTCTTAAGCACACCAGTTCATCTGGGTCCTTCTGCATCTTTCATCACCAGTATGGAGTTGCCCGGCCCTCTTGTCCCCCTGCCTCCCCCTTGAATCCCACTCTGGGCAATTCATAAAAACTTTCTGACTCATTCAAGAGAACTAGTTTCCTTGAAAGTATAAAAAAAGGAAGACTGCAGGAAAGTCGGAGCAAAAATTGGAGCAACAAGCCACAAAGAAAGAGGTCATCAGAGGGCATGAACACAACCGTAAGAGACAGCGCCACACATGTGCATAATGCTGGGCTGTTCTCAAAAGCACAGAACCACCAGCAAGGCCTGGGTCCCCACCCTCACACCTCCCATCCGACTGCCACCACACAGATCCCCATTTTCCTTACTTCTCAGTATGAATGTCATTCCAGAAATCGCTGACTTGCCAAGAGGCCTCCATCCTAAACAATGTGGCCTTTGCACTTACACTTCGCCCACCAGCTGGAGCATGTGCAGGGCCCAGCAGGGTCCTCCCCTGGGGACTTCAACTTCTTCCCCCTATCCAGACCAGCTGCTAGCTTTGAAATAGGGCTCCCGTCTCGGCCAAGTTTGCTGGGGCCCGTGCAGAATGCAAGGCTCTATGAACACATCATCACGGGGCCATTTTAACCAGAGCAAAACCTATGGCGGGTAACTAGTGACCCCAGACTGCTCAGTAGGTGGAAAGAACCTTCATGTCAAGGTGTTTCGGCTAAACCTGATACAATCATTCCCTTAAGTGCACTCCGAGTTCAGAGGCTTCCTGGAAGGCACAGGAACTAGTTTTTCAGAGCCTCCGTTATATTTGTAGTTTGACAGCAATAGTCTTCTCCTGCTAATTAGTCCTTGGACTTGAAAAGGGAATATAATACAGCCACTGAGGTACTTGCAGTAACCTGAAAATTAAGCTATTTGAGGCTTCTTTTATTCCCTGGTTGGAGGATCAGCTTAGGCTGTGTTTCCCAGACGTTTTGTGTGAAGACTTACCCCACCCATTGATTAAAAAAAGAAAAAAAATAGAAGGAGTAGGTTTCATAGTCAAGTATATTAACCTCCCTCCTTGGACATTACAATGAATAATGAAAGAGTAAAGCAGTGTTGCCATTAAAAAAAAAAAAAACTGCTTAATTTTTAAATTTTAGTGTTTTTTAAACTGATTTATCAGAGAACCTTTTTTTTTTTTTCTTTTCTTTTCTAAGAGTAGCTCACTTGGAGCTGCCGGATCTGGCCATAGAAAATGACATTGAAGAAGAGTAAGGCACTGTTAGTTGCCTGATCGTGAGCTGTACTAACCGAGAATGTACAGGGGATGAGGGGATGACCGAGTTATTTTCAAGATCTTTGGGTTTAAAAGGCATTCTCCACATAAAAATAAGCAGAAGGCCCCTCTCCTTTTTATTCCTAAAGTATAAAAATAAGCCAAGCATTATGCCAATTAAGAGCTAGAATTAATACAGCCCCCACCCACCAGTCACAGTAAACCACCGACATGTCCTTCCCCAGGCACGACACTTCTCCCTCCTCCCCACGCCTACTGAAGTTCTACCTGATTTTCAAGGCCCGGCTCAAAGGCAGCCTCCACTCAGGATCCCTCCATGTCACAATTACATCCTGAATGTGAAGAGGCCCCAGGGCATCGACGGCAGGTCCTGCCTCCATGCTCCCTCTGTGAGGCAACCAGGGCCCCTGCCCCAGCTTCCCAGTTTGTTAGAGAAAGACCTAGTGCAGAAAAGCAAGGACTCCTGATGCCAGCCTCCTGGGTTTTCCACTACAACATACTAAGGGTATGAGAATTTCAACAATATGTTTGAAAACTAATGAAGTAAACGAGCCTACTGACTTCCTTTACATTTAGAATCCACAAAAGGTAGAGATGGAGGAGGGAGAATGGTATGGCAAGGGGACATAGGTTCCCTATCTTCTGTGCATCAACCTGCCAAGCCAATCACCAACCCATGTCAGAGGGGCAAGAAGAGGTTCAGGCCTGCTATCCAGAGACAATCCTTTACATAGCTGGGACTTCAGAGGAATTTCGCCAGCACCAGAGAAGCCACAGAAAGAAGGAGCCATTATCTAGAAAAAGGAAGACCCCAGTAAGAGAAAACTTGGAGTCTCCAAATATTTGAAGAGTCAGTCCCAGAGCACTAAAGAGACTTAAACTCCTTGAAGATGAGCCATGCAACCAGGTAAAACCCAAGTCTAGCACTCCGGACATGAACAAAAACAACCAGAAAGGACTGGACAAAAGAGAGGACAGACTTATTTTTAACAAAGTAATTTCTTAACATCTCATGCCATTCTTCTCAAATCACTGTCAACTCCTTCTCAGTCTCATCTGCAGCCCCTTTCTTGTACCCCCATGAACTCCTGGAATAGTGTAAGATTCAGCTCTGGGCCCTACTTTCTGCCCCTTCCTCTCATCTACTCCCCTAGTAACTTTATTCAGCACCATGATATTAAATCCTCCTTGTATAGACTAACGGCTCCCATATTTGAATTTCCAGCCCAGACGTCTGCCATGAACTACAGACATCTAAATCCAAGTGCTTTGCCTACATTCTATACTCTCAACATAACAGCCAGAATGACCTTTCAAAATACAAATCAAATCACGCCACTGCTTCAAATCCTCCAATGGTGTCCCAAGTGAGCTTCTAAGTACCACAGCCTGTGAGTCCCTACCAATCGGCCCCATCTCCCTCTCCTGCTGCCCCTCGTACCTCTTCCTGTTCCAGCCAGTACACTCAACCACCCCATCCCTTGTCCCTGGTGGACACATCAACTCCTTCCTGCCTCTTGGAAGTTTCTTCCCGTGGTTCCTCACATGACTGGTCCCTCCCCATCTTTTAAGTCTCAATCCACATGACTATGAAAGGAAGAGGCCAGCTGCTTCCTCCCCAGGGGCGACTTTCTGTTTCATCACCCTATTTGTCTCTTGCAGAACACTTCCCACTATCCACAGTTATTTATTTCTTATATATTCTCTGTCTCCCCCAAGTAACTGGGAGCTCCACAAAAACAGGGTCTTTCAGTTCTGTGTGCCCAGTTTCTGGAACAGTGCCTACAGTGCCTAGTACATAAAATGTGTTCAATATGTTTGAAGAATAAATGAATGGACCACATTGTTAGCTCTTGGAATGAAAGGGGCTCTCTTGAAAGGTAGTAAGCTCCCCATCATTGATTGGACAAATATGTGGTGTGCATATTGCAGAGGGGTGTGAAGCCAGGTGGGATGGAGCCGAAGGATGGACCGTATGACCTCCTAGGGTGCTGCCAACATTGGGAGTCTACATGTGTGTCAATGTCTGCATTCTCAGAAGGCTTCCTGCCAGACATCCTTCTCTCACTGAAAACCAACATCTATGATCTCAGGCCACATCATGGCTGATCCCTGCTCCTGAAACACAAGGGATACTTCCTCGACTTTGGTGAAATGCTGGGATGAAATTTAAATGTTTTAAAAGGTAAAGACTGCGCTTCAGGGACAATATGGTTCAGACACAGGTTTGAATGAGCGTTCTGAATTAGCTCCTGGCTGTTGGTATCGGCTGAGAAATTTGAAGGGTTGAAACATCAGCATTATGACACGACATCCCTCCCCTTGGACATCCCTCGCCACCAGGGTTTCGGCATCCCACAAGGGCCTATAAAATCAAGAGCCATTACGTCGGCAGAGATTGTGGGTTGGCCCAGGGAGCCACAAAGATTTTAAATTACAAACCATGAACCCATAAATGCAGAGAGCCTCCTGTGTTTTCTAAAACCTGACCAAAACCTGAGCCACAGACAAGGAAATGGTCTAATGCCCTTGACGAAATGACAGCACCACTGAAAGGATAAGTAAAATAAGGGAGAGGGGGCCTTCAGGACTTGGGAAGGAGTCTTGGTGCACCCCTACTCCCAGATCTCAGCCAGAGATGCTTGGATCTTATTAGTTTAAAAACCAAGGCTCCAGGAACCGGCCTTATTGGTTTTTAGATGGATGTCCGCTATGTGGCTGCTACTCCATGGGCCCCGCCTACCATGCCCTGACACTCCACTTCCTTAATCAAGGCAGAGAGAACCTATTTGTTATTCAGTAATAATTTCCTAACATAAAAATATCGTTTATAGCTATTTTCTGATTGAAAATAAAAGATATAAGGAAAATGAGTAAGACAGCAGAGGAAAAGAAAACAACGGAAATGACAGAATCCCAGGACCCAGGATAATCATTGGAAATATATCAGTGTGTTTCTGCTTTGCAAGATTTCTGATATATTCTGCCTTATAAATGCTCTGGACAGTTATTCCAACTTGGCATAAACAGACATTTAAGGAATACATATAAGAAAGAGCAGGTCTAAATGAAATTGTAGACATTAGAAGCGAATCCATCTGCACCAAACTCCTTCCTCGGGTCTAGAAGGACCAATGGGCTGGCCTGCTACACCATCCCTCACTCTCTGTTCCCACTGCTCCGGCCTGCCCTCTGCTCTTCAGCTTTGCCAGGCTCCTTCGCCGGCAATCTTGCCTTTGATGGTCACTCTGCCTGGAATCTCTCTGAAATGTTCATATAGCCAACTCCTGGTCATCTGCAAGGAGTCACTCCTCCAAGAGGTCTCTCCTTCCCACCTCAATCCCTCTTTATCACCCTGCTTTATTCTCTTTGTAGTTTCTACCAATGTCCCCAAATTATCCATGTCCATTGACTGTTTCGCCCAGAAAAATATAAGCTCTTATTCTTGTATCCTCATAGCCTACAGTGGTATCTGGTACGTGGCAGGTGTTCAATGAATAGTTCTGAGTGAAAGGACAGAGGGAGAAAGGCAGGGGAGGGAGGCAATCCTGAGACGGGAAGTTCATGATCAAGGAACTAAGAGAAGGCCGAAATTCCAAGACGAAAGGGAGGAGATTTACTGGGAAACAGGAACAAATCATTCCGATAGATTTCTATGGGCCCTAGTACAGATTTTCATCTGAAGATTAAGACCAATGAGGGGGACCCTGAAAGGTTTTAAATCAGGGCTAATATGATTAGATTTGGACTTTTTAAAATATCACCCTGGATTCGATATGAAAAATGAGTTACAAGGGAGCAAGAAGGGTTAGGAGTTCGAAGGCTGCTGCAGTGGCTCTGACAAATGGCAATGGCTGTGGCAATGACGAATGATGGCCTGTGCGTCCTACGATGACCCTGAGGAGGGGCAGAGAAGGACACAGGACAAGGCAGGTTCTAGATGTTTAGTTTGCTGGCTGGTGGAGCAGCGTTCACCAAAATACTAGAAACCGGCAAAGGGTTTCTTTGGGACGACGATGGACACTGACTGGCTCGGGGGTGCCTCTGAGACACCTCAGTGGAACACCTAGTAGATACCTGGATATGTGGGTCTGGAGTTCAAAAGAGAGGTCTGGTTTGGAAGAAAACAAAGATTCAAGAGATATCATGAAACAATAAGACTGCATCAATGTCTAAAGAGGTGGGAAAGAGAGAGAAGTCTAAGGATTCCCCAGTTTCTGAATGGGTCACTTTGAGAACGGTGGTGCTGCTGACGGAGCCTCGGATACAGCAGAAAGGACGTATTTGAAGAATCCTAAATCTGCTCTGAAATTGCACAGGAGCCAACAGAGCTACTGCAAAAGATTATGATTGGTTATGGGGGGAGGGAGAGTGTTCAAAGCATTGGAGAGAAGTCTGTTAAGCCAGGCTTCCTGGGAGGTGCTGGCTATTAAATTTCTATGAATTGAGAAATCATGCATCTCACCAGACCAAATGGCTACATTCTCAGCTTCCCTTGTAACTAGGTGTGGCTGTGTGACTAAGTTCTAATAAAAGATAGAAACAAGTGTGTGTTCTACCTGGGGGGATTTCATTAAAAGGGAAGGGGACATATTCTTCTCCTCCTTTCTCCACTCTAATGCTTGAAGCATGGATGAAATGGCTGGAGCTTTAGCAGCCTTTAGGTCCATGAGGATGAGGGCCAAACCCAACAGATGGCAAAGAAATACTCGAGGAAGTCTGACAATTTCATGAAACTTTCATACCTCTCTTGGGATGGCCTACTTTCAGCCTTCTGTGAAAAAATAATAATAACTATTGTATTTAAGCCACTGTCATCTGAACATATTCTGTTGTATGCAGTGACTCCTAATCCTAATGGGAAGACTACCAGCTGGTCTCCCACGTCCCCTGCATTGCTTTCCCCTTGCTTTAGGTCATGTCATCTTCTTGATAGGGACTATGTTCCTTCTTGCCTGTATTTACTTAAATCCTGCCCATCCTTTGAAGGATGGGTGAAATTCCACCTCCCACATGAGACTTCCCTTCCACATCCTCCCCTGAACTGCCTGCCCCCACTCCTTGGGCATCTGGCCTAAGCTGCCCTCACATTGATCATCCCTCTAACATATCTCCTCACTCCTCAAAGAGCATCAGGATCATCAAGGGCCAGAGCCATATTTTCCAGGTCCTTGTATTCCCTGGGCCCAAGAGGCATTCAATACAAGGTCACAATTAATATACCCCTAGTAAGCCTCTTTCACCTCTACCTGCAGCCAAGATCAAGAAGGAGTCAGAAACTATGTCAATAAATTCTGAAAATGGGAAGGCAAGCAGAGTTGAAGGCAGTTTGTAAGAAATCTAAAATTACTTCTAATATCAAAAGGCAGTTTGGGTGAAAGATCTAATATGCCTCCTTCAAACTATATCACAGATGCTGGACTGCCACACAGTTAACCTGGCAAAGGGCACCATTCATATAAAAAATAAAGTGAATGGCAATCCCCAGAGATGTGTAGTGTCACGGCCCCACACATACAAAAATGAGCCCACTTCAGTAAAAATAACAAGTTATGTCAACTAATGTGTTTTCATATAACACCCTTGCAATATAGTCTTCATAAATTAAAATCAATAACAAATTACTTCCGATTACTCAAATAAAATGTATGTTTCAAATATTCTACGAGCAAATTCAGACCAAAGTAAATAGTTTGCAACTGATATATTTCATTTGTAAAGGCAGTTTATTTTTGTTTAATTATATGTTTTTTTCACCTTATTGTCTGCCACAAAATATGTTAAACCCACTCGCAAAGGCAACGAAGGCCCAGAGGGTTCACCCCCATCAGAGTAAAAGTTTGTAACACATCTTGACCCATCAGGAAGATGTCAGCAGAGACGACAACACTGGAGAAGCTGAAACTGAAACTTCTAACTTAATTTATAAACCCAAGACCAAATTACTCCAGCTTGTTTAAGGGCATGTCCAGATTTCCTCAAGATGCCCTAGTCATGAGAGCTGAGAAGGCAGCTTTGGAAGAGAATGCACACTCTGGGGTCCCCATAGAAAACAACCATGACTTTAAAAAAAAAAAAATCATCATAAATAAACCCTAGAAGATGAGTTTGGCACAGAAAGAGCCAGTTAAGAGATAAGCTTCCTGATTGAAATAACACTCATGCCTGAAAGAGATCTGCTTCTTGCGTGGAAGGACAGCTATTCATAACTGGGGAAGTTGCAGAACGCTAGTCAATACAGGCCATGAGGAAAATAGTATTGCTTCCCTTCCTGCAGACAGTTTGAGCACAGTTTAGATAGCTGTTCCTCTGCTGCCTTATTTCTGTTGAAACCCAGCTGGATTTCAGTGCATCTGCCAAAACTGCCCCCTTCCGGGCCGAAAGAGTCCAAGATTCCATGCCAACCCCGCATGGCCAGACGCCACGTGGGAACTGTGCCTGTGGACACTGCCTGGCTTCAGGGAAAGCCAGCCTTTCAGGCTGAGTCACCACTTGTGACCATCAGGTGTCAGTGCTAAGTGAGGAGACTTCCATCCTGAGTTTTCAGGGCATTTCAGCAGACCCTGAAGGTGGGGAGACACTGGACGCAGTGGCTTTGGAGACAAGCAATGATGTCTCACATTCTCAGGTACTCATGAGTACTTCATTTACTTGGTGGAAAACTCACCATTCAAACTCACCATGCAACCTGTAGGAGCTTTTAATTCAATATCCTTCATACACTCAGACAAAAGCTTAAGAACTGCTTGCTTCAGTAAGGACTGGGCCTTGCTTTCTCCCCCCAAGAAAAGTGGAAACATAAAACAGGGCTTTCTACTCCTCACCTGTGCTCCACATATAAACTACCAATTGACTATTCTAGCAGTTTCTCTTTACCCTGAGGTTTGAGATATTTTGTTTGTAATGCTTCAGTGGCAATGTGAGTTTGTGCTGTAGGGTGCGGAGCCCATAGGAGGCAAAGCCCAGCAAAGAAACCGGATTGTGCAAAGCCAGAACTAAGGGCCACTTCACTGCCTGCTTTGCTGAGCTGGATCTAAACTGGTTTCTTTCATCGGGTGTAGCATCTTCAACAGAAATATTGGACTGATGAGTAGCTGCAGCCACATTGAAAGCTGTACTTTATTGGTCTTTTAAACCCAGGATGGCAGCAAAACGCTGTCATTCTACACCTACTTCCCTCTCCAGGCTGGACACATCCTTTGGAACGTGGGACTGTGCCGAGGCAGGCTCACTGTGTCCTCAATACCAAGCGCTGTGGCCCCTTCCAGGGTCCTCTGCCACGAAACACCACCCAGCCACCAAAAAGAATGCATCCTACTGACCTTGGCCTCTCCACATCTAGACACAAGGCGCCCTGCTGAGCACACGCCTTCCCCTCTGAGAACTTGAGGCATCTAGCGGGTGCTTCCGCTGTCAAATATTCCCTTAATTGGAATCCAAGTGACCCTGGTTTACAATATCTTACAAGCAAACATGCTGAGGGCATAGGGAGAAACACAATCTTCTGATTGAGAGACTCTCTCAGGCTCAGCTGAGGGTTTCGCAAATAGCTTCAAGTCCCATCTTACATAAAGAAACCCTCAAAGGTTTTGATGTTAATGGCATTACTGAGTCCCAAGATCTGGAAAGGCAGTCTTGTAACTGGGGGACCAAAAGCTGGCCCAACAACTATCCTTGGGACAACCTCAGAGTCACTACAACAGAAAGAGGCAGGACATTTCTGGAGAGAGACAGCCACCAAACCAAAGACACCAGTTGGATTGATGTTCCAATGGGATCTACCCAACGTTTTGGCATTATACTACCTTTACTGCTTGTGTCCACATTTCTTTCCTCACAAGAAGCATTGCGCTAAGTGACAAGGGGGAACTCAAGGGCATTTCTCTAGGTAGAGAGAATGTACAATGATACCCAAGATCTTAGTCAGTGAAACTACCGTTCCACTCCTTTCTTCTTCATTCATAGCCCTGTCACATTCCACCCCACCCCAGTAAAAGCTTCCAAGCTCATGTCTTCTAAGAATAAGTGCTTCCAGGTCTGGAATGAAGAACGCGTGACAGATATATGACAAGCTTGTGGAGCAAAAAAGCCAGTCTTACCGTTTGTTGATGATAAGAAACAGTGACGGACGTTGCCTGCGGAAATGCTACAGTTCTGCCAGAGGTCGGTCACATGTCCATGGCCCTCAAGCCATTGCTAGAAAGAACCAAACATCCTAAATCAGGTGAGGCAGTGAGGAGTGAGGGAAAGGAGGGAGAGAAGACCAAGGGAAGGATGAAGAGCAGCCTCTCAGCCTGGCCACCTGGCGTGCCCCTGCCCAGTGTTGCCCAGCCAGAGGCCACAGTGATGCTGGAGAAAGGTGAGAGGGGATGGTCTGGCTCACACATGGTGTTGAGGGGAAGGCCAGAGTTTTGCAATTGAAAAGCACTTTGTAAATGGAAAAGTATCACATGTACATGTTATTATGTACAGAGGTGTATACTATAGTAGAAGGAGCCATGGATTAAACCCAGGACACCTGCATTCAAGCCATCTCTCCTTCCTGGATCTCCTGGGTGTCATTCCCCAAGCCACCATCTCTCTAAGCCTTTTTCTTTACTTACTAGAAATCCTATTAATCTGACAAGATTATCAGGCCCATTAAAATGTTATAAAATGCTCATAAAGAATAAGCATTTAGCATTTATAAATCCTGAACATAATTATTTCTTGCACTGATATAATGATTTCTCAATCCTTGAAACAGACACGAATATCATGCCTGGGACTTGCCTTATATTAAGAATTTAAAGCCACAGTCACCTAACTGCCTGAGTCTGAGCTCATCTTCATAGACCAAAAAAAAAAAAGGTCCAAAATCTAATCTACTTGATGCTTGAGTGCAACTCAAGTTATCCTGATGGCCTTGCCTGTTCCTATAGTGGAAACTTTACTAAGAAGGTGCTGGGTCCACTTCATAAAGCAGACCTGGGACTGTGAACTCTGCTGAAGAAGCCAATTTTAACTTTTCCAATCTCAACTCCTAAGGTGTGGTTTGTGAACTAAGCTGCCCACTTGATCTATGACATTTAGAAAAACGCAAACTTTCACAAATAACTCTCTTCCTTTCTCAACAAACCCACCTCAAGAAAAAAATACTAACCAATTTTATCAAATGAAGGTCTGGGGGGCCCTGGAAGTTCCCCGAAGTTACGGGGCTTAAAGAGAGGCCTGTGCAGCTAAACTAGTCCAGCGATTGCTTCCTTCCTACTCCTGAATCTGCTGTGGTTTTCTCAAAACTGAGAAGGGGCAGATTGCCAGGAGCTGCAAAACGCTGTGGGACGCCTGAGACTTCTCGTCTGCAAATAACCATGCAGTCGGGCACTACCGTAGAGGGGGCACAGATGGAATCGCGGCGGAAGCCACACCACCACCGCCGCGACCACCCCAGCACCGGCTGGCCCGCCCGCCCGCGCCGACCGCCGCGCACTCACACTGACGATCGTGGAGACGAACAGCAGCACCAGCACTGCGACGTGGAGGACAATGATACCCAGCAACAGGAGGAGCATTCTGGCGGCAGGTTCTGCTCAGCGGCGTTTCTGCCTGCCGGGAGAGAGAGCGGAAACTGAACGCGAGGCGGGACCCACTGGCGGGAGCAGCGAGGGCGAGAGCCGCGCGGAGGAAGGGTCGCTGCGCTCACGGAAACTCGGGACTGGCGCGGCGCCCGCCCGCTCCGCCGGGGACTGGCCGAGAGGGGGCAGCAGCCGACCGTAGGATCCCCACCCAGCAAGCCGCCGGGCCGCCTGCGACAGCACATCTTGCTTTTGGAACAAAACAAGTGGTAAGTCACCCCAGTCGTAGGAGAGGTTTTTCCAGAGTGACGAGCAGAGGCCGCGGCCCGCCTCCACCCACCCCGGGCGCCTCCCAAGACCGCCCAGCTTGGGGAAGGGGGCGGAAGGGGGGAGCGCAAGTTCCCCTAGGGAGCGGGGGTTGGGGCGAGGGGATGGGCGCCCAGACGTCTGGGGGGGCCTGCGGACTCCAGCAGCAGGCTGTGAAGGAGCGCGCGCCGCTGGGGGCTGGTCTCCCAGATCCCCGCGCTCCGCATCCCGTTAGTCTCCAAGTTTCCACGCAGTTCTGCCAGCACCGGGAGCCGTCCTACACCCAGCTCTGCCTGCCAGAGACACTGGTGGCTCCGGAGCGAGGCACAGAGCCGGGGGGTGTAGGGAGGAGAGAATGGCCCGAGAGAGTGTACGAGGACCCTGCGCTTCCCGCCCACTGTGCGCTTCACCGGGCAGCCACTGCGGGCGGAGCCTCCGCTCCCGGGCCAGCCCCTCGTAAGTTCGCCCGGGAGCTCTACGGCTCCCCAAGCCGCGGAGCCGAAACACGACCCCGTCCAGTCTCCGCGGCAGGGCACGGGCCCAGGAACCTGGATGGAGGGGAGCAGATGTCCTGTGGGAATTAGAGGCGGCGGGTAAAGGGTTGGGTCCCAGGAGAATTGCATCCGGCCAGAGCAGGCGGGACATCTTCTATTCGTAGTTGTGCGGTCCTCGCCCCTCGTTTTACAGGCCTTGGGGAACTGCAGACCAGGTTGTCTGTTAGAGTATATATATGTAAAACTGAGAGACCAGCTGCGGCTTTGGGGACCACTTCAGGACGGAGTCTTGGGCCAGGGAGACGTTTCATAACTGGGTTTTTGAAAGCACCCAATCCGAGGCCCCTCCGTATCCCTCCATTAAGCAACATATTCAGAGAAACCCAGGAATGTACAGGAAGAAATAAGCACGGTTTTCTGGTGGCTTCCAGATGATTTAAATAAATCCAGTGGCTCCTAGTGCCGGAGAGGGGCAAAAGGAGGATGATCGGGCATATCGCTCGAAAGTAGGGAACCTCGGAGGTCCAGTACCCCCGGGATGTCCACCTCAGGGACTGCTGTGCCAATGAGTCCCCGAGCACACGTCTCTCCAGCGAGGCAAAAACTGCTCCGCCCCTCCCCATAGCCCGACCCCATATCCCTTACGGTATACAGACCATAGGGCACTCTACATTGTATCCCTCCAAGCCCCGTAGGTACCGAACCATGGTCTGTCTGTCCGCGCCCGGTACAGAAGGCTCGGGGACCGGGCCATCCCCAAGCCCGTGCCTGCTCCGCGCTTTCGGGCACCATCCATAGAAGATGCCCACATTTCTCCTCCATCTCCTCAACTTTCCCTACAAAGTACTTACAGCCCAAAGGGATAGCTGTCCCCGACCCTCAGAATGGCCTCAGACACAAACTCGGTGCGTTCTCTTGGCTGCTGGCGTCCCCAAAGACAGCTGCGCTGCGGTGCTGCGGGCGCCAAGCGAGGGGGCAGAGGGAGGCTCTCGGCGTTCCCCTTTAACGGGAACAACGCCCTGTCTGCGTCGCTGCTATAGGGTGTGTCCCCGGGTCAGCGTGTGCAGGAGGGCGGGACTCGGGGAGGAGAGAGGGCAAAGGCGGCGGGCGGGGGTGGAGGACAGGAGACAGTTACTCGGCCTTAAATGCGCTTCAGGAGAAAGTCGATCACTGCAAAACCGCTGCGACTTTTACTCTAAACTGGGAGGCAGCTGAGCTTTCTCACCTAAACTTCCCCTGACTCAGCCGAGTTCACGGAGACCAACGTTGAACAATAAACTGGCCCCTCCGCCCCCTCAGCCCATGTGGGAAAAGCCACCCAGAGGTGGCCCCGCGGAAGCCCAGCGCTGGGCTTCGGGGGACGCACCCAAGCGAACTGAGGCCACGGGGACCGAGGCTCTGGATTCCTTTCCTGCGGGTAGGGGTTGGGGTCGGGAGGGAGACGGGGAACTGTCACTTCAGCGCTGGAAGAGGTCTCTTTCCTCTATTGTCCTGGCGCACCTGGCCTGTCCTGGCGTCTTAACTGGGCACATCTGCAGCAGGAGAGGCCGCACTAGCCGTGTCTGCACCCATGCCATGTTGCCGTGTGTTGGGTTCCTAGGATGCCCTGCTTGGGTGAGAATTAGGGGGTGGACACGGAGTCCTACCTACTAACTATAAGACAACGCGTCCTGGGGTCCAGCTCCTCCTCGCCTGGGCAAAACCACACCACAGGCGGGTTTGCCTGGCTTGGCTCCCAGCCTCAGCTGGTGTCCCTGGCCATGAGGTGGGGAGTTGGCCATTTGAGGTGGAGGAAAAGCAGCCAAGGAAATCAGCTGATTCATAGCTGCCTGAACGTGGTCCGCCCAGAGTCTCTGGGAGAGAGGCTAGCCTTCCTGGGCGTGGTGCAGATGTGCCCAAAGAAGGTGCTCCCACAGGCCAGCCTAGGGGCATGAATGGCGAGTTCGAATGTGGATGTTACACGTCGTTGCCTATGACAATACAGTTCATAAGTTCACACTAACACACACACACACCTACCTGCTAGTGTTCTGTGTCATAAAACCTCATCACTCTAAATGATTCAAATCATTCCACACTATTTTACTATTTGAAAATTGCTGCTTATTGTAGCAAATTGTATATTCTTATCTTTAAGTGAAAATAAGTTATTTGAAAACTTCTTCAAAGAACGGTCTTTTAAAATTTGCAATATTATCAGATTAAAAAGAAGAATCCTTGTAAAAATTTTTATTCGATGCCCATTATATGGCAGGCACTTTAGCAGGGCTTTACATGTAGTCTGTGAGAGGTGGTATGGTCCAGTGGTTAGGCACTGTAGCTCTGGGCTCAGGCAAAGCTAATTACCCTGCTTACTCAGGGTTTAGGAATTTGGGCAATTAGCTGAAGTTCGCTGAGCTTTGGTTTTCTCTCTGCAAACAGAACCAATAATGCCTGTTTTAAAGGGTGTGAACTAGTGAGCATAGTGTCTAGTATATAATAAGGGACCAGTGCCAAGTAAATTGTCACCATTCTTATTGTGATATCACATTTAACCTTCACAAGACAAGCCTGACTGTGGGGACAGAGCCCTAGAAAGCAGTTTCCGGGCTCTCGGGCTCACATAGAAAGGTGCTGGCTCAGGTAGTAAATGGCCATCAACTGTGATTGGATGGCCATCAGCGGTGGCTAGTTGGCCGTCAGCTGTAACCAGTGAGCCATTGGCCACTAATATAACTGCTGTGACTACGCTAACAAAAAATGGGGGCTAGCAAGAAGATGGTGGCTGGGCTAGCAAGAGCAGATTGCAGCTAGCATGGCGGAGTGCGGGTCACAGATTGCAGAGAAGTGGACAGCAGGTTGCAGATAGTGTGGCTCCTGCTTCCTGTTCCTCCAACCCAGCCACCAGGGAGAATATAGTAGTATGACTCCCCTACCTATGGCTCCGTGAGTGTTCCTTTTTGGCCTCACCATGTCCTGCATTCTTATGTGGGGAGCGGGACCAGAGACCCCGCAGGCCGCCCCACACGACACTGACTGCGCCTGAACTCAAATAGCTTATAATTCCCATAGGTTGAAAGCACATATACAAGTACAATGACTAACTAAAAAAATGAAAGTGTCTTCTCTCCTCTCTGGATCATTTTATAGGTCCAGTTTGCCCTAGGAATTATTGCTTTTCTTTATGCCATTCAGACTTTTATTTAACTAATATTTATGTGGTCACTATGTACCCAGTACTATTCTAAGCACTTTACAGATATTAGCATATTTAACTCAGGATTTTCTTTCTCTTCCTTTTTTTCCCAAGTAAAGTTTTAAATGGAGTATTCACACCTAGAAAAGTGCACACATTGTAAGGCACGGATGATTTTTTCCTTTCTTTTGAAACTAATCAATAATCAGGTCACAACCACACCATGGGCTGAGGGATATGTGAACCCATCTGTACTTCACTGTCTCACTATCTCCTGCCTGCTGGGTTCCCAGTGATGGAGGACGAAACCCTGCTCGGTGCAGTGCTGCCCAGCTCAGCCACACCCAGTGCTGGCCAGGGCTCCTCTACAGGTGGAAGGGAAGCTTCTCTCTAACCTGCTAACCAATGTGAGGTCACCTGCCAGCTGTGTGCGCAGAGCTGGTTCCCACCAGGTAAAGGGCATCTGGACCCTCTGATCCCTTCAAATCTGAATGTATTGGGCTTTCTAGATCCTCTCAGATGGTCTTTCTCGCCACCCTAGCCAGAGTTCATATCCAGCTCTTAACCAAGGATTTTAAAAATTCCCTGACTCTCTAGTCAATTCTAACACAAACGCACTATCTCCACTGCAGTCCTTTCATTTGCGGTTTGCAGGGGGTGGCGGATTGGGCAACACGCTATAAAGCATAAGCACACACCACCCAGAGGCACAGTTTGCAATAAAACTCACCAGGTCAAACAGTGTAACCGCCTCCTCCACGCGGCTTTCTCTGCAGTCAGATACGAGGGACGCAAAGGCAAGGCCCTCCCCACAGGGCAGCAGAGAGGCCAGCAGCCTGCAGACCAAGCTCTGGTGCTTCTAACCAAGCTCCCCGAAGTGTTCCTGGTGGTGCTCCCTGTCACTGAAAGCCACACCAGGCGTCTTTCCAGTTTATTCAGGGGCTGGTCCAATGCTGGGATATGTCATGGTGGCCTGAGAACATCTCAGCCTCTACTATTTAAAGAGACAGTGCACAGCTTTGTGTACTTTCCAGAACACAGTGATCCCAAGAGGCCCTGCAGGGCATGGAGAACATGAAATCAACAAGGAGAGGAGCTTTGGGGTGCCTGAAACCTGTGATGCCAAGGCTATTCACTGGAAGTGCCAGCCTATGTAATAGCAAAGGGGTGTCCTGGGTTCTCGGTGCCCTCTCCGCACTTTCCAGTGAATTCTGCAAAGATGAAATACACTATGTGAAGGGTCTGTGTCCACAGTGTTACCTGTACAGGTAGCTTTCACGTTTAATCAGCAACATCATTTTAAGGAGTTCAAATATTGCACAGATCATCTCTCTAGCATCACCCCAGGGAACCAAACGTCTCAAAGCCACCCAATGAGGCCCACTTTAACACCAGCTGAAAAGGGGCCTCTGTTGTCTTCCTTGTCTGGCTAGACCCCACTCCCTGCATCACACTGGTAGCATATTAGAATGAAACTTGGGGAAATGGATTCTTCCGGCTCTGTCTTTCACGTGCCCTTAATTGAATCATTATTAAATGTTGACCTTTATGAGGTAATTCAATTCAAGTAAACACACCTCTATTGAAAACTTTCTAACCTGTCAGGCAGGATAGCCTGGAAGAGCAATTGAAGAGTTATGGAGAGGTAGAGAAATGAAGGCATGGTGTTCTTCAGGCTCGATGCAGCTTATGCTCACCCCTTAAAGCTCAAAAGAGTCCTCCATCTTCTAGCAAGTTTTCCTGGGTGGAAACTTCAAGAAAAGGGGATTTGATTTTATTGAATGAGTTTCCTGAAATTCTGGCAATTTCCCCACCTCTTATGTCAGGGGTCCTCAACCTGGAGTGCCCTGTAGTTTGGGAAAGTGTCCTTGGCCACAGACACTTTATGTTTTGTTGGGCTCTGCAGTCAGCAGGGGTTGGGAAGGGTGGTCCAAATGACCCTCTCCCCTGTTCTGCACCCAGCCAGCATTTCTAGTACCAATTAATAAGTTAGCCTTTATCCCTTTGAGTAAGTGATTTTTATTTTTCCCAGCAGTGGTTTTCAGTCCTGACTGCTTGTTAGAATCACCTGTCCTAAGCCTGTGCCACAGGCAGCTGCCATGCTGGTGTGGGATGGGGCTCAGGTGTGGGTAATTTTTAGCATTCCCCAGGATGGTCCAGCATCCAGCCAGATTGTCATATGTTGTCAGATGGTTCCTGGTTTCCCTCCAGCTGCCTACTGCGGTGGAGCCTAAATTGAGGTAAAGCCCAGTATATGGGCTGCAGTATCCTACAAGTTATGGTTCACAGTCCTGCCAGGCGGGGGTAGAGGAGGGTGTATTTGGTATGTGGAGAGGTGGGGAGGATGGAAGGAGTCTCCCTCAATCCTCTTCTGACATGGAGGGGGACCTGTGAGTATGGTTTTTGGGCCTCCCCAAACAGTCATCTTCCTGGGTGCCCACCATGATCAAACTCTGAAGGCTGCTGCCCCTCAGGCCAAGACTAAGCCTGGGGATATCTGAGAAGATCATTTCTGCTCAGAGGAAGGTGGGGCGGGATGGGGTGGGGGTCGGGGCATGGATTTTGCTTCTGGCTAGATAGGGCCAATGTGATCATCTCTTCATCCTTCCATGAGCTCGACTTTACAGGACCTAATCTCCTGGCCTTGTGTCTCCGATCCACATCCCCCCTTCCCCCATCTCCTGCAACCAAGCCCTGGACAACCTACTGGCTTTGGCTCTGACATGTTTGACACACTCTTTGAGGCTTCAAGACACCAGAGCTGGTTTCTACTGCACTCCACTGGCTCCATCTACCAGGTCACAACACATTTGTCTCCACCCACCCAGGCCAGGCTCTCTGCCTCCCCACAGTCAACGGAGAAAATGCCTTTCTGGTCCCCTGTCTCCCCCCTTCTAGTGGCCCTCTCCTCAGCAAAATGGGACTCCCACTCCAGGCATCTGTTCTGAGCAATGAATGTATCTGTCCTCAGGGTCATGGAGAATATCCCACTGGGCCACTTGCCATAATAATGAATAGACTATTCACCAAATCACACTTATTATTATTGTTATTATTTCCCCCATCTTATAGAGAGGGAAAATGAGAATTAGGCAGACTTCCTGAGGAAACCCAGCAAAGTCACATCAGACTGGCTAATTCCCACACCTGACTTTTTCTGCCTCACCATGCTACCTCAGCTCATTAGCAACAAATATTTCGTAAGTCATTGATAAAAATGATAACAATAATAGCTTACAGTTACTTGGTGCTTACTATGGGCTAGTTGCCATTCTGAATCTTTTGTATGAATCAAATCATTTCATCCTTACAACAACCTTATGAAATAGGCACCCCAACACCCTTTTTTGTATGAGGCGAAACTGAGGCACAGCAAGACATCGAGTGACTTTCTCAAGATGCCCCGCAAAGGAATGCCCCAGACTGCAAACCAGGCAGTCTGGCTGCAGAGCCTGAACTCCCTATGTAGCACGTGCTGTTTTGCCTCCTACTGTGCCCCTAGTTGTGTCTGGCAGTCATAGCACACCCGTACCTTCTCCATGCTGCTTCAGCAGACACTGTACAATCTAATTTCCTTGTTCACCAAAGATCCTGACACATTATACCTAGTCACAGATTCACGTTTCTTTTTCTATTAATGAACCCAGAAAATGTCCTAAAACCTCCAATCATTGCACCAGCCCTGTGAGACCCCCTTTTAAACGTCCTGCCTTATCCCACCTGATGAGGCCACTCGTTTGGGCAGCACTGGTGCCAGGTGTATCCTTTACAGAGCTGACGGTTTCATTTCATAAGGCTGTCACCATTGTCCCTGGGGAGTGGAATCCAAGCAGACTCTGGAAGTGGCAGGCAGCCCTTTTTTCTGCACTGACAACTATTAAAATGCTGTTTCATGTAGCGTCTTAGTTGAAAGGGAAACATGACCATTTTCCACGTTGAGAAACTGAGGCTTCGAGTATTTACAATGTTCCCTCCAAGGACTAGCGAGCATGTTCCAGGGCTGGGACCTACAACTGGTTCCTCTGTTCTCCAAACTCGTGATTTTTTTCCCTTATGCGGACTCCCTACATCGAAAACAGAGGTGAGTCTCAATTGGGCATTTATCCAGTTGATGAAGTTGTCGTTGGAGCGTCTGCCTCACCGGGCATTCAGTCAGTATCTGGGGAGTGTTTACACTACAAACGAAGCCTTTCCTGTTTCATCGCAGCCAGCAGCCTGTGTGGGTGTTCTTGGCAAGGCAGGGACACAGCTGGTCCGAAGTCTCATCTAGACTCTTCTGATCTCCACTGAGAGCAGCTGATTATTAGAAGAGAATGCAAATGGGGAAAAGAAAACAAAGGGGAAAGAAGTGAGGGAGAGAGGAAAAAGAGAGAGGGAAGGGGGGGGAGATAGAAAGGAAGGAACGGAAGGAGCCAGATTGACTTCCAAGAGCAGATCCCTCTATAAATAGACATGTTTGACATTATGTCATCTCCATATCTCAGGAAGGTGTTCTCAGTAAACAACACAGAAGCAGATAGATAGCGGCTAAAGACATACAACCTCAGATTGGCACATGGCCGTTCCCTAAATTACATAAATTTACAAATTTATCATGGGATGCATTGCATCACTTACCCCCCTCACCTGTGGGAGAGAACAAGCACAGAAAGATTGTGTTGTGCTATGGGAACAATACAAAGTATAGAGAACTCTTTGTTCCCAAATGCACTGTTGCTTAGGACAGCCAGATTCCATAGATGTAAGTGGAGGGAGAGAAAGCGGTCCTTTCTCTGACATCTCATGAGCTAACAGAGAAAGGATTTGGGAGCAATTTAAGCAAGAGACTGATTGGTACTTGAGATCGAAAACTCTGAAGCTCTTCTAAGACTTCTAAGACTTTTACTCCTAAGAGATATTTTCTCTGCTCCAGCTGGGAATAGGCTCAGTGAGGTGAGGAATGTGAGCTATCCAGCCACATAGCAGTGGATAGAATAAGAGAGGAATGGATGAATTTTCTAGGCTCTGAGGACTAGACATAACAATGCTGCAAAGGCAGCTTGGGCTTGATGTGAGTGGTTCTCTTTATTGGGGGAGGAGGACAGGAAAGGCTGCTGTAAGCCAAAGGAATGCTTGATTCAGGCAGACGAGGCCACACCAAGCCGTGGGACATTAAACTCCCACAAAAAGAAAGAGGCGCACTGGAAGGGAACCTGGCAGAACAATTCCCACAATGCACCGTTGTCCCCACGGTCCCTTGTTCTGTGCGCGCCTCTGACCTGGAGAAACAGCAGTTGCACTTAAAAAGAGAGCACTTGTTTTCTTCATCTCTGAGTCCCTGAACCACTTATCAAGTGTGAAACGTTAGCTAAAAGCCAGGGAAGTTCACAGACAAAGGTCAAATCCTTTTGAGAGGTTCAAGGCAACACTGAGCAAAATGTCAAGTACTTTTACTCTTCATTGTTGAAGACTAGGAAATATCCGATCCAGAGAACTTCAGTGGTAATCCTGGGCCTTCTGGAGCAAATTACCTTAGAATTTTGACTCAGAATAAAAATTTTAGAAATGTATCTTAAAATAGTCATGGATATACAAAAATGTGGCTCTAAAACTCATTATTGCAACACTTTTTATGATGAAGGAAAATATGAACATCCTAAATCTCAAACAACAGGAAAATGACTGGGTAAATTTTGGTACAGTGATAAGATGAAATGTTACATAGATACTAAAAATAGTGTTGAGAAAAATTATTTAATGAAATGAGGAAGCAACAGTGTGGTTAATTGGGAAAATGTTACAAATTGCTATACCTATAATGTACTGGACAGTTATCAGGCTCTGTGCTAAACCTCTCATTTATTACCTACAATAATGGGGGGAGGCTGCTATGACCCCTAGGGTACCAAAAGGGGAATGTGGTGCCTGAGGGCACACAGCTGGCTCGTAGTGGAGCCAAATGTAAACTTTACCAATCTAACGCCAAGAGTCTGCGTTCTTAATGGCTAAACTCCATCAAATGTATATTCTTAGACATACCCCAAGTTCCACAGTGACAAACATGAAAGTAAAACCTGAAAAACTGCACAGTTGGAGGATGAAGTGCAAAATAATTCTTTCAACAGTGTGTTTGAAAGTTCTAACATAAAAGCAGAAAAATAAATTTACATGGAACTGAACATATCACGGGGTTAATAGTGGTTAATAACCACACATCTTAGCCTCATGCCTCCATTGTGATGAATCTGTGACTTTCTGGCTTAAGTGGAGGAAATGGGCATGAAGTCTGCCCCAGGAAGGGCCCGGGGTAGAAGGTAGTGTCAGGGCACGGGCCACGTCTTGCTTCATCTTCTGTGCTGTCTCCAGATGGAGTCACACATCCAGGCACAGAGGTATTATGACAGGATTTAATTAAGTTGTGAATCTTACAATGTTTATGGTAAAACATAAGCATTTATGTGGACCATGAGTTTGGCAACCTTATTTTGTATTTCTTTAAATACATCAGTAGACTCAGGGAGTGGTGGGAGGAAGTAGCCTGAACGTTTGCCGATCTTAAGGGACCCTGATTGAGCCAACTGTTCATTGGTTTAGTTATGTGACTGAATCTGAGAATCCCTACAACCCACAGCAAAAGCATGGTCAAGATGTGGTTCAGACAAGTAGAAGTCCAAGGGGAAAGCCCTACAGGGTTGTCAATGGTCTATCGCCTCCCACATTGTCTTACTTCTCACAATTGATCTGTCTCCTCTCTCTCTTCCTTCTCTCTCTTTCTCTCCCCCTGCCCCCCCACACACCTCAACCATCCTTTACGATGTGCAGCCATAACAAAATCAAAATACTATTAATATCTGAGTTTCACTATTGTGTGAGCTCCTCAATGATTAGGAGACCTCAGAACTTTTTTGAATTTTCCTTCCCAGCAAGGTATTTTCAAGTCTTCTCGGGGTGGTCTACTTCATATGATCTCATGCTTTACTCCTGTATAATCATGGATCGTTGTGTCTTGTGGACCCCTAGGACTAGATCATGAAGCATTTTCTAAATTTATTGGACCATGGAACTTTTGTTCCCAGATTCTCTCCAAGACCTCGATTCCATGGAACTCCCCATTGAAAACATAGGAACTCCTCGAGACCTCTCCAGCTCTGACAGTGTACTCTCTATTGGTGAGCAAATGGAAGAAATGACATTCCTTCGAGCCTACTATAGACATCTCAGGAAATGAAGATCCAGATGTAAAGGTAGGAGCCGGCTAAGGAGTCCAGGCCAGGTAACTTTTCCCAGGCAGGGAAGAGAAAAGAGGCCGTAGATTTGTTGCTGTGGTCCCAAGTAAGGAATTGGGTAGATGTGGTCTGAGGTCATGCTGTACCATGTCATTCCCAATGGCCACTCGGTCTCTCCATTGTTATATGTTTATTCTCCTTTGGGGGGACCAGTGTTTCAACTTGGGGTGACCTCATCATGGTCTTTGGAAGAGTACCCCAGAACCCAGTGATGGTGCTATGAATGACACAAAGGTGGCTTCTGTGTATCAGTTCCTATGTAGTTTATTTCTTCACTGCAAGCTGAGACCCATTACTTCAAAGGTCTACTGGCATCTAACTCAAATTTTTAGACATCCAAATATTTTTTAAATAGCCCAAACAAGAATATTTTTAGGCGTTTAGAACCTATCTGTTTTGCATACCCTATGAAACTTCACCCCACATCAGCTGGCCATTGATGAGATAGGGCCTTGGGGTTACAAGACCCCAAGTTGCCACAGTCCTTCCGAGTTCTGTGACCCAGAGACTCCCCATCAGGCAGCTGAACTACATCACCTAGACAGATACACCCCCTTTCTGATCCCTTCTTTCCCAGCGGTTCCCTTTCCTGCCTCCATTCCTGGATGGTAGGTCCTGTGCCCACTGTAGCCTCCGGACAGTCTCATTCTGTGAAGGACTTGCCTGTCATGCAACCCTGTCCAAATGCCACATACTAAAGCTTGTTTTGTGTTACAGCCTCTTGTGGTCATATTTTTTCCTTAGATCATCCCTCAAGACCTTCTAAGGAACCCCCATATAGAGAGAGAGGTAATTCCTCTATAGGAATATTGGAGCTGTACACAGAAACCCAGCAATGCCCCCAGGATTCATGCCTGCAGAGAAAGGCAGGCATTCCTCCAGAGAAACAGAAGCATTCTGGTGGTATCATGACACAGATTATCCCAGCTTCCTCAAATAATCCAGCTGAAGAGTTTCTTCCAGAGAATCCAGAGTGATAGTGGTTGACACGAATCACCAGTGATGGTCCCCCAACTGGAAGAGCTCTTGAAAAAGAATCTTCACACATTCAAGCTGAGTGAAAAGAACTGTTAGGAGGCTGAATGCATGGAGTACTCAGTTATGAAGCTATGGAAAATAATTACCTGTACATAAGCTTGGTGGCAGTCCACCAGAGCCCTACACTCATTGAGTGTGTCCCACTCAGGTGACTGATGGACCCATTTTTCAATCAACAATTTCAACAGCTGATCCCTAACCTCTAGTCTATGTACAATGTTATGTATGAATACCAAGGTAGAGCTGAAACTGGCTGCTGCAGTCTTAACTGCACACTGAAGCATCAGTTCCCAATTTACACCAATGGTTGCTTCTATAAAGGAAACAAAAGCCATACAGTTGCTCTTACTAAGGTCACTGGACTTTGCTGGTTTCTTCCATGATGACAGAGTAAACAGAAGATGGCTAAGTGTTTTTGGCATCTAAGGCCATCCACAGTGAGAACCAGACTCGGAGAAGTGTGTTTTGAACACCTTAACCTCAACTATGTGAGGAGAAGGAAAGCTGAAGGCCTCTTAAGACAATATTTATTCAATAGCTATTTATTGAGCAGCTACTATGGGCCAGGAGCAAACATCACTTGGCCTCTTTAATCTTCATTAAATACAAAAATAGCCACAGAAAATTCTCATTCCTCCTATTCGCATGCCTCTTTGCAACGTAGCTTCTGTTCCTTCCATGAAAAGGTGTAGTCGATTCCTCCACCCTTTGAATCCGAACCCGGCCAAGTGACCTGCTTTGGCCAATAGGAAATTAGCAGTATGACATAAGCAGAGGCTTAAAGACTACTTGCTTGTTGGGGCTTGCCCTCTTACTGCTGGAGACTGTTCCCTGTCATCTCAACAAGCCTAGGAAGGCCTGCTGCGAATTGAGAAACCACATGGAGAGTGATCCCAGCTATCCCAGCCAACCTTTCCAAGGCCCTAGACATATGGGCCACCCCAGAAGAAAACAGCTGATCCTGGCCCAAACCAGAAGGGATGTCAATCAAGGCCAAGCCAGTCCTCAGAATTGGGCTAAGCAATAATTTGTCTTTTTAACCCACTAAGCTTTGGGATGATTTGTTACACAGCAAAAACTAACTGATACATTAAGAATCCTAGAACTTGGGGTTAGGTACCAAACATGTTATATTCAGAAGCAGGATTCTATGCCAGCAAGGTAGAGGCCATGTCCCCTGAAGTAACTAATTGACTTCCACTCACTTTTGGTGTTCTGATGCCTGGAAAATGGACTTTAATAGTTGGCTCAGCTGCATCTCTGAGGAAGGAGAGTGGTAAGCAAGAGAGATTGAGAAAATTCCTGCGGTTCTGTGGGAATCACTTGACTCTGTGGAGACTTCAGGTATTTTCTGAGAGTCTTATAGTTCTGTGGAGAAGCCTGTGGATCTGTAGAGTCCTGGGTACCTGTGAAGTGCTCTGAGGTGCGGCATAGAGCAGGACTTCTCCAAACTAAATATGGTGAAGCACTTCCTTTCTTCTTTCCTTCCTTCCTTCCTTCCTTCCTTCCTTCCTTCCTTCCTTCCTTCCTTCCTTCCTTCCTTCTTTCTTTCCTTCCTCCCTCTCTCCTTTCTCCCTCCCTCCTTCCTTCTCTCTTCCTTCCTTGTTTCCTTCCTTCCTTCCTTCCTTCCTTCCTTCCTTCCTTCCTTCCTTTTTTTCATTGTAATCTATCACAGTCATTTACATGATCCTGCTAGTTGTGTGAGATGGACATGTCCCTTGATCATGTACTTGGATGTCATGCAACACAAAATTACTATAAAAGTTTCTAAGTTCTTCCTCCTAGTTTCTGTACTTATCTCACAGCATCCCTGTAACAGTTTGTGAGCTGGCTCTGGTAACATGTGTGTGGACCACATTTTGAGTAGCATTGCCTAGAGAGGACTGAAGCTGGCCCTCCACTATTTATAGTCCCTTCTAGAACCATGAGCTCAGCTGTGGCATGAGATTGACTACTATCATTTTTCTTTGAACACTGAACCAAATGGCATTTCTTCAATCCCCAATGCAAGGCTTATGGAAGATTATATAATAGGAAATCTTTTATGAAGAACAGAATGCTTTCTTGGGAAGGGCACTGAATAATAAAAATAATAACTCTCAACATTTAGCATCTCTTTGGCTAGAAAAAGTAGTTATACTAGAAAGCATTGTTCTACAACCACCTGGGACCCACGGCCTTGATGGTGACTCTGATCTGAGTGCCACCCCTGATGTGAAGGCTGACGCAGGCACTGTTGAGTGAGTCTGCTCACGGGGCTGCAGGAATGATGTCCCCTGAGGCCGTTGCCCTCCACTGAGCCACCACTTTCCTAACAACCAACACACACCAGGAGCATAAAGGGTATCACTTCCAGAAAAAATCTGCAGAGTGCTTTAAGGAATGTCCCTTGAAGCATCTTTCAGAGGGAGGGTTTTGTAGCATTAAGATTTTCTTCTCTCAGGTCAAAACAATGTCATATTTTGCATTGCTGTATAGGAAAGGTGAAAATGAGAACAGAAACTGACCTGTCAAAGAGGCAAGGTTGCAGCAGCCTCTTGGCAATAAAACTCTGTTGGGTTCCAGCACATTCTAGAACCTGTTTTCTTTCATCCAGAGAGGATGGTCATCTCTGAATGGTACCACCATCCATCCATTGCCGGAGCTGGAACGTGGGGCATCATTCCAGACTCTGCCCCTTCTCTCAACACCAATTACCCACTGGTCACCAAGTGTTAAAAGCTCGACCTCTGAAATGTTTCCACCACCTCCATTCTCACTGCAACTACTCTACTTTAGCCATGGTTTTATTTGTCTGAATTATTGCGAAAGCCGAAATGTTCTCCTAACTTCCATTTTGTCACTGTCTAACTACCATTAATAATAATCACCACCAACTTATTATGCTCTAGATATTGCATTCAGTACTGAACTAATGTTCTGAGAAACAGGTGCTATTTTCCCCCCAATATTTTCTTTAAAAATGCAGAAAAGTTGAAAGAATTGCATAATGAACACCCAAATATTTACTACCCAGATCTTACAGTTGCTACCTGTCAGTATTTGCTTTATCCATCTACCAACCCACTTATTTTTTTGCTTTTAAAAGTAAGTTGCAGACATCAGGACATTTCACTCTTAAATTCTTTGGCATGAAAATCTTTAAGTAAAGATCAATATTTGTTTAACTTTTTAAAGGTAAAATTTACATACAGTAAAATGCACACATCTCAAGTGTACCATTGATGAAATTTGACAGTTGCATTCACCTGTGTAACACAGAACTTTATTGTCAGCCCAGAAAATTCCTTCAAGCTCCTTCCCAGTCAATCCCCAACCACTATTGACAACTATTATTTTTGGATCTATTATTTTTATGTTTTTGTAACCAATGAGGAAAGCAAAGCTTAGAAAAATTAAACAATTTGATCATAGTATAAAGCCAAAAGACCTAGGTCTTTCTATTTTCAGAGTTCACTTTCTCATGCTCTTTTTTTCTCTGTGCTGTAGTGGAGTGCTTTACCAATGCAGCGTTCGTTGTCCACTGAGGGCTCGTCTCCCTACAAATATTCTTAAACTTTGTTCTAGGATGCAGTTGAATTTCTTGGAAACAGTTTGATCATTTCTGGGTGTACTTTGAAGATTAGTTAGGCAGGTCCAGAACTGTGTTTAGTCCTGAGCTAATTGCTGTTCACTGCTGAAGCAAGACTCTTCTGACTATTCTACCCAGTGCCCCCTGAACTATGAGTTTTTCTAGTTTGGATAATGGGAACAGGCGTTATTCCCAGCCCTGTGTGAGCCCTGAGTACTATTCCCTCTAATCCTTTCAGATGGTTCTTCACTCGCTTCTCACATAGTACATATATATACATGTGCTGATCAGGGCTCGAGTATTCGAGGGTTCTCCCTCTCTGCAATTCTCTGCAATACTCCGGTCCTGCAAACTCTAGCTGCTTCGTCTCCTCACACTTTCAGCTGTGTCTCCTCAACAAGTTCTGTCTCCTCTTGCATTCTGCCCTGGAAAGTCTCTCAATGTTGTAAACTGGTGCGCTATAATAAGGTTCATCTAATTTGTTTCTTGTCTCTCAGAGATCACTGTTGTTTGTTGCCTGTTTCTGTATATTTTGCCTGGGGTCTTTGTTGTTGTTGTTGTTGTTTATTATTGCTTTATTCTGGTCAGAAGGTAAATTGAGTCCCTATCCCTCCTTCTTGGCCAGAAACAAAAGTCCTTTTGTTTCGTTTTTCACCAGTATTTTCCAAACAGGCTATGGTCTTTTTCATCACTTGACCTTAGTCACATGGTCACTATATGACTTATCTTCCAAGAATCAGCTCCGAGATCACCCCCTTCCTGAAGCTTCTCCTGAGACTTTCTCCCTCCCACTATATGCTTCACACAGAATAGAGCCTTCCTACTCACGAGGATTACATTCTGAGGACTTCATGATTTCCCACGTGGCTGTCCACCAATGCAGCATACCGTTTCTCTCAAGTAGCTGCTGTTTTCTGGAAAAGAACAATTGTTTCTTAGATGTCTTTAATTTCTCCTCGTTTCCACTGTCGTCACTAGCAGCTGGCTTTTGTTTCAAGACTGTTTTTCACAACAATACTGAGAGAATATTGTATCGCATTGTGAAGGTAACTGTGCTGGAAGTCCCCATAGAAAACCAAGCATCTCTGGGACATAGAAGATGGGCAGTCAGCTGTTTGGTGACTTGTTCCTGCCCATACATTTCACACTGTGCTCTCAGCCAACTAGTTTATATGGTGCCTCAGCAAAATTAAAATCACTGTGTGTATAAATAAACCGTGGTACATCTAGACGATGGAATATTATTCAGCACAAAAAAATGAGCTATCAAGACATGAAATGACATGGAGGAATCTCAAATGCATATTATTAAGTGAAAGAAGCCAATCTGAAAAGACTACATACTGTATGATTTCAACTATATGACATTCTGGGAAAATCAAAACTATGGAGATAACAAAACGATCAGTGGTTGCCAGGAATTTGGAGAAGGGTGGGGGATGACTAGACAGAGTACAGAAGAATTTTAGGAGAGTGTAACTATTCTGTATGGTACTATAATGATGGATATATGTCATTATACATTTATTTGTCCAGCCGCATGGAACGTAGAGCACCAATGAACCCTAATGTATACTGTGGACTTTGGGTGATTATGATGTGTCAGTGTCGGTTCATTGATTGTAACAAACGTTCCACTCTGCTCGGGATGTCGGTAGTGGGGGAGGCTGTGCCCGTGTCAGGGAAAGGAGTATATGGGAAATCTGTTACTTCTCAGTTTTACTGTTAACCTAAAACTACTCTGAAAAATAGTCTTTAAAAGAAATCACTCATATCACAGATCTGTTCGACTATTCAGAGACTGCTGACACCACAAATACCAAATGCAGTTGTTACAGATGTAATTATACTTTATTGCATTTATTTCTTTATTGGATTCCTCCTTCTAGGCTATAAGCCTGTGGCAGCCTAGGATTTGTCTTACTGTTTTCTGATTCCTATGGCTGATTACAATCCCTGGCATAAAATAGGCACTTACTATTGGCTGAATGAATGAATGGTAGTTAGAAAAACATACAAACCTCCAAACCTCCGTGTATTACTAGAATGCCTGCCCTGTGGAAACTTGGTATTTATATGCACATTAACACTGTGTCTGTTAAACATTGCTTTGAGCTGTTTCACAACTCATTTATTTATGTTAATTCAATCATTTTAAATATACAACCTAATGGCTCATCTAGTATCTGTTCTGTCACTTGGGCTTCAAGACTGGCTAAAAAACACAAAGAATGTGGCGCAGTAGAATCATAGAGTTCTCAGGAATGCCTAGTGCAGTGGTAAATACTTCTTTGAAGGACCGTTAGGTCATTATCATTTCACTCCACCCCCCCATGTTGCTTCCTGAATGCTTAATGTGTTCAGGGATGTTGAGGACTTTTCTATGGCAGAGTCAAGCCCTTTTTGCTTTTCAATCGGATTTTAAAACTTAGAAGCCATGCACATGAAGACACACGTCTGCTACTATTCACATTGTAAACATGAGGGAAATGAGTTTCCGGGTAGAAAGAAACTTCCCAAGACCATTAGAAGACCAGAATTGGCCCCTCCTGCATGAGCATAATGCTATGCCGTGAGGTCAGTCTAAAACTTCAGCTTTCTCCCTGGTTCACTGCATCTCAAAAGGATCCACATTTTATGGTGTTTGGTCACCAGAACAGTGGATCTGCCGCTGCCTGGAACAGGATCAGGATTTTATGTGAACTATTTGAAGGCCTCTGATGAAAGGCTGTGCAGTATGAACATTCAGTCATGTTCAAAACATCTCAGGGACTGAACTATGTTTATCCAGACCTGGCAATTCCTATGTTCAAAACTATTTTCCTGGGGCACTCTGGAGGGCTTAGTCTGTGCCAGAGAATGTTCCTATAATGTTTCTCTCTAGTCGGAGGGAAGCACGTGCATGGATGGCAGCTGCCTGTTCTGCTGCACCCACAGGCCAGCCCCCAGGGGTGTCGGAACACATAGTGTTCATCTGCTTATAAACAGCTCGTTCATTGCACAAACCCTCCCAGCACCTGCATGGGACACCATGGCCCCACAGAGTCCCAGGATGTCCAGACTGGTTTGTGGACAAGCCTGGGGTGTGACACCAGGTTCTATTGCTCTTTTCTTGGCCACAAACTCCAGCCACAGACCACTTGTGGTCTGAGTCTTAACCCGGCTCTTAGCACGTGTGAGCACAAGGCCCCGTGACAAAATGACAGGGTTGTACTTAGGGTTCCCCCTCTGGATGGGAGAGGCAGCAACAGGCTCCAAAGGCGTTGACCCCTGGACAGATCCTTTTATAAAGGGGATGGGTCATTAGAGTCATAAAAAGCAAGCCATTTATTAGAGGCTTATCTTTTTATCTTGGTTTAGAGTTTGCTGTCCTTTTGCTGTCTCCCACACTTTATGAAAGCTTACTTTAAATGTCTTCTCTCAGCTGTGCAATAAGATAGCAAAAGAAGTCATTTTCCGTACACCCTGTATTAGTTTGCCAGGGCTGCCATAACAAAGTACCAAGGATTGGGTGACTTGAACAACAGATACTGATTTTCTCACAGTTCTGGAGGCTGGAAATCTGAGATCAAGGTGTCAATAGGGTTGGTTTCCTCTGAGGCCTTCCTGTTTGGCTGGTAGATGGCCGTCTTCTCCTTGTCTTCATATGGTCTTTCCTCTGTGTGTATCAGTGTCCTACTCTCCTTATCTTGTAAGGACACTAGTCGTATTGGATGAGGGCCCACCCATTTGACCACATTTTAACTTAATCACCTATTTAAAGATCCTCTCTTCAAATACATCACATTCTCAGGTACTGGGATTTAGGACTTGAACATAAAAATTTTAGGAGGACACAATGCAGCCCTGAACACATCCCTACACAGAACAAACAGTGTGGTGGGGTATGGACAATTAATGAGGGATCTCCAAAGGGAAGGAGATCTCCAAAGGGATCTCCTTGGGAGAAGAGAACTATAGCTTTAAGTCTGGCGTCCCTCCCCCCAAAATGATTCTCCTTCCAGAACACTTTGGAGTTTCTGGATTTCTTCTTTTTTAATGAGAATTCTATTTCTTTGCAGTGAATCTCTCAACCAAACTCACCTTCTGCCAAATCTTATCCCACCCACTGCTAATTCTAGGATCCCCCAGCCCCACCCCACCCCCTTTCATAGACACCACAACCATGAGCAAAAGCATCTTCCCAAAGCATAGCTCAACCCTAGTCCTCATGGGTAAGTGAGCAAAATTCAAATTACTCCCCCAAGGCCCCAACATGTCTTCCCAGACATGGCCTCCACTATTCTCTTCCCTGAACCCTTTGTTCCAGCTACCCAGGAGGCCCCCACCCATTTTCTATACCTTTCTTCATATCATTTCTTTTATACTATCTGTCTGTCACAATTCATCCTATTCCTGTGTCCTTACCTTTAAATTCTACCTTCTGTATTAAGCTTTTCCTGATCCAAAATGAAACATGGGGTCCCCCTCCCTTTGGTCCTGTTATCACTTGTCACTTAGTCTTTCTTGAATTGAACTGATCCTGCTTTGTCTTCATGAGCTACCTCCCATGGCCTGTTGAGCACAGGGCAGCTCCGTTTCCTCTTCGCAGCCCTATGACTGCCCACTGCATGAGATCCAATACAGGTTTAATTGGATAGAGGTGCTGCCCCTTCTGTGTGAGCCCTGATATCACAGTCATGTTCTTTGTTGCTACTGCTAACTTTTGAGTCAATGTCTTCATCTGTTCAGGCTGCTAGAACAGAGTACTATAGACTGGGTGGCTTATGAACCACAGAAATTTATTTCTGACAGTTGTGGAGGCTGGAAGTCCAAGATAAAGATGGTGACAGATTTGGAGTCTGATGAGAATCTACTTCTTGGTTCTGCGTTCTCACTTGGTGGAAAGGTCAAAGTTGTTCTCTGGGGCCTCATTTATAAGGGCACTAATGCCATTCATGAGGGCTCTGCCTTCATGACCTATTTATTGTCACAAAGGCCCCAGTTCCTAAATACCATCATCTTGGGGGTTAGGTTTCAATATATGAATTTTGGGGGGACACAAACATTCAAACCATAGTGATCAATAAACATTGGTGCTGATGGAAGGAATATTTTTCTTTCCTTTTTCATATTTTGGCTCACAGAGGAATAGACTTTTCTCTCTCCTCCCTGTGGAAGAATGTTGAAGAGAACACGCTGGCCTTTCTCTACCTGCTTCAAGCGTCCTTCATCAGGGAGGAGTGGTGATCACTGATACATCAAAACTTGAAATTCATCATCTCTACTAGCGGGCAGGGTCACTGGGTTAAAGCCAGTGCTCATGTGGCACATATTCTTTCTGGTATTTTCAGTGGCTACCTAAAGCCAGCTAGTTATCCTCAGTCCTGTAGGAGAGTCAGTAAGCTGGAATTCTCTTGAGGCCTTCTCTCTCTCTCTCTCTCTCTCTCTCTCTCTCTCTCTCTCTCTTGATCTCTCCACTGGCATCTGAGAATATGCCCCCCCCCCCGATTTCAATTCTGGGGTAAGAGTCAGGAGGTAAGAGAGCCCCATCTCGTCCCAACCTTGACAATTCTTTTAATGCAGATATTATCCATACTTTACATTGAGATAGTGGGCTCTTAATTGGCATGCCCAATATCCCATTGAAAATGAAAATGTTTCTCTGTTGCTTAGTGAGACTTACGTATATACCTACCAAAAAGAGGAGAGAATGGCCCTCCAAACCGCAATTCAGCCGTGACAAATAGTCAGAAGGTTAAAGGAGGGGGCAAGTTAAATAACGGGGGCAACTCTTGCAATAAAGGACAAAAAATAAAACCATTTGGGGGAATCAAGAGGGACGTTGTCTAATAGCATGAGGGAAAAGCAGTATCTCTGGAGATCATAAGCGTTCAACTTTTCAGATTTGTTCTCCCCCCACCTTTTCCCCCCTATAATCAGAGAGGTAAGGTTTACTACATTATCTGTCCCTAGAGATACAGAGTTCTTATATTGTTTTCACAAGTCACCCAAATACAGGATCTCCAAGGCGCATGAGCTACCTCCCACCTAAATACTTTACTCAGGAATATTCTGAACTTAATTTTCTGGTAAATTACCTTCCAAACACACCCACCCAGTGGGAAAATACTGTTGAAGATTTTAGAAAATGGGATACATTTTAAAGTCAACTTTTATTAAATATATTCATCCTGTACAATGAGTTCTGCCTAATTCATTTGGCACTTAGTTTTGCTTTCTTGACAAATTATTCTTTTTTAAAACATACACTTTTTTGTTGTTGTCATCACCATTCTGTTGTGTTAAATCCCCAGTTCACACACACAAAAAAAATCACTAACTTAAAAGTGGTGTGTTAAAGAATGAGTGAGTGAAAATAGTAATATAAATATTACACTTAAAAATAACATCATAAATATAAATAGGAAAGAAGACTCCAGTAGAATTCAAATATAGACTATAATCTGCCTGTGCTAGAACAAGTGATAGACAAGTAGGTGTCCTACAAACAACCCCAACTGACAAGTTGAGTGGGAAGTCTGACAACGAAGCTTTAAATTGGATTTCACTGGACCAAGGAATTTATTTGTCCTAGTCTGCAATGATTGTCTGTTTAGAAACTTTGTTAAATAGGGGTATGAAGATTTTGCATCATTTTCCAGCAGTGACCTTTTTAATAAATGTATCGAGACTGTTTTTCCAAAAACAAGGACAAACTATTGCTTTCCAGTTTTAGACTGAATATTTTTATCTAAGGAGTCTAAAACTTCAAAGCCTTCTTGAAGGCATAAACAGGTTTGAGTCAAAATATTTTCCCAAAGTTTGTAAAACCAATTTCATAGTTTTTGACACATTTGTGCTCAGAGAGAAAATAGAATAAACATGTGGAAGTCGTTAGCACTGCTCACTACCTATTTCCAGTTCTTCACCTTCCGTGTGCGTGACAGTGTTGCGTCTCTGTGGCCTTTGAAGTGAGGCAGGACCATGCCTCTGACTGAAGCAGAGAAATAAAAGTGGGAAACGAGCTGTAAGAACCAGTGTGTACTCGCCATGCTCTCTCTCCTACTGCTGCCATGACAACTTGTCAACGTTCCAATAGTGGCTGTTCTACCAGCCTGGATCCCAGATGAGGAGGGCATGCAGCAGAGCCATCAGCTGAACTGCACTGGATATGAGCTTTGCTGAGTGAGATTTGGGGGTCATTTGTTACTGCAAATAGCTTAGCCGATCCTGAGGGACACCTAGTGATGGAATGCTTTAATTGGTGGACACAAGTTGGATGAAACAGAGTATTAATAGCATATAATATGGAAAAGCAACATCATGAGGGATGCTAGTAGGGCTTGTGTTTGTTTCTGGTTTGTGGTTGGATTAAACCCCTGATGGACCAACTTCTGAATTCGCTCTCAGAATATGAGTGACATACATTCAAGGAAGAAACAGCTGACAAAGTTTTTCTGTTGAATCTTATAGTAGGAGAGAAGAGGTGTTTATTTTAGCTAACGAATGCTGTGTGAGTCATAGTGAGGATTGGAAAATGTGTGTCAGGATCAGGATACCTGGAACACTAGCTAAGTAGGCATTGAGGAAGGCAGTCGCTCCTAAATGCCAGTCTTCTCGGTATTCAGCATTATACATACTAATCATGATGCAGTAATGCAGGAAATACACTCAAAGTGGGGAAATTAAAATTGAGTGGTGCCCATTTGGTATATACGTATATGTCTTTTCAGCACGTGTTGTGAAGGTATTGACAGGAGGTATAAGACTTTATTTTCCACACAGGCTGGATTGGATAAAAGGCACTCAAATGAGAAATAGAAATTAAAAATGAGGTTGTTTTGGTTTTGTTTTTTTGAAAGCATTACTTTATGTTACTGATAATATCAATTAAGGTCATTTCAATGATGTCAAGGGATTTACCCAGGCAGCATGTGGAATATCTAACTACATATTTGGTAATTTATGGAGATTCTTAAAGAGATGGACATGGTACAAGTGACTTAATTGCAAAGAATTTGACTCCTTCCTGATATTTGATGATTTTCTTCAATTACTTCAGGAAGAAATGACGTTATTGGACAGACAGCGTTTTAAAACTGTAACCAAATGATTCCACCGAACTTTTAAAATTCCAAAGCTCAAGTCAACCTAAAAGTGCATTAGAAATCATTCACTGCTACCTCCCAGCTTTCAATTTTAATATATTCTGATTGTACTTCTGGAAGTTTTAATTGATACAAAGAGTCTGGGAGGGTTTCTCACAAGCTCTTTAGTTCTCCATCAGATGCTTTCTGACAGAGCCACCAAGAATTTACTTCCAGTTTCCTTAGCCAATAACTGTGAGTTAGAATTTTGTGCTTTTGATATTTTTACATTATTATTAAATGTCCTACATTTTCTCTTAGTACTTTCATGGTTTTTAAAAATCTGTAATTAACTAGAATTTGTGTTAGTATATCACATTAAATTACACTCTAAAAATTTTTTTGCAAATAGCCAGTTATTTAATAACCCATCCTTTCTCCAACTAGTATGAAGCATTGATTTTATTAGATTCACATATATATGTGGACCTATATTTGGATTTTCTATTTCATTTATCTGTCTGCCTGTCCCAGTTTTAATTGCTATGGTTTAAAAATATTGATTCTGAAATAATAAACAAGTAAGAATGGTTAGTGATATTTTTAAGGCTATTAAGAGAAGTCTTACATTAAAATTGTCATCAAATTATTCATCCATCTCTAGAAGATAACACATGCAGTATGATTCTTCCAAGATGTTTCATTTCTCACTCTCTCCATTGGGTTCTTTCCTTATGCTTACAAATGTGAACGTATTTTTTCTATGTAGAAGAAACTAACAAGGGCTTCCTGTGTTTTTCTGGCTGTTGCGTTCCTGTCCTTCCTTGCACTGCCGTTCCCTGTTACCCATGGAACACATTTCTCTTTCCCTTAAATTCCTGAGTTATCTGGCTACACTGTGCTCCCAAAGAGAACTATTAAAAGTTATCAGCAACCTCCTTCATGTCCTTCAAGTCTGTTTCTGATCCTCAACCTCCCTCAACTCCTTATGTAATGTTACACCAGTCACCACACTACCTGGACTCACCTCAGCCTCTCCGGCCACTGCTCGCTCCTGGCCCTCCTCTGACTTTTCTGGGGGCGACTTCTTTGCCCCCTGCCCTGCCTCCTTGCACCTCCTGTACTTTCTGTGCACACTTCTATTAGAATGGATGGGTGGCCCTCCACAAGTTAGTTAACTTTGCTCTCCTCCTAATCCAAAGAACATGAGGTGGTTTGGCTCACGTGGTTTAGCTCATGTGACTTGCGTTCATCATGCACCAGCTGAACGTTTTCACAACTCAGTCTACTATCAGTTAACGTCTCCCTGACTTAGAAATGAACTGCTTGCCTTCTTGTGGACTCTGGGAACCACTCTTCTCCTTGACATTTCAATGTCACCGTTTTCCTCAGCACCTCCGAAACATCTTCCAGGTGTGAGAGAAAAGAGCCCCTAAGTTACAAAACCTTACGCATTTTCTTTTTTTTTAAGCACTCCCTCTTTCCACTCTAACATCACCACTTGCACTTCTTCTTACTTCCTCAATAGCTTCCACTGAGAAGTTCGTTAAAAGCTCTTCTGGCTTCCTGCTGCCAATGAATCAAATCTAAATTTCTTAGCGGGGCATTCAAGACCACCACAGTCCATCAGTTCACAAACTTTGATTGCAGCAGCGGCACCCAGTGCTGCCCTAATTAATATTCGGGTCAAGAGGATCTGGATTTCAGTCTGGCCTTTGTCCCTTAGTAGCTGTGTGGGCTTGGGCAAGTTACTTAGCCTTACTCTCACCAAACCCAATGAGCTTGGAGTGGCCTAGCCAGTGGAATGTACCAGCCTGCATGGGTCAAGCACTAGCAAACTTCCTGTGTTCAAAGCTTTGTCTGTGGAGCACAGAACCCGAACTTGACCCATCTTGTTCAACAGTAGTGGTAACACCTCTGGACCCCTGCAGGTGAACACAGGGACCCTCCTTTCCTTCCTTGGTGTTCCAGGAGGGCCACACAAGGACTCTCCCTTCTTCTTCCTTGCTCTTAGAGGTCAGTAAAGTGATTTTCTTTTCTTATTTCTGACTCCTTTTCCACCATATTTTATTTCTTGGCATCCTCAAAATACTACTCTTAATAGGTGCTCTATAAAACTTGGCAAATAAATCGTTATATGAGACCACCCATTTGTAGGATAAAGGATCACTGACAGTCAGAAGATCTGGGTTTGTATCTAGATTGTCCCTATTCCAGCTCTGGGATATTGAACAACTAAATAATCTTCCTGAGCTTTAGTGCCCCCAATTTTCATGTGGAGCTCTAATCAGTGTTCAGTAGCCACAAGTGGTTGGTTGCTACCATTTTGGACAAAGATATAGAACATTTCCAACATTGCAGAAAGTTATACTGGATAGCACCGATAGATAAAACAGCACAGGAAGGGCACTGTGACTGGCAATAATGTCATAAAATAATATTTATGGGAAATGCCAAAAATCGACGCTTCACTGACAACAGAAACACAGCCACACTAAATGGAAGAGACAGCTAAGTGTCTCTGGGATGTACTCCAGTGCATCTAAGGAATTAGATTAGTGGAGATTTAGACAAACAACTGAAAAACCTCATCACAATCATCTGGGAGTTATCTGAGCTCATTGAATAATGGGAAGGAAGAAGGAAAAGGAGCCCCATCTTATGTGGCAGTCATTTGCATTAAGTCAAATATATGAGGCAATTCCAAAAGATATTATGAGGCTTCCAACATGAAAGTGTGGTTTTCAGATCTTTAAGTTTCTTAATTGATTGAAGAAATTGAGCCTTGAGTTGAAGAAGCAAAGAGAACTGGTCTCTAACTCAGAGAAAAAGAAGATTGGAAGAAAGTGTGCAAGAGATTATAGCTTTTTGCAATCAGGAGATTTCATTAGATGACCCTTCCCTCAATTTCTCAGGGTCCTCTTCAATATGTTTTTAATAATACACCTTGGCCAGACTTGTTTTTTTCCAGCTGTATTATTATTTCATAAAGGGCGATGATTATGTCTACCATTCCCTTCTTCACATCACAACCAGAGTGGTCCTTTAGGAATTGAGGTTACATCCCTACTTTCCTAAAATCCTCCAAGGGCCACATATTATAAGATCAAACTCTCACATCCAGAACTACCTACATACTTTGAGGGGCCCCGTGCAAAATGAAAATGCAGGGCTGAAAAATTATTAAGAATTTAAAGATGGTGACCATAGAACACAGAACCACGCATTAGCCCTTCTGAGCCCAGGGCCCTGAGTGACTGCCCAAGTCTCATGCCCCTAAAGCCAGCTTTGCCCATATCTAACTCCTATATATAGCATCTCAAGTGTTCAGTCTTTTAAAATGTTACTCTCTCTCTCTCTAACACATTTTTAAATGTGATTCTGTACCTAGAACATCCTTGGGCACTCTCTCACCCTACCATATTTCTTATGGATTTCTTACCTTTCAGACAGTTGATTAAGTCACAATTTCAAGAAAGCCTTCCAAGGTCTAATCCCTCTCATAAATTCTCGTAATTAGCTGAGTGCTCTGTGTGATGATGTGATTAGCAATCTTATTCACTAGACTAGTAGCTCCATGAGGAAAGAAACCTTGTCTATTTTGTTTACCATGTTATCTCCAAAGTCAAATACAGCACTACCACAAAGAAGGTACTCAATAAAATTCTATATATTGAGTCAGTGAATAGATGAATGAATTGCAATTTTCTTTGTACTATATCTTCAGAGAATTGGCTGGTGGGGACAGGAGGAAGGTGACTCTGGAGAAGGGCATGTCACAGTCCCCAGCCCAAATTCCAGTTCCTGCAGAGGTTCACCCTTTATACCTTGCTCTGCTCTTTGTCAGGGATTCAACTAGACAGCCAGCAGGGAGATGGAGTAAAGAAAGCCAACGTTTGGGTTACTAATGATTGACCCATCTTGCCATCCCTATTGGATCTCAGTATATTCTTCTCACTTGCCACTGGATTTCACTTGTTTATATTTCATTTAGGGATTATTATTGATTGCATAAAATACTTAACTAGCATATTCGTTAAAGTCCTATTTGGGTTTTCAAACTCCTGCTTTGAAGGAAATAGTAATGGCTCCCAAAAGGCCAAACAAAGTGGTCTTCACAACCAAAAACTTGAGAATGTCTCACCAAAGCAATAACAGCACTTACCTCTGAGGAGACACGGGGTGGTGGTCAAAGGAGTATTTAGCCTCATGTATTATGTTTCATTATTTTAAAAGAATATTTCTGTGCTGTCTTGTCATTTTAAATAATATTAAAGTATAAAATGTGAGTGTTTTGCTTCATTGAATTAGTCTTAAACTATTTAGAACTCAAATACTTAAAAATTGGGATGTCCCACCCAAGATAAATCTCCTGTGCTTGGAAGGCGTTGTCATGTCCTATTTCCAATCCTAAATATGTACAAAAGATTTATATGATTTAAATGTTAAAAATAAACAATTGCCTTGATGGTATCAGTCGCATAACTGACCTTACTGAGCTTTGTATCACTAGATTGATTTTGTTGACTAATTGTTTAGTTGCTTTGATCTCTTCGCTGAACCAGTGTGATTTTAGTAACACCAATCTGGTTTCCAAATTTTTATTTGATGTTTCTGCAGTTACACTCTAACCATGCAGCCTTCCATAAATTCATTCAAGAATAGGTGCCACTGAGTCCTGCAAAATGACCAGTTTGGGATTTGTACAAAGTCCAACTACGTGTGGCCCGCCTACGTGTGCCTCTCCCTCTAGTTGTCCCGTTGTCGTTTCAAACTTAACATTAGAGAGTGTCAGGCTCCTTTCCCGTTTCATCAAAAGAATTAAACTACATTATTATTCTGCTGTGTAGACATGGATGAATGTCCATTGAACTCTGGATTAGGTCTGGTTGATTTCTAACAATCATGTACTTATAAAATTATTATATAGGTCTTAGTTCTACTGAATGATCTTTGATCCAATTTCCCATTTTCAAATGAACTATATACTAGTACAATAAATTAAAACTATATAATGTTACCTGTCTCGATTGGTGCATGCTTGCATTTTCAGGGTTGGTTCATCTCACGCGCACTGAGCCATCAACACTATAATTTATAATACGAATATAATAAACCTAAGCTCCAGGCAGGGCTCCACCCCACCATTACCTTTACTATTAAGTTGCTTTGTAAAATAAGCATCTGAAGATATTCTGGTATTATTTCCGTCTTGCCCTCTCTCATCTCCCCAAGCTAAAGCCTCTTGACTCTTACAGGGTTTAAATAACTGCAACAGCAGTTCCAGCTACACAGAATCACATTCCTGCTCAGCAATGACTGCCCAGAGCATAACAGTGGCACCCTCTTTTAGACTGGGCACACATTCTTCGATTCATTCCAGGTCTGCTCTCCAGCTCCCAACAGTCTCTGTTGTTTCCCCAAAACAGAAGCAGAATTTCAACTACCATTTATCCTCACAACTGCACTGTTGTTTTTCTTATAGCAGAGTTATAACAGAAAACTTAAATACTCTTTACTTATGTCTCCTGGCTGGCCCTGTAGGCATTTGAGTTTGCCATCCCAGCTCTAGAGTCTTTGAGAGTTCTGATACTGAAGTGCCTTGGGTTATTTTGGCTCTTATGTAGACTTGGAAGCACCTGCACCTCTGGGCTGGTTGCTTCTGCGCTTGGAAGGCCTTGCATGAACTATTTCCAATCCGAAATATGTGCAAAAGATTTTGTCTTAGCCTGCTACTTCTAGGGATGGAGTAGACACATGCTCAGTTGTTTAGTCAGCACTGCTGCGTGCATTCTGGGACAGTAAGGAGTCTGAATTTCACAGTGGAAAATTCTCCATTTAGTTGCTGCCTTCAGCTGTTTCTTGTGCCTGGTATATCACTCAGGATAGGCCAGGACAGGCTGCAGTACCAAACAACCCAAAAGTGTCAGGGGCTTCAAATTGCACACATATATTTCTTACTCATGTAACATGGCCACAGTGGGTCAGCAGCTAAGTTATGTTTAGTGTAGTTGCTCAAGGAATATCTCAAAGGTTACTGGTTGTCATGTGTGAGGGTTGATTGTATGTGTCAACTTGACTGGGCTAAGGGATGCCCAGATAGTTTGTAAAACATTATTTCTGGGTGTGTCTATATACATATTTCTAAAAGAGATTAGTATTTAAATTAGTAGACAGAGTAAAGAAGATGGCCCTCACCAATGCCGGTGGGGGCCCGAATAGAACAAAAAAATGGACAAAGAACAAATTTGTTCTCTTTGCTTGAGCTGGGACACCCATATTCTCCTGCCCTCAGACATCAGTGTGCCTGCTTCTCAGGTCTTTGTACTCTGACTGAATTACACCACTGGCTTTTCTGTTTCTCCACCTTGCACATGGAAGGTCATGGAACTTCTTGGCATCTGTAATCATGTGAGCCAATTCTTATTATATATATTCATAATATATATGTATTCAGTTATATATATATTATATATAATACATATTACACACACACACACACACACACACACACATATGAAGGTCTGACAATTAAGTTCGTGAACTTGTTGCAACAATGTTGCTAACCTTTTTTTGGTATCAGAGGGATTACTCATTATAAATTTGTACTAAATGGACAGTTTGCTAATTTTACTATTTGGAAGTGCTGTAAAGGCTGCATGAAAAAGTTAGATGATCTGAACTTTTTGCCAACAAATCATGGCTCTTGCATCACGACAATGCACCAGCTCACATGGCACTGTCTGTGAGAGAGTTTTTAGCCAGTAAACAAATAACTGTATTGGAACACCCTCCCTACTTACCTGATCTGGCCCCCAGTGACTTCTTTCTTTACCTGAAGATAAAGGAAATATTGAAAGGAAGACATTTTGATGACATTCAGGGCATCAAGTGTAATACGATGACAGCTCTGATGGTCATTCCAGAAAAAGAATTCCAAAATTGCTTTGAAGGGTGGTGGACTAGGTACTGGCGTTGGTGCATAGCTTCCCAAGGGGAGTCCTTCGAAAATGACGGTAGTGATATTCAGCAATGAGGTATGTAGCACTTTTTCTAGGGTGAATTCGCTAACTTAATTGTCAGATCTCGTGTGTGTGTGTGTGTGTGTGTGTGTGTGTGTGTGTGTGTGTGTGTGTATTCTACTTCTCTGGAGAACCCTGACTAATACATCATGCCAAAAGGAAGAGAATTTTGGAAAGTCTCACACTGGCTATTGAACACTCAAGCCTAAAATGACTCACATTCCTTCCACTTGTAACTCATTGGCCAGAACTAGTTGCGTGGATCTACCAACCTACAAGGTGTCAAGGAGAGGGAATGCTGGAAATAACTTGATGTACAGCACTCATGACTGCCAGAATTCGTTCCCAGTGACAATGTTTACTGAACATGGCAACACTGTCCTCGATTCTTTTCCTGGTTATAGATTTGCCCCACATGCAGACCAAACTATTATGTGGCTGTCTCATTTCTGCATTTTGCCCCAAACTTATTTTATATTTTACTGATAGCTTTATCTTAGCTTAATTCATGCTAAAATTCTTATGGAAACTAGTCATTTGTCTGTCTTCAAAACACTTCCCACATCAGTAGAGTGAAAAACAAATCAAATAGCTATTTGGCATGTAGCTCAGAAGCACACCCTGGTGGGTGACTAGTCCTCAGTTTTCTCTTCTGTAAAACAGGGACAAAACTCTGACCAATTATCACTTTATAACACCAAAACTTTCAAATGAAAAAATATTGAAGTATTTTCTCTAATCATGCATTCAGCAAGTGGTTCCCTTTCTAAGTAAGAAGACTAATACTCTTTTTTTCTTTAACAATTGCATTCATTCAAAACCATTATAAATTTTGAATGAATTTATAATTTTATTTTTTGAATTGAGCTCTCCAAAAACAAGTCCAAACTCCTAATCATAATCAGTTGGTTCAGAGCAAACAATTTCTTACCGACATGCCACTTTTGCACAATTCTAGTTGGGGTGGTGAGTTTGGCTCCCTCAATATCTACTCAAACCTTCTGAAAGTATGCCGTACTGTAGAGGCTAAAGCTTTTTAAAAACTGCATTTGTCAGACTGTCTCACAGCCTAGATTCTGGATGTGATTTGGGTTCCGCTAATCAAATTGTAATTGTGTGAGGCTTGACTTTGGAACTCAGTTATATGAAGAGATGAGGGATGAGGTCAGGTGTGAATTTTGCTCCTGCAGATGACAGAGGTCGTATTCTTGGAGTTGGTATCAGAGTAGGTAGCGATGTTTACTGCTTCCTGATTTACCAGAAGCAACTTTCTGATCCCAACAAAAGTGGCAGAGTCCTGGATCTGGTGGCTGTAGCAGTGGCATGTCAGCTCAATGAGAAGTTTCCTGGTCCTGATAAAAGACATCTTCCTTGGTGGCCTAGTTTAGCAATGTGGTTTGCGAGTCACTCAGGAAGGTCGGCCAAGAGTCTGCTTTCACAGTGACCCTCTATCCCTTTCTGTCTAATCTTCCCTGCTAGAGAAGATTCTTCTACCATGAAACTGACCAATAGACATGGTCATTATTTCACCACTGGTGGGTCTTTTTTTCTTATTCCTGAGCTTTTGTGCTTCCCCCTCCCAAAAAGATAAACATTACCCTCCTCTTTGTGGAGGCTTCCATCCTTCATGAAGGTAATTACTCATTCTGAGTACCAAGCAACCAGAACAAAAATGACTCTGGAAATTCTCACTAGATAGCTCTGTGCTTGTAGATTTGGGTTATTTGATGACTCCTCATCTCTATATTTCATAATTAGACTCCTTTCCACAGTCTCTATCGCTGCCACTCCACAGTGCTTAGTACTCATTTTATTAATGCATTCCCATGTGTCCTGAGCTCCATATGAGCGAAGAAATACGTTGTGATCTATGGATCTTAAAACCCACGAGATGAGATGAAGAGACTCCAAACCAAGGTAAGGGACGGACCTAGTTCTAAATTCTCTTTTCTCTTTAGAGGAAGTTAGCTATTTCTGTAGCTAACTCCAGCTCAGACGACAACCTAAAATGCACACATACGGGAAAGAACCTATTTTAGTTAACTAGCACCAAAATGCCGGCGTAAGTGGTCACTAAACACAAACACTTCCCATTTGGGACTGAATGGTCGTTAGGAGAAATATGCTGCCACAGACCCAGGCACGTGGGGACAATTCTACAATCCATCGGTGTCAATGGTTATTGTCAACATGATGCTAGAAGAGGTTCAATGAAGAACAATTATTTGATTTCTAGAATTGAGTACCCTCAATCAAATTGTTGGAGATTTTTTTCTTCTATTTGTATAACACACACTCAGATATTATCCTTAACTTCTACTTAAGTTTAGAGCTAGAAATGTGCAATACCATAGTAAAATTAATTTACTGTGTTGATGAGATTAATTTTTCAAAATATCATACCTTCATGAATATCTGTTGGCAAAAATAAGACATTGGTTTCAAAATAACTTTCTTTTAATAGCCACAACCTTTGAGAATGTCTGATGCATTTTAAAGAGCTTAGAAAGAGATAATGAAGTTTTGGAGCAAACCTGAGTTCAGCTCCTAACTCTGAAACTTATTAGTGATTTGACTCTGGATTATTTTACTTCTTTAAGTTTCCATTTCCTCATTTTGAATGCAAATAATTAAATGTATGCACCTTAGAGAATAGCTGTGATGATAAAATAATATACGTAAAGTTCCCCTGCTCAGCAACAGTTAACTGTCACAATCATTATAGGTATCATTCTCAAGATGTGATCAATGGCGCAGAAGCTGGATCCCATTCATGCTTTAATTTTATACAAATTTTCCAAAATTAAAAGTTTATTAAATGTCCCTGCGCTCAAATCTAAATCCATCGATGCAATCATTTTACACATTTTGTTGCTGCTGAGAAGAGGAACACTGTATAAAACAGCGGTTCAGATACCAGTGTCAGATAAGGGGACTAAACACTAAATCCACCATGATCTATCTGAGTAACCTCAGACTAGTTGCTTAACCACTGTGGGATTACTTAGCCTCTCTGACTCTCCGTTTCCCCATTTGCAGAGTGGCCACAATAACTATTTCATATTATATGATGGAAACATAGTAAGAAGCACTCAACAAGTATTAGATACCCTTTCTCTCCAGATATTTGATGTTTGAAAAGCCAACGAAAACTTGTTTTGGTTGCCTGTTGTTGCATAAAAATTATCCAAGACGTAGTTGTAGTTTAAGCCAACAATGTATTGTTTCCTATGATTGTGTGGGTTGAATGGACAGTTCCGCGTCACACGCTGTCAGCTGGGAGAGCAGGAAGTTCCCAGTCTCCCTTTCCCGCTGCTAATTGGAGCATATCTGTGGCTATTGAGTGAGGACTCAGTTCTCTCCACACGAGGCTCTGCATGTGGCTGCTTGGGCTTCCTCACAGCATGGTGATTGCAGGGTAGTCAGACTTCTTACATGGCACCTAGCTTTCAAGAGCATAAAAGCAGAAGCTTCCAGCCCTTCTTAAGTCCTAGGCCTGGAACTGTCACAGTGTTACACAGCATTCTGCTGGTTTAAGTGATCAGAGACTGAGCCATCTTCAAGGGCGGGGGTGGGGTGGGGGAATTTTGCAAGGACACAAACACTTATAGGCATGGTTATTTTCCCCTGAAGACCCTGAGAAACATCTATGACCTCTCCCTTAGGAAACTGGGAAAGTTGGTTGCCCCATCCAGCACCGTTTTAAAGTGTCAGTGCTTTACTCCTTCAGCCTGTGGTATGTGCGGTGCTCTGGGGTCTTGTCTGTGGCCCTGGCTTATTATTTTCCTCTCCGTCACCCAGCCTCATCTCTTTTAAGGAGACTCTGTCTTTGCTACACACATTGAGTAGGCTGGGGTTGGGAGGTGAACCCAACAGCTTGATGCAAATAAATGGATAATTTTCTCTCTCTCTCTCTCTCTCTCTCTCTCTCTCACCACGAAGTTCTGACAATTAAGTTCGCTAACTTGTAATGCTGTTGCTAACCTTTTTGGATATCAGAGGGATTATTCATCATGAATTTGTATCAACTGGACAAACAGTTAACCAAGTGCCGAAAAGGCTGCATGAAAATTTTAGACGAAAACAACCTGAACTTTTCGCCAACAATTCATGACTCTTGCATCATGACAATGTACCAGCTCACACGACACTGTCTGTGAGGGAGTTTTTAGCCAGTAAACAAATAACTGTATTGGAACACCCTCCCTACTCACTTGATCTGGCCACCAATGACTTCTTTCTTTACCCGAAGATAAAGAAAATATTGAAAGGAAGACATTTTGATGACATTCAGGACATCAAGGGTAATATGACAACAGCTCTGATTGCCATTCCAGAAAGAGTTCCAAAATTGCTTTGAAGGGTGGACTAGGCATTGGCATCAGTGCATAACTTCCCAAGGGGAGTACTTCAAAGGTGACCATAGTGATATTCAGCAATGAGGTATGTAGCACTTTTTCTAGGATGAGTTTGCAAACTTAATTGTCTGACCTCGTAATATATATATGTATATATATATTATATATGTATATATATAATATATATGTATATATATATTATATATGTGTATATATATATATATTTAATATATATATATAATTTGTTGTTATTCTTAGCAAATAGATAGGTTTCCAAAAAGGGCAGGTTTTCAGGCAAGCAGAACACCATTTAGGGGAAGTAAGACAAGTGCCTTACATCTAAGTGACTGCAGAGCTAAAGTACCCAAGATGAACACTTTGAAAGTCAGTGCAATGATATCACTTTACCTTACAGGAGAAAAGAAAGTACCTGAAAAATAAAAGTTAATTCTTATGGTTCCCACACCCTTACTCATACACAATAGGACATCATTCTGCTTAGCAGTGAAAGGCTTTCTGTCCCCAAGGAGTTCCCTCCTAACTCTACCAGGATGCCACCAGTGATTTTTGGGTCATGGTGAGCTCTTTAGAAGATACTTGCTAAACGGAATAATTTGGCAGCAGAAAGGGTCTCCTATTAGCTCCCAGCAAAGTAGCAAATAGCAAGGTCTTCAGGAAATGAACCATAGATCATAAAACAGAATCCTTTTGAAGTTGAAACATAAACATTCAGAACTGTTTAAAACAGGGGTGATAGTATTTGTGCTGCCATTCTCCATCCTGGACCCCCTGGAGAGGTGACACTCCTATAGGACCCCTAGATTCTTACCTATCTGAGCTCACAGGTGGCCTCAGAATCCTTCTCCACTCCACACTCCAAATAAGCACTACTCTAGTCAAGAGCTGGACCTCAAGGTGAAATAGATTTTGCATCGCTGACGAAGAGATTAAGTATTGTCTCTTTTCCCCACGAATGCATGGGTACTAATATAGGATTCAGAAAATCCCACCAAAGTACTCTGCACAGGAGGCTGGTCTTGGCCATCTTGCCAGTGGTGAATCCAGCACTGTTGGAAACAGTCGAAGGGCCAGAGCTAGGAGATTGGAGACTGACAGGAAGGATTTGGGCACAACAATGAGTAGCAACTCCACCTCCTCCCCTGTGCTTTGGGTCAATCCTGCACAAAGGGAAAGAAACCATCCCCATTTTCAGAGCAAAACAAAAATTATAACCTAAACCCAGACCCACCTCAGCTATTTACAGCATGAACTCAGGATTCAAAAGTGCCAGGTGAGGTGTTTATGACAACACTCTCCGGAGACACAAATGGAAATTACTAAAATTATAGGTGACTCGGCTATTTAGGGGCAGTTACACACATTTCTAAATCTGAATGATGCTTGGGTAGACGGAAGCCTTTGCCATTCCAGCAGCCCTTCTTAAAGACACACAATATTAAAGATAGTTTGGTACTGAATATATAAAGCCAGATCACATGTTGATACTTGCAGTCCTGTGATTCTTAAACAGGATTACACTTTGTGACTCTTGGCTGCTCAGGCCCTCGGCATTAGAATATTCACCCAAGTAGCTGCAACATTTTAAAGTAGAAACCAAATGTTTATTTGTGGAATTTAGCCTTGCCCACAGTTTACCAAAATAACAAGAAAACCAGCCTTTTTCTATGTTTGAACTACATTTTCTTCCCATTACATTCTTGTAATGCCAGTAACATATGTTTAAGTAAAAGTACTCCACAAGCATATAGTCCTCAAAAAAGATAACAAAATTATGACTCATGGAAAAAGTCGGCAAGATTTTCCCTGAAACATATAACAAATAAGAGACATATGGCATTTATGTTTATTCTTACAATTGTCTTAAAATAATGACTATCAACACTCGATTGCTCTAATTGCTAAGTGTTTTAGTGGCACTTACATATCTTTGTTTTCATTAGAAACAAAGGGGGAATGACAAAACCTATCATTTGATTTCTAAAATGATATACTGAGACCACAGAAATAACTCTGGTACAAGCTTACCATGTTTATGTCAACTCTACTAGCATTTTGAGCTGTTTTGTGAAGTTGACTAACCAAGGCCTGAACAAATCTTTTAAGAAACAGAAAGAGAGAGATGGGGTTTGGAGTTAATGGGCAGTGGTCAGGGCTGAGCAAGGAGAACACGGGCATAAAGAGGTGTACAGAGGAGATGCTGAGGAGGGAGGGGGCGTACAAGTGAGATGGATGAGAGAAAAGAAATACTTTCCCTCCGGTAATCTCATCTTCCCATTTCAGAGCTTCTAGATCAAGGGCTTCAAAGCTAGCATGCTAGCTACATCATATCAAATTGAATTCCAGATGGTTAAATGTAAGTTAAGAAATCATTAAAGGAATTAGAAGAAATTATAAGTGAATCATCTTGGGAAGAGGAAGAGCTTTGCTGATGTAACTCCAAAGCCATAAATCATGAATGAAACATTTATACATTTTATCCTCTGTACATTAGAAACCATAAACAACATGTAAAGGCAAGTGGTATATAAAGAATATGTTCAGTATATGTGACGAACGTGTGATATGACCGATATACAGGTAACTCAAAAATAAATACATTTTAAAAAAATAAATACTCAGGTAAACAGGCAAATAACAAGGACAAGCGATTGACAGAAGAAATTCAAGAGTCCCGTGAACAATGTTCTACAACATTAGCTTCCAGAGAATGAGAAGTTAAAGCATTAAGACCATTTTTATACTGTTAAGTGGTAAAAAAAAGATAGCAAAAGCTTATCAAAAAATGCAGAAAGACAGGCCCTCTCACAGACTGCTGGTGGGGTGCCGAATAACACAACCTTTCAGGAGGGCAATTTGACAACACAATGCAGGAGCCCTTTTTAAAATGTGCGTAACTTCTGATCTATTGATTTAACACCTAGGAACTTCAGGAACATATTAAAGATGTTCGCAAATATTTAGCTAACAAGATTAAATCATGGCTGCATTGTTTGTTTATCATAAAGAAGAGTAATAGAGCATCCTGGAGCCTCAGTACAATAAAATATTAAAAAGCTGTTAAAATGAAGTTGTGAAAAGATGTTTAATAACATGGAAAGAGTACACATTATCAAGGGGAAAAAGCATAAATGAGTTCAAGTGAGTAAGGCACTGAGAATGCTGTCTGACATAAGTGCTTTATAAGTGCTAGCTACTTTATTAAGAATGATTCCATATTTTAGAGAAAAATATGTACAGAAACACAGAAATAATATGTTCAGAAATAAAATCTATGCATGTCAAAAGATGTAGTTAGTTTAGAAATACTAACTACATTTTTATTAGTATTTTTATTTTCTTCTTTTGCTTATCTGTATTCTCTGAAATTTCCACTGAAATAAGCGATATTTATTAATTTTAGAGATAAAAAGGAAGGCTTTAAAGAAATCATGTGTATAAAAAGCTAATGCAATGGAAATCCATTTATAATATTTGAATGGGAGGAAGAAGGTTACAAATCATCAGTGTAGTCCCAAATGTTATTACGTATTTACATATAAACATATTACACATATTTGTAAACAAATATAATAAACATTACAATTACCTATTATGTAAGTAAATATCATATACATATATAATCATAGAGAAAGGATTGAAAGCATACGCAATAAAATGTTGAAAACATCAGTGATTATTGCTGGGTGTTACAATGAGTGCTTTTTAGAAGTTTTGTGTGAGTGTATTTTCTCTATTTTCCAAAATATGTGTCATGCAAATGTTTTTTGTTTGTAAAAAAGAATAAGTTACTAAACAAACAAACAAACAACAACAACAAAAAACCCAAACACCGTGAGATATTCTCGTACCTCCTAGAATTCAAGCACTGTCCCATTTTCCAGCCCACTAAGGTCCAGGCCTCTGTGTCACACTGGACACGCTCACACACACACAGCACTCCCTCCACATGTAACGAGTTACCAAGTCCTGTTGATTTGTTATATTTTGCATTCCTCCTTTATTTGTTTTCACTGCCATCTGTCCAGTTTAAACTTTTCATTGCTCAATCATTGCTTCCATAAGGTCATTTCCCTGCTTCGAGATGTCCATCAGTTTCCCCCCACTCCTTAAGCTGAAGGTGAAGTCCCCCCACTTTTCAGGCACCTTGCGGGTTCTATTTCCTTCCTGTATACCATGCCTTATGAATCACAAACAACTCTACTTACTATTGTTTCAAATGCACTCTATATTTTTCCACCTTTGCTTTTGCTCAAACTATCCCCAACTACGACATAACCAGAGGCCTTTCTCCTTGTCTCCATGTTTCCTTTTGAGGCATAGCTCAAAATGCACTGTTTGTGATTCCTGCCCCTATCGCCCCAGAGAAAAACACATTTCTCCTTTCCAGCCCATTCATGTTACACAGAGAATAAGAAGAATAAAACAAATAAATATTTTTACCTTCTCTATTAGATTGATTATATTTCTTTATATCCTTCCCGTTGCCCAGACCTAGTAAGTAGTAGAAAATTAAGGTCTGAATGCAAACAAAAGGCTTTCCAAGACAGGAGACCAGTACATTTCTATCAGTAGAATCCTTTAATAAGTGACTATATTAGCACTCCACTTAAATGCTGAGACAGGGCTCTGGTACTACCTTTCCTGAGGAGTAAGGAAACCACTCCTGGAGGGGTCCCTAACAAAAGCCCACCAGCCGAAGGGTGTTGGGGAAGCTCTTGCGCATTCCCATGCATTTCTCCTGGTCGATGTACAGAGAATTGGCTTTGACTGCTAAGTCATGCTCTAGGGTGGCTTTGGTGTGGACCAGAGACTGCAGGGTGTTCTCAGCTTCTCTCAGGCGCTGCTGCAGGGTCTGGATGGTCTCGTCCACCTCATACACTTCGTTAACAAGGCTGCACGAGGGAAGAAGCACCCAGTTAGGTTAGCAGAAGTCACACTCCTGACAGTGGTTATTATCTGAATTAAGGGCATGTGTGGTTACTGAATCCCTATTGGAGGTGTGGCTACTGGGCCGGGCTCACGTGGAGGCCCCAGCAGCACGCAGGTTACACCAACATCAGAACTACTGCGTATTGCAAAGTCGCAAAGGAAGCAGTCCTTGTGTGTGGTTCTCCTATCTGCCTGGACCACTCCTATTAACTACGTCCAGAATCCAAAAGGCAAAAACTAAGCATATTTTGGGGACACCGGCAAATTTTCATATACACATATTAAATATTGTATATTTTTAAAAAGGGGAAAACTTTTAAACATTTCATGTTTTTTACTTAGTAAAAAATGGTAAAACGAAAACTTAACTAGACTTTCTTACATTTATTTTATCACTGAAATTATTGTAATAGTTAGGAAAAGTGGGATACCCAACTTTATTCAATGGCTAGAATTCAGCCCGACCCGTTAACATATCCTGGTGGGATGGAGGGAGGGATTAGTTAATGGGCCACTTCTCAAATTATAATGCCCCTCCCCCAACAACATCCTAAGGTCCCAGAGTAAATATATTAGTAACTGTTGAAAACTTAATAGAAGATGAAAATGATAATTCATTAAATCAGCTACATAAACCATGAAACAAGTTGCAGTTCTAATTATGTTACGATGATAAAAACATGACACATTTTTCACTTAAACATAAAGGAAAAAACTTTTTTCACTTCATGGAAAAATCTAGCATCTCCTCAAATTACATTAATTGATATTGTTTTAATTTTCATTTCTTTGTTAGTAAACCTTTCGTAAATATCCATTGATCATTTTGCATTTCTTCAGTGAATTGCCTCTTTCTATCTTGTGCTCCTTTTTCTACTGAGGTATTTCTATTTATCTTACTCATTTGCAAAGAGCTCTTTCAATACTAAGTATATTGATTTTTTTTTTGTCTGTTATGCTTGTGGCAAATGTTTTCCCTAATTTGATTTTTGCCTTTTAATTTTTATGATGTTTTTGTTATATGTAAGAGTTCAATGTTAACTAAGCCAAATCTCTTTCTTTCTTTTCTTTATGATTTCTTGCATTGTGTTTATATTCAGAAAGTATTTCTCTTCCTGAAAAGCAATTAAGCAAGGGCTCCTTTACTGACTGATTTGGCCAATAATATCCAAGGGAGATGACTATGTGGTCAGTCAAGAGAAAAAATAGGAAACAGGTTATAAAAAGCCAACAATGATAATAATAGCAATTCATTTATTAACTACTTTATTATATGCATAATATAGTACATATTATATACTAATATGTAGTACATATACATGTACTATCCTAAGTACTTTACATGATCAGACAATTTAATCCTATTGACAACACTCTGAAGTAGATACTATGATATCCCCATTTTAGAGATGAGGAAACTGAAGTACAAAGACCTTAGGTAACTTCCTTTACAGTTTATTTTTTTAATTTTTTTAAATTAAAGTTTATTGGGGTGATAATTGTTAGTACTTTTACACAGATTTCAGTTGTACCATTCTGGAATACATCATGTATATATCACATTGTGTGCTCACCACCCAGAGTCAGTTCTCTTTCTATTACCATATATTTGATCCCCTTTACCCTCATCTACCACCTCCCTCCCCCTTTACCCTCTGGTAACCACTAAACTATTGTCTGTGTCTGCGAGTTTTTGTTTCTTCATTTGTTTGTCTTGTTCTTTTGTTGTATATAAAACTAAAACAACAAAACAACAAAAGAACAGTTTTCAATGATTCTACCCATTGGCTGCCTATCATCCCCATGCTGTTCCCCTGCCTGACTCTAGTCAGTTGAAAACACAATTCCAAATTCATCAAATTTTAACCAGTTATTCAAAGTTAAGGTTTTCTTTATTTGAGGTTCATTTACCAGCAGACTAGAGGTGCATGAAGTTAATTAAAATATACAGTAATAGAAAGAGAACAGTGACAATGAACAAAAGGGACGTGGACATCCCTAGAGATAGAAAAGGATTTTGTGATTATAGAAAAATATCCAGACTATATTAAAATCGTTATACATTTCATAGTTTCACAGAACTTTGCAACTGGAAAATAAGTGTGAAAGGTCATTAAGCCCAGTTTCCTTGTTTTACAGAAGAGGAAATTGAGCCCAGAGGATTGATGAACTGCCCTTTTCAGGGACACACAGCCCACATGTGTTTATAAGCCGCTCACGGTTATCCAGGAAGCTCAGAAGGAAATAAGGAGCCTCAGTGGCCATAATAAAGAACTAGGTCCCATTTCCTGCCTTCTAAGCTTCCTGTGAGAAAAGGGCAGAAACAGAGACCCCAGAAGTTGGCCTCAACACCCTGGAACCCTTTCAGTACGGCCATCTCATTTCTATTTGTAATCCCCAAAGTGTGGGGTTATCAGATAATACACAGGATTCCCAGTTAAATTTGAATTTCAGATACATGTGTAATTTTCTTAATGTAAGTATTTTTTTAATTGTGGTAAAATACCAATAACAGAAAATTTACCATCTTAACCATTTTAAAGCGTACAGCCCAGTGACATTACTTGCATTCCCATTGTGCAACCATCACCACCATTTATGCACAGAACTATTTCATATTGCAAAATGAAACTGCCCTCATTAAACGCTAACTCTCAATTCCCCTCCCCAAACTCCTGGCAACCATTTTTCTACCTTCTGTCTCTCTGAATCTGACCACTCTAGGTAACTCATACACGTGCAATTATGCAGCGTTTGTTGTTTTATGACTGGCTTATTTCACTCAGCATAATAGCCTCAAGGTTCATCCATGTGGTAGCCTATGTCAGAATTTTCTTCCTTTTTAAGGCAGAGTAATATTCAGTGTAAGTATTTTTATTTAGCATAAATATTTTTAGTATAAGTATTCCATGCAATATTTGGGACATATATGAGGACTGACAATTAAGTTCGCGAACTTGTTGCAACGATGTTGCTAAACTTTTTCTGATATCAGAGGGATTATTCATCATGAATTTGTACCAACTGGACAAACAGTTAACCAAGTTTACAATTTGGAAGTGCTGAAAAGGCTGCGTGAAAAAGTTAGACGACCTGAACTTTTCACCAACAATTCATGGCTCTTGCATCACGACAATGCACCAGCTCACACTGCACTGTCTGTAAGGGAGTTTTTAGCCAGTAAACAAATAACTGTATTGGAACACCCTCCCTCCTCACCTGACCTGGCCCCCAAAGACTTCTTTCTTCACCCAAAGATAAAGGACATACTGAAAGGAAGAATTTTTATGACATTCAGGACATCAAGGGTAATACAACAACAGCTCTCATGGCCATTCCAGTAAAAGAGTTCCAAAAGTGCTTTGAAGGGCAGACTAGGTGCTGGCATCGGTGCATAGCTTCCCAAGGGGAGTACTTCAAAGGTGACCATAGTGATATTCAGCAATGAAGTATGCAGCACTTTTGCTACGATGAGTTCGTGAACTTAATTGTCAGACCTCTGAAAAATGATTCATTGTTTATCTGAAATTCAAATTTAACTGGCCATCCTGTGTCTTAATTTGTAAAATCTGGCAACCCTGCTACAGGGGCCAGTACAATGCCAGGCCCCAAGTGGCTCTTAAAGAAACCAAATTAAATGGCACCAAAGCAACAACTTCTCTGTTCAAAACTCTTCATGCTCTTTTCCTAAAAGACACACTGTAATCGTATTTAAGGAGATGCACAAATCAGCAGCTGTTACTGAGGCTGGGGAGCGAGACGATGGAGAGGGCATGAGAAGGACTCTAATTCTGCATTCCGTATAGATCTGTACTATTTGAATTTATTTTAAAATGAGAATGTATCCTTATCTTACTTGTGAAATTAAACCAAAAAACTTTTAGAAAAAAAAAGCAAGGTGAACAGTTTGACATAAAATTATGAAGAAATATTTTCTTCATAGTGTTGTCTTGTATTGACTGGTAGTATGAGAAAATGAGAGGAGACAATATTAACGTCTAATGATCATGGATGCTATAGACAGATGGTTAAAGACTAGGCAAGCAATACTTTTTAAAAAAGAACTTATATTTGCCATGGGGAAAGAAACTCACAATATAATATTGGCTGAAAGAATCAGGATATTAAATCCTATCTGCAGAAAGATCACAATTTTGTTAATGTGCCTGGTGAGAAATATGACAAATTGCTAACATTGGTTATCCCTCGATGGCACAAAGAATTGAGGATGGTTTCTTATTTCATTTACTGATTTTTCCGTCATGAACTGATACTACTCTTAAAGGCAGAAAGAAAAAAAAAGGCAATAACTATTTTTCAAAAAGGAAATACAGTTTTGAGGGATTTGAACTCTTTTTGACCTGTAGAGAGGTTATCTGACGTGACTCGCTCACCAACAGAATGACTGGGAAATATCATATCTTACTCAGACAGCTCAGCCAACGATGAATGGTTTAGAAACTCCCTAGGACGGCGCCACTGTGCTCCCCTTCTGGGCACACCTTTCTCGGTGAATATGCCAGTGTGTGGCTGATTCAGGCTGCGGTGGCCGATAGAGCAGATTGAGCCACCTGTGTGTCCCATATCTCAGGCAGTGGTGTCACCATCCTTGTAGATGCTGAAACTAAAACCCTCTGATCACCTTGACCCTGCCCTCTTCCTCATGGTCCCCCAATTCCTCAATCATAAAATCCTGTTATTCCTATCTCCCAAAGAGCCTTACCATGTGCCACTGCCCCCCCCCCCAGGTGCATTCTGGAATGTGCACGCTCCATCTCTGACCTCAGGGTCTTCACCCTTTCCATCCCTTCAGCCCATTTTTATCGCTCCCCATCCGCTAATTTATGCAATCTTCAAAGACCAAGCAAATACACACTTCTTCCTGAAGTCCCTCCCTTAACCCTGGGACTAGGTAGCTGCCCAATGTAATTTACTACATTTTTCCTGCAAGCCATCAGCTCCCTGAAAGCATGAGCTGACTTTGCTCAAGGCTCAACCCAGCAGCCCCTCCTGCAGTTGACAGGCATGCAGAAAATGCTTGTTGCAGGAGGATCAACTTCCATGTCCTACGTAAAGGAGGTCACAGTGGGAGGTAGGGAGCTGCCCAGAGGTCCAGGCCCACAGGATCTTTCAAGAAAAGCTTTTGCACAGAAAAAGAAGCCATCAACAAAACAAAGAGGCCACCCACCAAATGGAAGAAGATATTTGCAAACACCTTCCATAAGGGCTAGTATGCAAAATATATAAAGAACTCATACAGCTCAATAACAAAACATAAATAAATATTACAATTAAAAACTGGGCAGAAGTGCTGAATAGATAGATGCCTCTCCCAAGTCGGCATTCAAACAGCCAACAGAGACGTGAAAAGATGCTGAACTTCACTGGCTATTAGGGAAATGTGAATCAAAACAGTGAGATACCATTTCACACCTGTTAGAATGGCTATTATCAACAAGGCAAGGAATAACAAGTGTTGCAAAGGTTGTGGAGAGAAAGGAAGCCTCATACACTGCTGATGGGAATGTAAATTGGTACAGCCCTGTGGAAAAGAGTACGGAAGTTCCTTAGAAAAATTAAGAATAGAATTACCATATGACCCAGCAATTCCTCTTCTGCATATCTGCCTCCCAAAATTAAAACATTTATTCATAAAGATATATGTACCCCTATGTTCACTGCAGCATTATTCACAGTGGCCAAGACATGGACAAACCAAAGTACCTTCAATAGATGATTGGATAAAGAAGATGTGGTACCGTGTTTCCCTGAAAATAAGACCTAGCCGGATCATCAGCTCTAATGCATCTTTTGGAGCAAAAATTAATGACCGGGCCTAACATAATATAATAATATAATGTAATAATATAATATTATAATATAATATAATAATATAATATAATACCAGGTCTTATATTAATTTTTGCTCCAAAAGACGTGTTAGAGCTGATGGTCCGGCAACTTATTTCTGGGGAAACACGGTATATACAATGGAATATTACCCAGCCATAAGAAAAAATGAAATACTACATTTGCGGCAACATGGATGAATCATGAGATTATCATGCTAAGCAAATTAAGTCAGAAAAATTCAAGAACCCTATGATTTCATTCATATGTGGAATATAAAACTGAAAGCAACAAATGAACAAGAAAAACAAAAACTCATAGACAGACAACATTTAGTGGTTACCAGAGGGTAAGAGAGTGGGGGGGCGGGTGTACAAGAGGGTAAAGGGGGTCAAACATATGGTAACGGAGGGAGATTTGACTTTGGGTGGCAGACATACAATGCCATATACAAATGATAGATTACAGAATTGTACACTTGAAACCTATATAATTTTCTTAACCAATGTAAGCTCAATAAATTTAACTTAAAAATATTTTTTTAAAGAACAAAAACCAGACTCCAGGCAATAGAGAGGAAGCACAGGCTGGAGGGAGCCTGGAGATTCAGCTTTCAACCCACCTGAAGCCTGAGAAGGAAAAGGTACTGCAAAGCTCCAACCCCCCCCATCCCCCCCCACACCCCCCTCCCCCGCGCCCCACCCCAAAGGCTCACAGAAGCAACAGTAAGCTCTGAAAATACATCCAGACTATGCATCTCCTTTTATCTTAGAACCTGAAACTGTTTTCTTACTTTCAGTGGGTAAGGAAAGGAATTGAAACTTAATTGCCAAGTTTCTTTTGGTCTGGAATTGGTAAACACAAAAATCTGAGAACTGATCTAAAACTTATTTTGTTGTTGTTTAGGGCAGGTTGGATTAAATATATATATAACATATATATTTATATATATATTAAATATACATATTTATATGTATCAAATATATATATGTATATATATTTATATATATTTAACATATATAAATATATATATATTTTTTTACTGATCCCAGGGTATAAAATATCACTAGGAAAGAAACCAATCTTTGGGGAGCAGCTTATTTACAGTCACACCAGGGCCTACCTCTGGTCTCCCACCCCTCCCTCTGCCCCTTCCAGTGGCTTCAAAAGGAACCCTGAACCCAAAGGTAGGGAAAGAAGCAGGAAGATACATGAGTCTTTACTCCTTGCCGCCAAATACTAGTCTAGTGGAAAATTCATCTCAGGAAACTTTTGAAAAAATACACATTAAAATATCAATGTTTAAAAAAAAAGGAATTCAAGATACATAGAGCACAGGCAATTATCGTTGTTTTCCCACTGCTGTGTGAACACAGCTACGAGATACTGCACTTCCCTCAACTTTCACCATTAGAAATACATTTTTCCTCATCTTTCAAGGCCACATTTCACTCATAGTTTCCTTGTTCTTGGCAGATCACAGAGCGCTATTTTGCTGAAACCACTCATTTGGGGAGAATTACAGAACTGAAAAACATTTTGCATTGAAATACAAATAAAGCTACCGTAGTTAAAAAAAAAAAAAAGTATGGAGATTATTTAAGTAAAGCAGAGCCTGGTCTGGCCTGCCACCAAAGATGCCAGGAATGTTTAGAATTACTTTTGAAAGAACCCGTTTAGAAAATTTTAAATGAAAATAAAAGTCTTGAAATGAAAACAGCTATTTTTCTCAGTCCTCCCTCCTCTGAGTTTATGCGCGTATTTTTTCTTAATCTAATTCTGAAAGCAAACCAGCCAAAGGGCTGCTTTCAGAATGATCAGTTGAAGAGGAAAAATAACCCCCTCCCCCAATAATAATCCTAAATTCCACTGTTGTTACTCTGGGACCATATTTTTGGCAACGATATTTTAACAAGAAATCTTTAGAGAACAAAAGTAGGTTTTGTTCTAAAGCCAATAAAGGAGCAGAGGAAACAGACATACTACGGAGTGGACAGGAAGTAAAGGAAAAGCAACTTCTGTTTAGCTGTGAAGGGGAAAAAAGAGTAAAAACCATTCAGCTTTTCAGAAGCCTCTCTGAATGCCTCATTGTTTGATAACTCTAAAGCCAAATTAGACCACTACTAAAAACCCTCCTAAAAAGCAACCCTGGGTTTGTCTAATGGCAGTCTGAACGATGTATTTATCCCTATCTCTACTTGTAATGACTCTGCAGAAATTTTTGGAGCATGAAATTTCAGTTCAGCTTCTCCTAATCATATTTGCAGAAAGCCACAATTCGTGATTCAATCCCAACTGGCCAAATGGGAGTTCTTCTGAAGCAAACACACACTTCAGATTGGCCATCCAGCGGCCCACCTAGCCTCTGTAGTGGAGGGCAGCTTATCCTAAATAATGAGCACTATATGAGTAGGGTTTCTATGGAACCCACTCTGAAACATGTAGCTGGCTGAACTCCTATATGGCTATGGCCTAGATAACATCTCCACTTGGGGAAATGCAGTAAGTTTATTTGCATATAATCTAAAGCATGCTTTTTAGCATCCAACACAGACTATACCCATGCCACCATGTTTCCCCGAAAATAAGACCTAGCCGGACCATCAGCTCTAATGAGTCTTTTGGAGCAAAAATTAATATAAGACCCAGTATATATTATATTATATAGTATAGTATAGAATACTGGGTATTACAGTAAAATAAGACCGGGTATTATATTATATTTATTTATTATATTATATTATATTATTATATTATATTATATTATATTATATTATATTATATTATTATATTATACCGGGTCTTATATTAATTTTTGCTCCAAAAGATGCCTTAGAGTTGATAGTTCAGCTAGGTCTTATTTTTGGGGAAACACGGAATGTGCGTAGTGTATTTTGCAATATCGCTCTCCTCTGTGACCCTGTTTCATCCTCTGTGAGAGAGAGATGAGGATACAGTACCTCCTTTGTCAACTCATCCCACATGGGCACTAAGAAAGTCAGATGAGATAAGACACATGATAGAGGAATGGAGAAAGCACCCTGCAATACGAAAGATGGAAGAAGCAGAAGCAAATAGTTGGTTTGGTGGGATTGAGCTCTGCACGAAGACAGGTTAGGATTCACACTGTGGCTCTCATTCTTACTACCTGGTGCCACATGGGGCGAGGCACTCAACCCACTTCTGCCTCGGTTTCCTTATTTGTAAAATGAAGAAAATGAATGAGGTCGTGTACAGTGCTCAGGACAGTAGCTGGCACAGAATGAGATCAGTAAGTGGTGGCAGCCATTATTATCTCTCTATCTTTAGGATTATGTTCATCATTGTTGGCCTCACAAAAACTCCCTTCCCTTTCCCTCCAGGCAATCCACACTGTTTCTTTGGTAGAGCTCAAAGTCATTTTATCTGCTGGATAAATCCTTCATGGTGATAAGGGAATTAATCATGGGACAAGGTAGAAGACAAGACAGGTGGCCTCTCTCCCCAAAAACAATTCTGGATTTCAAGTGCTGCCCCTTTGTTCCTCCAGTTACTATAAATTCGATTTGCCTCTGCATGGAGCATTTTATAACCTAAGAATAGCAATGATGAAATCCAGAAAGAAAAGGCAGAGCAGGTACTGGGAAATTAGAAATGAAGCCAAAATTGAGTAGGGCGTTGAGAGAGGGGGGAGGCGGGTATCTTGGCCGATTCCTTACAAGCCCATCCTAAAATGTATTTTCCAAGTTAAAATAATAATAATAATAAAATCCATGTTGTGTTCAGTCAATAAACCGTGGCATCAGATGCCTCCTGACATGTGTATGCAGGAGACATGCTTGATGAAGACCAGCTGTTCTCAATTTCTACTGAGAACACACTAAAATGAACCTACAAGGCCATTGGGATTTTTCAGGGGATCCTGAGGATGGTCTTCATGACAAGAACAGAGACACTAACTGCTAAAAGAGGCCAAAGAGAGCAAATGGATGAAAGCAGATGGACAAGGGTCAGTGGCACTATAAGCCAAGTTCACATCTGACAAGTCTCCAGCACTGAGGAACACACAGCAGGCCGCTCTGCTATTTATAGCAGAGCTGTGCTGGAAACGAGAGAGTCCAGGGAAGTGTGGGGGACTCACACGCCTTGTTGGCCTCACTGAATGAGGCCTAATGTTTATTATCACTTTTTTGTGTGTAATGTTGATGTCATTTGTTGTTGTTTTTTTAATTGTGGTAAAATACACATAACAAAAAATTTACCATCTCAACTATTTTTCAGCGTTCAGTTTTGTGGCATTAAGTACATTCACAATGCTAGGCATTCATCCCCATCATCCATCTCAAGAACTTTGTATCATCCCAAACCAAAACTCCATGCCCATTAAACACTAATCTCCCACTATTAATATTTTAAGTGGGCATTGTTATGCCCTTCCATATTACTGGTGTGTGGGCAGAAAGCGCTTTCATAAAGAGCATGGCGTCCCAGTCAGGCTGGTGTCCTGTCCCACAGTGAACCTGACTTTCCCCTCCCGCCAAGGGCGCTCCCTCCTGCCTCACCGCAACTGGGACAAATCTCGGCAGAGCTCTATGTTAGGTCTCCGGGTACGCTCATCCAATCTGGTCTGAGCCACTTTCAGGAAGGCAGACTTGTCCTTGATGGCCTTCTTGATGGATTCTATGGTCATTTCAGTCTGGAAAATCTCCTGCAGGGTCTGTAGGAAGAGAAGCAGATGGCTGAGGCTTCAGTGCTGTGCCTGCTTGCCCCTTGCTTCCTGCCTCCTGCCAGTCCATTTGGAGCCCAGCCCACCTCGCCCCTCAGATTGGGAGGTTGATTCACTGAGTGCCCTGCTCCTTCCTAGCACCATGCCCAGCAAATCCGCAGTTCTCCCGCTGCCCTGGAGAGCTGACTGCATGGAACTTTCCCAACTCCCAACTCGGGGTGAAATCAGCCAGGGTGGAAGTATTTACACCACAGATATTGGCAAATGCTACAAGTCAGAGCTTTTTCTCCCACCTGAGGCCACCGGTTGTTAAATATTTACCAGCACACATTTGTGTGTAACTGAGAAAAGGGAGGCCATGAGGCTTCCATTCTCTCTTCTCACTAATCTCATAGAGATGTCTTCCTGTTGGTGGAGAATTTGCCTTGAAGCAAATCAAGGTCAAGCCCCAAGGTGCCTCACTCACAAGGGAGAAGCACTGGCAATTTTGTAGTCCTAATTTTATATCCTTTTTTCTCAAAGAGGGTCCCCCAAATTGCATAAACTTGGATCCCTCCCTGGTTCCTCCTTTGTGAAGCTAGTCCCTCTCTTGTGCTCTAAACCCTTCTTTCTCCTCCCTTTCTGCAATCTCATTTTCCCACATTCTCCCCATCACTCTCCCCCTTCCCCTGCTCCTTTCCTGTGGCCAGGAGAGGAGTCCAATTATCACCCAAATTCCTTTAAAACCTCATGTTTTCACCATCACTCTCTCATCCAGTCCTACCTGGGTGCTTCCAATCGGTGCTCTCACCCCTCTCCTCATGTTCACTGCCAAGTGTACTCAACAATGCCCTTCTCTCTCCCTGCACCTCTGGCCCACCGAATCTCATGGTGGCTCCTGTAGTAAGTCTCTGGCCCTAGTTGCCCTCATGAGACTGCGCTTTCAAAATCCATGATGAGGTGTCTCTGATGTCTCCCCTTCCTTGAATTCCCTCACCTTGCTTAATTTCTTGGGCCAACTGCTGCCCTAATTCCTTATGTTTCTCTCTAACCACTTCCCCTCATTTCTAATGCAAGGTTTTGTCCTCAGACGACTTCTACATCCTTTCACCCCTGCTGAGATATCACGTAATCACACAGATTCGAGCACTTGGGTAAGCCAGGAACTCTTAAAACTGTCACATAAGCTTTGATTCCTTTCCCATGCTTTCAACAACCTGCTGCAAATCATTACATTGCTCCTATCACCAAGGCCACGCTCTGGGGCTCCCTGTCTCTCACCATTGGAAATAACTGCTCCTTCTGCTAAACAAACAACATTTTCTCTGTAGCTGCAAGGGGTTCATGCTCTACCTTTCTGATGGAACTTATTTTCTATGTGCATGTTTTGTCTCACTCTAAGATACAAGATGGCAGGGTCAGTATGTCATTCATGTGTGTATACCCCCAAATGCCTACCTTGAATCTAACTTTCATGGGCTGAATTCTACCCTCTTCTCCCCCCAAAACAAATATGTTGAAGTTCTAACCCCTATTACCTCAGAATGTGACTGTATTTGGAAACAGAGCCTTTAAAGGAGTAACTAAGTTAAGATGAGATCATTAGGGTAAGTACTAAGCCAACATGACTGGTGTCTAAGAAGAGGAGGTTAGGACACAGACACACACTCAGACGAAAGACCATGTGCAGACACAGACAGAAGAGAGGCCTCAGAGAGAACCAACCCTACAAACACCTTTCTCAGACTTCTAGCCTCCAGAACTGTGAGATGATAAATTCCTGCTGTTTAAGTCCCTCAGTCTGTAATGCTTTGCTACGGCAACCCTAGCAAACTAATATAATAGTAAATAAAAATGTGTTGAACAAAAGGACTCCATCAAGTCAGTCTTCTAAAAGGCCTTTAGACTGGCTTCTTACTGCCCAAAGGATACCTTTCCACAAATGTCCTCTACAGTCTGGCTCTAACCTACCTTTCCTTCCAAGCTTCTGTCCCAGAACACATACCATCCACACTAGCCAAATGGGTCTGTTTACAGACCTGAACTCAACCTCTGATTGATTACCTCCTAAGGCTTTGTTCAAGATGTTGCCCATCTGGAATGTTCACTTCCTCTTCTAAATCCCCCAAACACTTCCTGTATTTGTTATCTGGCAACCACAATTTGTAATTTTTCTATTGTTATTAATTATTCATGAGCTTTTCATATGTATGCATCTCTTTTCCACAAGTGTAAGCTTCCTGGGAACAAAAACTACATTTTATACTTCTCTCTACCCTTCTCAGTACATAGCACACTGTCTGGCTCAATAAATATTTGTTGCCCAAAAATGGTACCATGAGAAAGAAAGATAAATTGCTGCAGCCTGAGAAAACATGGTGCTCTCAATTGGGTAACATCACCTTAGAATGACACGACTGAATTGTAAGGTTCTTAAAAAAAAAAGAAAGAAAGAAATATAAACATATACAGCATAATCCACAGAAATAATAAGAGCTCCAAGTCTAATACTAAATAAAAGAAGAGCTCCTTGTTTATCTTGAACATATGAATTCTGCTTGAATCTTTCATTTTATTGTTATTGTAAAACTCTTGTAGTTAGAGCACTTTAAAAAATTTAATAACAGAAACATTTTGAACTACCTAATAGGTTCCTGTATTTGGTTTTGTATTCCAGAAAAAAAGTGCCTGAAATTATTTAACAGAACACATTCCTACGATATGTTCTAATAATAAATTTACTTCCTAGTTACATATGGTGATTCATTAAGATTTAATAATAACATTTTTGTTTCTGTTAAAAATACTATGAACCTTTCATTACATAGTGCATTCTTTGTGTTTCAAAAAAAAAAAACCAACAAACCAGTGGATTCCAATTTCATTTTGATACCTGGCTACCTGGTTAAAATAAATGGTGCTCTTTGTACTGTTTTAAATTTTTCTTAGTGTGTATGGCCAGGAGGTCGTGCGCCTTATGGCATCTCTCCAGGAGTGGTGAGAGATTTGTGGTCCCTAAGGCCCTGCCCTATCCATCCAGGTCAGCTAAGGGTACCACCAGTGCTTGACTTACCTTTGCTAAGTGAATCTGAATCTTATTTTTAGCATCTGCAGTCTCAGCAACGCGATTGGTGAAAGCTAAGTTCACTTTGTTGAACTGATTCCACATCTCATTGGCAGTCACAACCAAGAGGTTTTGAATGTCATCTCTTAGTTTTGTGGAGGCTGCTCGTTCACTCTGGGAGCGGAGAATATTGTCATCTGTAAATTTGGCCCAGGACTCAGGCACTGAGACCCTGATAAAAGGAATTAGAACCAAACAATGGTGACAATGATGCATTGGCCTATATGGTCTATAGGCAATCATTCATTTTGTGTAAAAGAACCCAAATCACTGACCCTGGGTTTATTGAGTAAAATGTAAACATCAGAGCAAAGCTTGTTTTAAACTTTTCTTCATTGCTCTTTATCTTACTGCTAACCAATTTTCTATAAATCCAAAGCGTAAACTAACTCCTCTGCCAGTTTTGGGAGAAAGAAAAGATTGATGAAGGGTAAGGGTATGTAGGTTCATTACAAACATGTCACACAAAAATATTCAACCTCAGGAATAATCAAAGTAATGAAAACAACAATATACTAATAACCCTTTATCATAACAGCAAAAAGTGAAGAGAATGATTTGCTGAGGAGCATGTCTAGAAATAGATTCTCTTATATCCTAAAGATAGGAACGTTGATTTGGTACAACCATGCTACAGGGTAAAACGTCAACATACAAGAGCCTTTCAAATGTGTATAACCCAGAAATGTCACTTTTAGAAATATTTTTATTGAGATATAATTGATATATAACATTATATTGGTTTTAGGTATTCCACATAATGATTTGATATAGGTATATATTGCAAAATGATTACCACAATAAGTCTAGTTAACAACCCTCACCATATACAGTTACAATTTTTTTCTTGTGATGAGAATTTTTAAGATCTACTCTCTTAGCAACTTTCAAATATCCATTACAGCATTGTTACCTAAAGTCACCATGCTGTACATTACGCCCTCAGAACTAAAAATATGGAATGCTTCACGAATTTCCAAGTCACCTTTGCACAGGGGCCACATTAATTGTCTGTATCATCTCCCTTTCATTCCAATATTAGTATGTGTGCTGCTGAAGCAAGCACTCTAGAAATTTCCCTAAGGAAATAATGCACTCAAAGATGTATATGTGAGGACAGTCATTTTCAGCTTTATTTATGCCAATCACTGATAAACAAGAAACAGCCTAAATGTCCAAAAGTAAAGAAAAAAATAAGTAAATTGTGGTACATTTATAAAAGTAACCCATATAACATGCAAACACATATTGTAGAAGAATATTTTCACAAGCAGTGTTTTTGATATATTATGAAGTAAAGTATCAGACATGCTATTCAGGCAGTATGTGTGTAATGTCATTATTTAAATACATAATTTTTTATCTACATGACAGGAAGAATATTGGAAGGATTAACAGTAAATTGTTACCATTGGGCATCTCTGGGTATGGGTGACATTTCTTTGATGTAATAGGATATCAAAAGAGACGCTCACGGTTGACTTGAGATTTTAGCTCAGGCCCCAATGGCCCAAAATATCACCTGATGTGCTCCATACCTTGTCGTCCTATAAGAGATGGCTAAGAATTCGTGCCAGAAATAGTGGAGGCCCTTTGTGGAGGGCTAGGTGTTCAGAGTATGTGGTTCCATCCCAACCCACTCCTCACCCTGGAAGGAGCAAAGGAAGATGCTTCCTGCTGACCTTAAGCCAAGTAAGAGGCATTTCGTGGGGACCACTTAGGACATAGAGCCTGAATCTGATTCACACCTGAAGAATCTAAAAGTCAAAATAGGTACATGTTGCTGCTCTTACTAAGTGCTAAGAGAGGGGGCTGCTTTGGGGGTGACCAGCCGCAGAGTAGAGTTCCATTTGGGATTCACTTTATAAGAGGGAGGGGTCAGGAGTGTGGGAGGGAATGCAAGGGAACTTTCTGAGGTGACGAAAAAATGCTTTACCTTGACTATCATCATGCTTACCTAGGTATAGAAACTTGTCAACATTCATCAAAATGTGCACTTATACCAAATGTATATTATTGTAGGTGAATTTCACCTCAATAAAGTTGATTACTTGAAAAGAGAATGACTGGAAAAGATCATGAACTGAACATTTCATGCAAGGTCCTGGCAAAGAAACCATTAACAAAGGAAGTTCAACAGGCAGTGGTAATAAAAACGATAAGCTGTTCCTCAGCTTGTACCCCACAGAGTCCTGGGCATCCAATACACAGAGGCAACACTCTGCTTTCTGATTATCTGCGTTTTCTAGGTTCTCTGCATCAATCAGTTATTTATTATTTTCATAGTTATAAAAATAAGTAACAAATATTCCTTTACAAAAGGATACAGGATGTAAGTGTTAAGGCCTGACTGCAGAACATGCATACTAAGACTTGTCCGAAGCAGGGTGTGTCACTTACCTTTCCACATCTTCTCACGTCTTCTGCTCTAATCTATAAGCGGCATCATTTTGAAAGAAGGGAGAATGAATTAAATGACATCAAAATCATAGATGGGGTGTGTGTCTGACTTACGTCGCATCGACCCTCTCCACTCCGCGAAAGTAGCTGATGCCTTCTGATGTGTTCCGCAGGTGGTGGCATTTATCGTCGATCCGGTAAGCTGTCTGTTTATTACTCAGGTCCTTCTCCAGCTCGTGCTGGGCAGCTCTGTTGGCTCTGTAACACAGAGTGAGGAAATGGAGCTTCAAGTTTGGGTAACAATTTCATATAGCCCTTCTGTGTTGGGACCCACCCATTACTGCTCTCCGGCTCTCTCCTCCTTTACACAATGTCCAACTCCTCAATTAAAAGGAGCCTTCCCTGGAGATGTCCACACATGTGAGAAATCACAACCCTTCCCACACTGACCCTTTCATGGGGTGGGGTGGGTGGGGCTTAGGGAGAAGAGGTGTAGATAGACAAAAGTCAGGTACCTAGAGCCCCATTTCTGGGGCATATCTTCCTAACACACAAACTGTTCCAGATAGAACACTGGTTAAGAGTAAGCTGTCCACATCTCTGTCTTTTTTTCCTTCTTCCTTTTCCTCTTCTACATTATAACCCCTTTCTCTGCCATTCTTTGGTTGCTATTCCCTGAGAAGTTATGAGGCATTTATAGTCCAGCTTCCCTCCATCCGTAGGTGACCTCAGTTTGTGGTCAAGCCAGGCCTGAGAAGTTGGCCAGGAAATAGAAACCAAGGGTCAAAATTAACCTCCAAAGCAAAAGTCAGAGTTCTTGAAAAAAGATCAGGAATTGGTGGCTCCCCCACACTCGTGCACTCCAGCAGCCACCTTCCGGGGAAGGAAAAGGCCTTGGTGAGCTCTGAGATGCCTGGTGTTTACTGCAGTAACAGTAGAAAGGAGAAGTAGAAAGGAGGCCCAGCTGCTCACTACCGAATATACGGCCAAAGGGGTGGGCACGGGGGACGGGTGAGCCTTATCTTTACTCATGGAGTAGTTCGCTCAACAAATAATTATTGGATGCCTCCTACATGCCAGGCACTGTTCTACAAGCCTGTGATGCATCGACGGACAAAACAAACATCTCTTCCTCAATGAGCTTACATACATCCTACTGGGAGGAGACAGGTAATACCCACAAGGAAGCAAATCATGTGATTTGTTAGCAGAGCAATACAGAAAACAAAGCAGGAAAAGGGGTCGAGGAGTGTGAGCGATGATTTTAAATAGGATGGTCAGGGGTATGACTCCTTGAAGAGGAGATGTTTGAGCAAAGACTTGAAGGGGGAAAGCAGATCATGCAGGGCCTTGATGGACATTGGGAGGAGTCAGACTTTCTTCCGAGTGAAATGAGAGACCACTGACTTGCAATTTTAAAGGATTCTGGTGCCGGGTTGAGAACAGACTGCTGAGGACAGGGACACCCATTAGCAACAGGTGCAGTTACCCAGGTAAGAGATGGTGGTAGCTTTGGACCAAAGGGGTAGCACTGAAGGAAGTGAGAAGAGCTCAGATTCTACATATGTTTTAAAGATGGAACCACGATACAAATACACACACACACACACACACACAATGGAATACTATTCAGCAGTAAAAATAACGAAATTTTGTCATTTGATATGGATGAACCTAAAGGGTATTATGCTAAGTGAAATAAGTCAGACAGAGAAAGACAAATACCATATTATTGCAATTATATGTGGAATCTGAAAAACAAACAAAAAAAAAGAATAAACAAAGTAAAATGGAAATACGCACACAGAGAACCAGCTGATGGTTGTCAAAATTTAAAAGTACAAATGTGTGAGAAGTAAGAAAAATAGGATAGACTTGTTTTCAAACAGTATGTTAGCTTTTCAGATGATATCATCACTATTAAAAAAAAAATGAAACCAAGCTAATCTCCCAGGAGATTGTACATCAGTGAGGAAAAAGAGCTGAAGTTGAGTAATTAGTATAGCAGAATTCCATCAACCAAGGTGGGCTAGGCTGTGGGTAAATAGGTTGAGGGCAGAAGTTCCGCTGACACACTGAGCTTGAGTGTCCATTAAAGATCCAAGTGGAGGTACGAAGTAGGTTGTTGAAATTTGGGAAGGATCTAGACATCCCCTAGAAACAAAAATTTGGGAGGCATTATCACATAGATAATATTTGAAAAGTAGGACAACTGAATGATCTTAATCATTTCTGTATTCCCAGCACCCAAAAATGGTCTTAGCGTACAGGAGCCAGTCAGTAAAGCCTGCATGGACAGACTGAATAAACTAATTCTAGCCTTGTCTTCTCTTTAACATAGTCTGTGCCTTTGGGTAAGTTAGTTGACCTGTCACCAGAGCTCTCTCCTTACACACACACACACACACACACACACGAAGTGGAAATGAGTATAAATTCTAAAATAATATACATGTGCAAAGGATGAAAAGTAAGAAGCTGCCTCCGGTTGCTACTTCTGTGTTCAGACTCATGCCTCAGGTTGTGCTGAAACTCTGGGATTAGAGGGCCTTTCTCATTTGTGGTCTGAGACCAAAATGCCCCATAGGCTTTCTCTCTTGGGCTGACATCCTTGACCCCCCTTCTGACCTGATGTCAGGCTTTCCAAAGGAAAGTCCTTGAGACAGCATCCCATGGACTACCTTATAGCCCAAGGAAAAAGCTTGGCTGCCATGTTGATAGCTAATGAGATGTCATTTTCTGCTGAGCACTTCATTGTTCCTTCCAAGACAAGTGGAATTAAAACCCTCCTCCCATCACCTTCGCTGAACAAAGCCCAGGGATCATCATGTTCGTGATCCAGGCTCCCACAAATCCAGAGGAAGCCATCCCAGGAAATGAGGTAAGCATTTTGCCCACTGTGTGTTCAAAGGAAAGCCAAGCTCTTTAAAGGATCACCAACAAAGATTCTGAACAAGTGCACATGCAGAGACAAAGCCCTGCACGAGGCCCAGACCGAGGCCATTTGAAATGGGGGCTGATATGAAGATATGGCTGTTCCAGGGTGGACAATCCAGGCCAAGAAGAGCAAAGGACACGGAAGATGGGCAGCAGATTCTAGATTAAGAAAAAAAATAGGAACTGGACAAGAAGAAAACAGAACAGAAACAATTATTTGAACCGCACTACAGTGTGTTTCTGAAATTCCTAGGGAGCAGAAACAAGAAATTGATGTTGGAACTGTACTGCCTGGTATTTATAGCTTACATAAATTGTACAGTTAACCAAACCATGAGCTGAGAGTCATCCTTAACCTTTCACTTATCCTCACCAGTCTCTGAATTAAAGAGTCCTTCCAATCAGATCTGGTATGGCAGCCATCTGAACCTCACCCAACCTTCACAGCTTCAATCCTGATGGGCAGGGTGGGAAAACTAAGGAAGAAATACTGATACCTTTATCACACGTATTCCTTTGGGTGTATCACACATGATCCTCGACAACATTCGTAGAAACAGAATCATTATTTCCTTTGTGTAATACCAACACAACTTCTTCCCATGGCCATAACTGAACAAATACTGATCTTTCTATTCAGGTTAGGCAGCAGGCTCAGCCAATACTTTTACTATGTTGACAGCTGTTGTCATGACTTAAGACCTTCCTTTGATTATTATGCCCCCTTCCCAAATTCTCACCATAAATGTCAAGTACCTACTATCTCCTATTGCCAAGAAAAGAGGAATGTGTATTCTGGTAGCGAATAAGGTGGGTGAGCAATTACAACGCACGGGATGTGTAAATGCAGAGATGGTGTAACCAGAGCATGAAGGAGCATGTACCAGGACTGCTGGGAAATCAGGGAAGGCTGAGTCTTCACAGAGAGAGGGAAAATAAACATGAAAGTGAGCCACAATTCATTACTCTTCTAACCACTGGGCTGAACAAGAGATTGAACACAAGTCAATCTCTTATCAAAGAATAAAAGTCTTTGAGTTAAAAGAAACCTTGGCCATATTCCAAGTTAGAGCAGAAATCCTTTCTATGGAATCTTAAAATTATTTCTTTAAATTAAAATTTCAAGCAAATACTCCAAGTACTCATTTAAACCTCTAAATAAAAACGTGTGTGTGTGTATGTGTGTTTCTTACATAAGAAATCCTTATATAAGAAGCTAGGAGAAATCTGAATGGAAGGCATAAAAGTACAGTTTCATGATTAGATTTTAAATTGTATAGAGAGGTAAAGCTCTTACGCAAGTTGGGCAATGGCCTTATCCAAATGTAGCTTCATCCTTTCTTGACAACTCAGAATAATATCAACTTCCTACTCAATTGAAAAAAATACACATTAATGTTTTCATTTATTGAGTGTAACATTCAAAGTCAACAATGTAACAAAACATCTATGCAGGAAAACTTTGTTTCTGGGAAAATTGTAAAGTAAAACAACAAGACAACTTTACATCCACTTATTTACATATATGCCCCCATGACATGTATGTCCCCATGACATGGCAATCTTAATATTATAGGGCTATAGGGAAATTATATAATGGAATAAATAGGGATAGGGGTAAAATTCTAAGGTTTTTCTTTATTTTTATTTTTATCTCTGTCCTAAGTAAACAAACATATACATAAATAAAATTCTGGTGATGTGCAAGGCGGAATTTAATGCATGGTTTCTTCTGTATTAACTATTCTTCCAATACAAAGTCAATCAGGGAGGAGAAAAGAGCAGCCAAAAAGGGACTTCTCTCCCACAGTGCATGTAACCTCCAACAGACTCAGCTTTATGTCTAAACAGAGGCTGTCTTCCCCTCCCCTCTGTCCTGACTATGCCCTGCAGCCCAGCTCTAGACTCATACAAACACATTTGCTAGCCACTCCGCCCTACCTGAGCACACACATAGCATGTTGATGCTGCTAGGATGTATACACTATTACATAACGTGTTATGTCAGAGATTTTTAAGACAAATATTTACTTTCCTCCAAAATTTGTATTCACATTAGAAAATCTAGGAACTCAAAATAGCATCAAGAAGACATTTAAAAAGTGCACATAATTATTGTTAACACTTTTTCAAGTGAAAAGTAATCATACAGTGCATAGTGTTTTGTATTCTGCTTTTTCATTTTAAACTTGAACGTTTTCCCATGACTTGAAATAGTACTGTGATGAACAACCTCAATAAATATTTAGATACCACCAAAGGGTATGCCGGTTTTAAGGTTTTGACAAGTATAGCCAAATTGCCCTTCAGAAAATTTGTACCCGTTTACAATAATAAACGAGTGTGAATTTCCTCACCTCGCACACCAAGTGGCATATGACTCCTCTCAATCTCTGCCAGTGTGATGAGAGTCCCCCCAAAAAAGCACATTTGCTCAAATTTGCAGGTTAATATTTTGACTGTGTATTTTCTTATCATTTGACTTTCTTCTTTTGTGAACCACCTGTTCGTATGCTTGACCACTTTTTTCTGTTGTGTTTTTTTCTTATTCACTTATGTGTTCTTATATTTAAAAGCCTGTACTTTCCCAAGATACATGTCATATATACTTGTTATATATATGTAGATGACAGATAGATAGATGATAGATAGATAGATAGATAGATAGATAGATAGATAGATAGATAGATAGATAGATAGACAGGTCTTTGTTTGCTTTACAGTTTAGCCCTTGCATTTATATTTTGTGCATGGTATTTTTGATACATAGACATTTATGATTTCTATGATGTCAAACTATCAAATAATCAAATATCCCCTTTTGGTTTTTGCCTTTATTAATTTAATAATCAAGTTCTACACTCCAGTATTAATTATTACCCAACTATATAGTCTTATCTTTTATTCTTTAATCGTTTAACATAAAAATATTGAATATACCTAGGGTTTATTTCAGTGATAACTCTCCTGTCTGACTCTTTGAATTAATGGAGTAAGTGAAATGGAGTAAGTGAAAAACTAGATTTCCACCATGTTACCAAGGTTCTCCCCGGCCTTACGGTAGCAAAGATGTCCTCACAGTAGGTTGTGTATCCGTCTCCGTTCTCAGTGTTGTTCAGTCCTCATCTTTCTCTACGGCTTGTTTTCAGTGTGTAGCTATTTCACTGAGGTCTTGGCAGAAGATACATGGAGGACTGCTTTAAAAATGCCACTTAAAACCCCCAAACCTAGTGAGCTTTTATATTATGTGTACACCATGCACACAGTAGGGATTCCTAGGACTTTTAGTGAAAAAAAATGTACATTTAATGAGACTCTTGTTATAAAAAATTACTCAACAATAGATTTTATATTAAAATTTAAAAGTTATATGGTGAAGTTCAGATGGTTGGAGGCAGAAAAGTCTAAATGCCTAAAACTGAAGACTTTTGTGACTGTCCCCAATGTTAACCTATCTATTAATCTGCGCTCAAAGATTCATTGGGCTTCAAAGTCCAAGGAGTCAGCATGGTCTAGAAGTACTATGAATATAGACAGGATCCCGATCAATTTCCCAAGAGAAGCCATTCTGTAAGAATTTGGTGACTATCACTGACTGAATGTAATAGCCAACAGAATTCCTGAGAAAGTATTTTATTTCACCCACATTTTCCAAAAGTAGGCCTTTAAAGGCTATTTTTTTATAGTGTTCATTTAGTTATTCTAAAAATTGAGACCCATTGTGGTAAAAATAAAAGATGTGCTAATATTACCTTGGGTAGACTACAGGACAATTCACTACTTGAATGAATTGGCAATGACTAAGACACCCCCTCAAACGGTGAATCATTACTCTAATTGCAGACTCAGTTATTTTGCGGTAAAGCAGCCTCTGCTACTGACCTAGAAAAATTCATCTCTAAAGCAGTGGTTCTTTTTTTTTTCATTGTTTTATTGAGATGTAATTCACATACAACAGAATTCATGTATTTAACTGTACAATTGGGTGTTTTTTCAGTATATTCACAGAATTGTGTAGTCATCACCATAACCAATTTTAAAACATTTTCATTTCTCCCCCCTCCCTCCAAAGAAACACCATACCCCTTATCTGTTACCCCCAATTTCCAATCCTCCTAGGCAACCACTGACGTACGTTCAGTCTCTATCGATTCCCCTAATGTGGACATTTCATATAAATGGAATGGTACAATTTGTGGTTCTTTGTGACTGGCTTCCTTCACTTAGCATAATTTTTTCAAGGATCATCCATGTAGTAGAATGTATCAGTACATTCCTTTTTATGTCTGAATAACATTCTATTGTATGGAGAGGACATATTTTACTTAACATTCATCAGTTGATGGACATCTGGGTTGTTTCTAAATGGCTGCTATGAACATTCATGTACGAGTTCTTGTGTGGGCATGTTCTTTCTTTTCTCTTGGGTAAATAATAGAGTGGAATTACTGAATCATGTGGTAACTCTATGTTTAACGATTTTCCAAGCAGCCACACCATTTTACATTCCTACCAGCAGTGTATGAGCGTTCTAATTTCTCCACATTCTCACCAACACCTTGTTATTATCTGTATTTTTGAGTATAACCATCCTAGTGGGTATGAAGTGGTATTTCATTGTGGTTTTATTTGCATTTCCCTGGTGACTAATGTTGTTGAGCATTCTTTCTTATGCTTATCTGCCATTTGTGTATCCACTTTGGAGAACTCTCTATTCAGATCCTTTGCCCATTTTTTAATTGGGTTGTTATTTGTTTGTTTATTTATTTATTTATTTTTGAGTTGTAAGAGTTCTTCACATTTTCTATCAAACATATGATTTGCAAAGATTTTGTTCCATTCTGTGATTGCCTTTTCACTTTATTGATGATGTTCTTTGAGGCATCAAAATTTTTCATTTTGATGATGTCCAATTTATTTTTTCTTATGTTGTTTATGCTTTGTGCTTTTGATGCCAGATTTAAGAAACTATTGCCTATTCCAATGTCACAAATATTTATGCCTATGTTTTCTTCTTAGAGTTTTACAGTTTTAGCTCTCACATTTAAGTCGTTCATCCATTCTGACTCAACTGTTTTTATATGTTGTGAGATACAGATCCAACTTCAGTCTTTTGCATGTAGATATCCAATTGTCCAACTCCCATGTGTTGAAGAGAATAGCCCTTTCCCATTGAATAGCCTTGGCACCCTGGTTGAAGATTACTTGATCATAAATATGAGGGTTTATTTCTGGATTTTCAAATGCCATTCCATTGATCTATATATTTATCCTTATGTCAGCACTATACTGTTTCATGTGTTGGAGCTTCACAGTAAGTTTTGAAATTAAGAATAGTGAATCCTTCAACTTTATTCTTTTTCAATATTATTTTCGCTGTTCTGCATTCCTTGAATTTCCATGTGAATTTTAGGATCTGCTTGCCAATTTCTAGAAAGAAGTCAGCTGGGATTTTCATAGGAATTGTATTGAATCTCCAAAGCATATTGGGAAGTACTAACATCTTAACACTATTTAAGTCTTCCAATATGTGAACATACTATGTCAAATTATTTAGATACTCATTAATTTCTATCAATGATATTTTATAGTTTTAAAGCAGTGGTTCTTAACTCTGGTTGTTAATGAAAATTATTTGGGAACATTTTAAAATATCAATGCCTATTCCCCATTCCAGATTTTAATCGGAATCTCTGGATGTGGGACACAATCACTGATATTTTAAGAAACTTCTAAGCTGCAGTCAGATTTGAGAGTTAAAATAATGGAAACACTGAAGTAACCAAGTTTTTTTTGTTGTTGTTAATAAAAAAAAACCCTCTTAGAAATACCATAGAGTGTTTGTGGGCAAACTGATAAAGTTAAGCTGTTAGAAGTGGCTTAAAATTTACTTCATACAGAACACCTCAGGATTACTGAGAACAAGAGGCCAAGAAATATTTGCTGATAAATTCCTTCCCATTTAGAATGACAGAATAGATGACAGATTATTTTAACACTTGTGAGATTCATCAGAGGCTCAAAGAGAAGAAACAACAGAGCTGTTTTTGTTGTAAAGCTCTTTCATTCAGGATGCCTTATTCCTAATTACTCATATGCAGCAGTGGGGACTGTGGCTTTTACAAAGTCGATTACATAGGCTCTCTGTAGTGGTGAAAGCTTTCCTGAGTGTATTATTTCAACTCATATTGTTTTCAGAGAGTCAGGAGTAGAGAAAAGGAAAGAGCAAAGAAAAAACCTTCTGCTTATCATCCCTAATGTAATCGGTCACTGAAAAAACCTCAATGCAGTGTTAAAAGGGACCCTTGATAACTTCTAAGGATGAAATACAGATGATCGGGTTGCTAGTTAGTCATATTTACCTTCTTACCAAGGATCCATTTTTTACCAAGCACCAATCAAAATTAAAAAGGTGGGACTCTACAAAACTGGTTCACGGACAGTTAATGGATTTGCTGCAGCAGAAATTCAGCAAGTTAGAATGGGAAAGGAGATGAGAAGGGGTGAGAGCCAGACAATGGAAGGCCATAGTAGATTTTCTCCTGGAGGAACTGCAGAGTCAAGGAAGAGTTTTAGCAGACGGGGAAAACAGGCAATCAAGTGAAACTGGAGGGGAGGGAAGGTATTTGGGGATTTCACATTAACTAGCTATGAAGGAGGAAAGGATGGTTTAGAATAATGGTAGGAAAAATGGAATGGAATAGAAAAATGAAACAAATTAGAGGAACAATGTACAGGAGCTGGAAGCTGATGACAGAGGTGGAGGAGGTGACCGTCAGCAAGTCATGCTGTGGAAACGGGAGAACCTTGGAAGCATTAATCGTAAGGGGAAGGCAGAGTAGTAACAGAACCAGCTAACAGTATCATCAATAGAAAGGGAGGACAGAAGGCATCAGGATAGAAGAAACGTTCACTTTTAGACTTCATGAATGTGAACCAAAAAATTAGTTACCAATGTAAATGTTTGTCAGGTACTTAGGGATGTTCAACTAATGCTTAATAGAGTATCTGGAGTGGGGGATAGGGGGGACGGGGAAAAGGAGATTAGGAAGGACCTTGGGTACATAATGACTGAAATCTTAAGGAGTACCAGAGATCTCCTGGGAGCAAGTGTAGGAAGTAAAGGTCAGAGAACTTAGAACTAAATCACATTTAATTGGTGGAAGGTGGAAGAGAGTATAGTGGGGGAAGCAGCATACTAGTGCGATGTAACTACAAGGTTCCGGATGGCGATTTGGCTATATATCAAAAGCTTTCCAAACGTATATAGCTTTTGACACATCAATTACGTTTTTTGAAATGTATTCTAAGGAAAAAATTAGCAATACATACAGTTATGAATAATATTTTTATATACTGCAATGTTATGAAAATAGAGGGAATAAAGGAGATAGGGAAACAACCTAACTATTTAAAAAGAGAGAATTGATTTTTTTTCAGTGAAAGCACCTCACATTGTGGAACACTATGTAACCATTAAAATTATGTCTTAAAGGATATCTAATCATATAAGGAAATTACCCCGACGTATTCTATTCTATTTTATAGAATACAGCACTGTCAGGGTGGGGAAGGGTTGACCAGGCAGAATCAGAGGATTTTTCAGGCAGTGAAAGTACTCTGTATGATATTATAATGATGAACACATGCCATTATACTTGTCCAAACTCATAGGATCTACAATACCAAGACTGAGCCCTAAGGGTAAACCATAGACTTCAGATGATTGTGATGAGTCAGTGCAGGTTCATCAGTTGTAACAAATGGACCATCTGGTGGGGGGTTGATAATCGAGGGGCTGTGTATGGGTGGGGGCCCAGCAAGGGGCATGTGGGAAATCTCTGTACTTCCTCTCAATATTACTGTACATCTAAAACTGCTTTAAGAAAATGAAGTCTTTTAAAAAAATAGCACTGCCTTCCCACATCTATATTTAAGAATAAATAGCACTAAGTATTTATCCTGCAAAAATAGCACTATTCAAATTTATTTATACAGTATAATTCTAACCTTTACGACATGTCTTTAAGTTGGTTGGTGTCTGTCTAAGTATGATTAATAAAGATACTCCAAAATTAATAGTGATTTCCATGTGAACCTCAGGTTATTTTTATCTTTATCATTTTCTATGTATTTCAAATTCTCTAAATGAACATCTATTACTTTTATAACCAAAATAGAAGGTAAATTTTTTAAATGCTATAAACACTTGATACCACAACTTCTTATTCATAAGCGGCTTCAGGTAACATTTTTTGTATCTACACATTAAACACGTGTGCAACTAAGTTTCTTGTTGAAGCTTTCCCCCCACATTTACCGTCAGCAGGTCTTTTTCCACTTCATCATGAACTAGATCGATGCCCATTCTCTTCTCTCGGTGAAACAGACATTCTCGGGCTACCTACAGATACACAAATAATGGAAACCACTGATGTAAACTCTAAAATCAGTGACTAGCATGTCTAAAGACCTGTTTCTAAAACAAGTCAACAAATGCTCACAATACCAACTTTTCCAGCCATTTTGTTGGAGATACAGCATGAAACTGACCGTGACAACTAAGTAAATCCCTGCTTCTAGTTAGTCTTCAAAGTAGCTTGAAAAAATTTCTAATTTGGAAAGTTGACAAAATGAAGCAGATGGCATCTACTTGAACCCCACACATTAGCATCTGAGACAATTACTTGGTATTAATTTCTTTGAGAGAAATACTTCAAAAACCTGAAACATAGTCTTCAAGATATTATTTCCAAATATTTTCTGAGAAGAGGAAGGGAAAAACAAATGATTATCTTTAAAGACATCAAAATATTGTGTAGCCAAACACCCAAGTGATTATTTTTAAAGTACCACTTATTATTTTCCTGATTATAAAAATATTGCCTTACCTACTAAAGAGAAAAAAATATAGAAAAATAAAAGATGATTTAGCCATGCTCATGTTACTGATTTGTTTGTTTGTTTTTAACAGATCAGAGGTTATAATGCCCTTATCGTTTTATATTATGTTTTTTTAGGGTTGACATTAAATGATAGGCCCTATTTATGAAATATTTTTGAGGCAAAGCGTATTCATGACTCCAATGGAAAACAGCACAGATTGTTAACAATGAATTATGTATGAAAGAATATTATTAATTGTTAAAATACTTTTTTCAAAGACTATTTCCCAACATGGGATGGCTGTATAATGTTAACATTTTCAAATTTTAAAGTAGTATGTACACCGTAATCCAGTTATAATATCACTGAACAAAATCTTTAAGTGAATTTCTAATTTTTTAATAGTATACTTTACATTTACTAGATCAATTAATGGGTTGAGGGGAACTCTGATTATTTTAACATGTATTACTAAATCACTTCCAAGGAAGTTTTATCCATCCACAGTCCTACCAGCAACATATCAGTGTCCATTTTCTGTACTTTTGTCAACTACATGTTACCAGTTTTTATTTTTTGTAAATCTGATAGGCCAAAGATGGTTACTTCATTGATTTAATTTGCATTTTTATTATTGAGTTTTAACATTTTTTTTCATATATGAGTTGAGCATCTGTAGTTTCTCTTTTGAGATGTATCTGTTTATATGACTAACACTAATTTTAACCAGGAACCTGCTTGATACTGTGTTGACAGTAAATGTTCAAACACTCAAGAACATCTGGACAAAAAATTACAGAAAAAATTTCAAATTAGACCCAACTCACTGAAAGCAGTCATCACTAAAAGGAGTACTAATGGAAGAAACTGAATCTCCTCTGGAAATTAAGTAAGAGGGTAAGTGGCTATCCTTTTCAGGATAATTTAAAGTAAGTGAGGGTTAGGATGCGGTGGGAGGTAGAATATACCAGGAAGCCTCAAAATGAATCAGAACACAGAAAGTACAGAAGGGCTTCTAATCCCAAAACATAATTCATGATAAGTTAATGTAAAAGGACATCATTAGTGTCTATCAACCTTTCTCAGGATTTCTAGTGGTTGTATGTATTTGTGTGTGCGTGTGTTTAGTGGGGAGGGAGCATAATAAGAAATAACAGTGTGCAGGGGTTGCCTACAAACTCCTCAACCCATTAGACTTCCAGCTCCTTGATTCTCTAAACTCTTCCACTACAGATGTCATAATAAACTACAGCAAATGCTTATCACATGGGGAATAAATCAGACAAACGAAGAAAAATGGTATGAGATTTTACCATCCATATATATTTATATATACGTTCTAAAATAATTTCTGTCATTTTCACATCTTCCAATACAGAATGCCTTCCTTCAGGGGTGGTGCATAGAACGAATCTGCAGGGCCCTTCATGCACTCAGAGGGTTAGGGGCAATTTGAGCTCACTCAGAAGCCTGGTCAGAGGCCAGCAACCAACTGAAATGCAGCCTCTACGACCACAACTGGCTTAACCTCAGTCCCATTTCTCTATTCAGTCAAACTCATTCCATCTCCTAAGAAGGTCTCATTTGGACCTTGGAATGGAATCATGTCATATGCACAGGAGGCATTTCACGACACAGATGAAAGAAATAGTTGGTTTTGGCTTTTTGTTCCTAAATATCGTTTATGTTAATTCAGGGACAGCAACGATCAAGCAGCATATTTAAGAGATGAAAAGATAGCATTTTCAGCAGGAAACATTGTATGTCCTAAGGTGTTTCTTTAATTAGCCTCCTTAGTTTTGCATTCAGAACTCTTTCTACTTAAATGGTTGTTCTGTATAATGTACAAAAATGGCAATTGTTTTATCATTATTGAAACCAATTGCAAATTAATTGATGGGCGTTGACTTCTACAGGAGAAGTAAAACACAGTTCAATAGAAAACATAACCTCAGGAAGTAGCCAGTGGGTTATAACCATTAAGACAGTATCATTTATAAGGTCTTATATTTACCTGAAGAGGGGCTTCTGTCTCCATCAAAGCCCTGTCCAATTTTTTCTTAACATCAGTTAGTTCATTTGTCTCTCCAATCATTGCATCCAACTCATGAATGATTTCAGATTTCCAAAACCCTATGTCATTGACTCGTTCTCCCAAATTTTGGGTAGAGTCTGCCTGGACTTTTCTCATTTCTTGATATTTGTCTTGAATCAGGCGAGTTGTATCTACCCTTAGTCTTTCCGAATTATGCCGGGAAGTGTCAGATTCTAGGTAGTTGGTTAAGTTGGACCTATACCAATCATCAGGAGTATACCTTGTGAAGAGAGTGGTTCTATTGGAGACGAAGGGTAGCATGGTGCTCTCAGACACCTTCTGAGATCTGGTGCAGTACGGGCCCAAGGTCGGCAAGTTGGAGGCGACTTTGTAGTATGTGCTTGGTCTCCAAGGAAGGCTCAAGCCATGGGTCAAATTGTAGTGGAGGAAGCGGTCCCTATAGCTTGATGTCATGGTACTGATGGCGGGTAGAAAGCTGGTTGATGCTGGTCTAGGGTGCGCGTAAGTGGCCGTTAAAGTAGAACCTAAAAGCTCCATGATTCTCAAATGCTACTTGTAAATCTCTCCTGTTTAAAAGGGTGAAAAATGGGAAAAAATAGACAGTCACATAAATTAATCTTTGGTACAAATAAAAGGCCACATCCGACTTAGTATCAGCAGCAGTGTTCCCTGAAACATAAGAGATTTGTTTGAATTTGATACCCACCTTTACCAGTGATAATGTATTCCAAAATATTTTTTTATCTCTGTGTCTCTAGATGTATTAAAAATCATATTTTTAGATTGGTTATTTGAATTTTTAAAATATCTTTTAATTACAAAAAGTAATATTGTAACAAATTCACATTAAGTGCCTGAACTATGCATTTTAACAGATTAAAATTTTGGTTCTGCTATTTACTAGCTGTGTGACATTGGGCAAACTACTTAACCTCTCTGTGCCTCAGGTTCCTCATCTCTAAATTGGGAATAATACTACTTACTTCTTTTGATTGTTATGAGCAGTATTAGCAGAGCAAGGGGTTGCTAGGCAGCACCCTGCCCACCCCCCAAGTCATCCTAAATAAACACACAATCCCGGTTATGATGGTGTGGTTGGTAGGTAAACATAGCTCAAGGCCAGTACCTAGATATGCTTTTCCTGGCAACTTGCCACCTATAAGCAGCTCCAATATAGACATTCTAGGGCAGCCAGAGGGGTATGAGGATTGAGTAAGACAATGCTAAGTATGTGGAATGCTTAGCACAGTTCTGGACACATGGTACATGCTCCACAAATGTAAGCTTTTAAAATTACTAATACAGAGTATATAAAGTGAAAGATAAATATAAATTCTTTCCCCCAAAAAAATCCTGAACTCAGAAGTAGCCACTGTGCATAGTTCATTAATAGTTGTATTTCTCCAGATTTTTCCTGTTCATATACCAACGTATGTATTAGTTTTAAACCTACATACATCTACCTATGCACCATTTATACATATGTACAGAGATTTTCAATACAAAAAAATGAATTATCTTAATCACTACATTTATCATTCTAGAACATGCATTTTTTTAAATATACAGAGGGTGCCAAAAAATGTATACACATTTTAAGAAAGGAAAAAACTGTATTAAAATTACGTTGACGGTAACCACTTTGAGCACCTCTTATAATTGCAAAAGTCAAATGTGACTTATATTCATCTTTTATTATCTGTGTATATTGAGTATTACAATTTTAATATAGTTTTTTCCTTTCTTAAAATGTGTATACATTTTTTGGGGACCCTCTGTGTATTTTGTACTTCTCCCTCTGTTAGAACATATAGATCCACTTCTTCATTTTTTATTTCTTTATTTTTTTTTTACCAGTTGAAAGTATTCTATTATTATCTGGAACTTCTGGTCATTATTAGTCCAGAAAGCCAAGGTTGCCTGCCATAGACTATAACATCCTTTTCAGCAGCTAAATATCACACTGTTTTCGGGTTAGTGTCTAGGACCCATTTACTGAAAAGGAAAAATAAAATTAGATCCAATTCTATAGGCTTGCTCAGAAAAAAAAATCATTCAATGATTATTTAAATGGCTATATCTTGAAGCTTTTGGCACCCGAACCACAACATAATCTATTTGTAGAATTGTGGTCAAATCTAAATCCACTTGGATCACATGTGTGTAATAGCTGCCCACTGCCAGTGGGATGTCCCACCTGAGCTTAGCTCCTTGACTTTCTCCTGAATTCTTCCTTCCCTTAGCCCCCAAGTACCTATACTGACCACGCTTAGAGTATAATAGTAAAAAAGAAACCTTAATAACCACTTGCAGTTCTTCACTTTAGTTTGAAACTTAAACAGTGTTTTTTTAAAAAGCAAATTCAAAGTAACTTGAGACCTTAGGGTCCCTATGGCTACTTTTACTTCCAACTGCTTCCCCAAGTCAAATCTAGAAATAATCCAGTTTTCCTTCAACAAGAAACCTCACGTAGGGTTGAACCATTCTTACTTGCCTTTTCTTAATTCTTGACAATAAAGGGTATAAAAGTTAATGTCTCATTTGGTCCTTCAACCAAGGAATTCCCAGTGTAGAATTATATTTACCCTTCATCTATTATATTGAAATCTTGAGGGATCGCAACCTGTCAAATATTAAACCTTGGGTGATTTACTCCATGTGGCAATGTATGAAGATGTAGAGGTTAAAAAGCCAGAGGAGACATATGCACTGAAAAATTCAATACAGTTTACAAAGGTATCCAGTGATATTTCTTTTAATTATGGATGGGGTATAATCTAGAATCTTGAATCTGAGCATAAAGGTCAGTTGTTTTTGAAGTTCACAGAAGTACAGTTCCTTACGTATAACAGTAAGTTTCACATGAAAGATAATATTCCACAGCCACAACTGAAGTCCTAGCTTCAGTCAGACATCTTTTAAGTCTTTCAGGAAGACTGAAAAAAAGACAACAGCATGTCAATGTGTTGTATTTTTATTCATTACTGGTAAAAATAAAAATGAGAGTGTCAGTCCTAAGAAATACTCAAAACGAACTTGACTCTGCCTCCAACCAGGATAGAGAAATAAAAACAACACTCAGCCTCTTACATCTTAAAAAAAATTAAACAAGATATATGAAACTGTTTTCAGATATTGGACAAAAAGCAGCACAGAATTCTGATTCCTGAGGGAAGGGAAACAGATAAGATGAGGCCTCTGGTCATCCTGAAATTCTGCCTAGAGGCAATTTCCAAGCAATGGGACAAACAGATGAAAACCAAACAGAGCCTGGCAGCATAAATCTATGTAGGGGTCTGCTTGAGTCTTTGCTGAGTAATAGGATGCATGTACATGAAGGGACATTTCACAGACCTTGGCAAAGAATGATGGCAGGATTGTTAGCGCAACAATTTCATCAGCTCACAGAGGGTGAAGAACATTTTGAATTTGCACCAGTCAGAGTGGAGAGTTATTGGTAATCATCTGGAGCATTCCATGGAGACCCTAGTGAGGTCACACGTTAGAGAGGAGGCTGAACTATCTCTAGAATGAAGGTATTGAAAACTCACTCTAGAAAAGCTTAAAAAGAGGCCTCAAAGAGATCAAACTACTCCACAAGTAATTAAACTGCCTGACAGCATCAAGACACTCAAATATATAACATCACAATGCCCAGCATCCAATCAAAAAGTTCTAGATATGCCAAGAAGCAGAAAAATGTGACCCATAATCAGGAGAAAAATCAGTCAATTCAAACAGGCTTATGAATAGCAAAGATGTGATGGAACTAGTAAACTAAGTACAAGCATCTACAGGAAAACAAGAACATAATACAGAGAGGCATGGAAGATAAAAAAAAAAAAAAAGAACCAAATGGAACTTTACATATAAAACATACAATATATACTTGTACAACATATACTTGCATGATTTCATTAGATGGGATTAATAGCAGATGAGACACTGGAGAAGTAAAGATTAGTAAACTCCAATCCAACCAAACCAAAGCAGAATTTTTTTAAATTAAAAATAAAATAAAAATAAAAAAAATAAAATGAGCCTCAGTCATCAATGGTAAAATATCAAGTGGTCTAACATCACTGTACTTGAAGTATCATAAACAGAAGGGAGGAAAATAAATTTTTTGAAGACATAATGGCTGTATATTTTCCAAACTCAATGAAAACTGCAAAATGCCAAGATTTAAGAAGCTCCACACAATTCAAGAGGATAAACACACACCCATATGGGCATGCACACACACACACCACCACCACCACCATCACCTCAAGACTCATCATAATCATATTGCTGAAAATTCACAATAAATATGAAAACACAAAATCAGAGTAGAAAGACACAGTAGGTAGAAAGGAACAAAGACAAGGATTAGTGCAAAATTCTTGTCAGAAACTATGCGAGTCAGAAGACAATCAAACATCTTTAAAAGGCTGGAAGAAAGAGTAAGCCTAGAATTCTATATCCAGTGAAAATATCCTTCAAAGATGAAGGTGAAATAAAATATTTACATACAAACAAAAGCCAAGAGAATTCATCAGCTGCAGAACTGCACCAAAAAAATTGTTAGAGGAAATTCTTCTGGTAAAAGAAAATTATACCAGATGGAAACTTGGGTCTACACGAAGAAATTAAGTGTCAGAAATGGTAATACAAAAATTTTTTTTCTAACTTTTAAATTTATTTAAAAGATGGTTGTTTAAAGTAAAAATAATAAAAGAAAAATTATTATGGAGGTTATTCTAAAAATAGAAGTAAAAAGAAAAGAAAAATTATAAAAGAAAAATTATTATGGAGGTTATTCTAAAAATAGAAGTAAATTTATATGGTAATAATAGCACAAATGATGGAAGAGCCAAAGTGGAATGTATTATTCTAAGGGTTATATTTTATAACTAAAATGGACTAATGAAATTTTAAAAATACTGTAACGAGTTAAAAAATGCATGTTGTAAACTTTAGAGCAGCAGTTCTCAAGACGTGATACAGGAATTCACAGCTAGCCTAAAACCTTCTCAAGAGGGATAAGGTAAAAATTATTTTCGTAGTAAATACTTAGATGCCATTTGCCTTTTTCACTCTCATTCTCTCACAAATTTACAATGGAGTTTTCCAGAGGTGGCATATCATATTGCAACAGACTGAATACAGAAATACATATGAGAACCCAGTTACTAAGAGAGAAATTAAAGAACTTTGTCAAAAATGTAAAACAATGTCACTTTTCTCACTAATTTATTTTTTGTTTCGGAAAAGCTAGCTTTCTTAATTAAAAAAAAACACACACGTCATTTATGTTACTATATAATGGACAGTTATAGTTATTTTTAAAAGAATTGATATTTTTAATTTTTAAATTTCTAATATAATAAATATCAATAGATGTAATCCATATAAACCACAGCTTTTTAAGGTCTTCAACATGAGGTCATTTGAGTACAAAGGGGTCGTAAGACCAAAAAATTTTGAACTGCTGACCTGGAGCTATTTCTAAGACAAAAAATAAAACAGAGTTAAAGCTAATAGTAAGCCAATAGTGGAACGAAAAAATTGAAGACTTACAAAACATATATAATTAATCCAAGAGAAAAGACAAAAATAAGAGAGAAAACAAATAGCATAATGACAGACACAAACCCAATCATAATAAATGGTTTAACAATCAAATCAAAAGGCACAGATTGTTAGACTGATTTCTACAAAATAATATTGAACTCTATACTGTCTAGAAAAAAATATAATTTTAAATACAAAACACAAGTAAGTTAAAAATAAAGGTGTAAAAAAAGATGTGTCATGAAGACACTAATCAAAAGAATACTGAAGTGCCTATATTAACATCAAAACAAGTAGAATTTAGAACAAAAAATATTATCAAAGATAAAGAGAAAAATAGGATAAAGGGATTAATCAAAGAGATACAACAAAATGTAACCATTAACAGAATTTTAAATACATGAAGAAAAACTGGCAAAATTAAAATGAGAAATAGACAAATCCACAGTGTAGGTAGAATTTCCACACTCATCTGTCACTAATTGACAGAACATGTACCAAGGTAGACTGTATTCTGAAGCATAAAACAAGTCTCAAAACCTTAAAATATTGAAATCATGCAGAGTATGTTCTCTGACTATATCAGATTTAAATTAAAAGTCAATAATGGAAAGGTATTTGGAAAATCCTCAAATAGTAGCAAATTAAACAACACACTTCTAGATCAATGAAGAAATTACATGGGAAATAGGAAAATATTTTGAAGTAAATGAGAGTGAAAACAGCATATAAAAATTGTGAAATGCAGCTAAATAGTGTTTAGAGGCAAGTTTATAGCTTTAAATGCCTATATTACAAAATAAGAATGAGCTAAAATCAATAATCTACACTTTCATTTTAATGCCTAGAACAGAAAGTGAAATAAACACAAAGTAGACGGAAAGAAATAATAAAAAGAGAAAAATAAATGAAGTAGAAATTGGACAAATGGGGAGGGGGGAAAGAATGAAACCCTAACAGTAAAATTGATAAACCTCTTGCTAGGTTGATCAAGATAAAAAGAGAGGACAAATTACTATTAAAAGGAATGAAAGAGAAAATATTACTACAGACCATGCAAATACTAGAAAATTAATGAAACAATATTACCAACAATTTTATGCAATATGACCAACAACTAATAAAAGAAATTTGACATCAATGAAATGGACAAATTTCTTTAAAGATGTAAATAACCAAACTGACTAAAGGAGAAACAGATAACTGAATAGCCCCATAGTAGTTAACAAAATTGAATCTATAGTTTAAAATCTTTCTTTAAAGAATATTTCAGGCCCAGATGTGTTCACTGATGAATTCCACCAAACATTTCAGGAAGAAATAATACCTTAATTTGTAAAAGCTTATAGAGTCCTTGGGTGCTTTGCCTTTTATAGTGTTTAAATTATTCACTTAAGCTTAACTCAGCCATGTCCCAAAAGGCTATGTGTGACACCTACTGAGATAATTAACTGTTCCTATAAACATTTCATATTTACAAGTAAACCAAACATATTCTTTGAGGAAATGACTGAAAATAGCCTTGGAATAATCCATCCCCTAAATCATGTAACTGCTTTTTATTATTCTTTTAGTCATGATAAAAATGCATTTTAAGAAATGAGACATGTGCTACAAAGTCAAATACAGTGTTTGACTATGTTCATTTAATGTGGGGTCAATAGTTATCCACATTCTTGAAAAATGCTATAATAGTCTCCTATAAATATTAATATGATAAAAGTATAATAAATCATGCAGAGATTTTAAGTACTAGAAAACTCCATTTAGAATCCAAAAGGTAGCCTCAAGTTGAATAAACATATTTTATAGGCAAATTTAGGCAATACTTTAAGATCACAAATATTTCAAGGTTTAAAAATCTATAGATCATTTTCTGCAGAAGACATGAGAAGTACAGCAAGTCTCCACAGCTTGTTTCACACCCGGCTCAGATAAGTGGCAAACATAATCTGGAAATGACTACCTATAAACCCATTAGTTCCTTTGGTGATATCCATTTAATTACTCATAGTTTCACACTGGAACAGAAATAAAACACTGCCCCCAATATATTAATAAGTACCAGAATTAGAAGAAATTTTATCAGACTTCAATATTTAAGTATTTTATCTTTATGCATATATTAAATAAGAATGCAGGAAAAGTTGAATAGTTTTTCTTCCAAAAAAGGAAAGTTTGATAAGAAACTCTCTTCGCTGAGAGTGGAAGTATAAATTACTACAAATTAGAGAGCTGTGTGGCAGTATTCGGTAAAGTTGAAAAAGCATGTTCCCTATGATTCAGTAATTCAACTTTTTGATATCTACCTAGAGAAACATAAGTATGTATACAAATAGAATGTACAAGAATATGTTTCTAATAAGTTTTAAAAGGAAACAGCCTAAAAGTCCATCAACACTGCAACAGTACAAAAGTCCAACACATGCTTAGTTTGTGGTAAATTCATTCATACAAGAATGTTCATACAACAGCTAAATGAATGACCTACAGCATGTATAGCGTGGTATCATTATGTGAACTTTAAAAATAACACTATATATATATACATATATATATATATATGTATATATATATATGTATATATATATATATATATGGTTTTAGATTAATTCATAAGTGGTAAAAGTATAAAATATGCAGACTATAAGTAAGCACTAAAATTCTGGTAGGCGGGTAGAGGTGGGGAACGAGAGAGAGAAACAGGATTCCCAAGGGTGCATAGGAGGCCTCCTGTGTGCTTGTAACAGTTTTTTATTGTTTTAAATGAGGTGTGGGTACATGGATACTTGAACACTCTATGCGGTGAAATATTTCATTTTAAGTCAGAAAAAGTAGAATATTTTATCAGATACCACAAAACACTTTGCCTATTAGTAAACTTTGTGCTTGCTCTTTTAGCAATGGCCAAATGAGTAATTCTACCCGTTTAGAAAATGTTTATTTATCTAGAAAATCATCTAGATACATAAGCATCTAGAGAGAAATCATAAAGGGGCTTTGTCTGAACTGCCAACGTACACGTGAGAGCTTCACAGCCAGAGTTCAACAGAAATGGCCACGGGCGGTAAGCAAACACCTGCCTTTCCTGAATCTCAGGAACTCGGTCTGGACCTCCAGGTGATTGTCCTGCCCTCCCGTTGGCAGCACTTGGAAAACCAGGGCTAAAGGAGCAGGAAGAACAAGGAACAGTGTGCAGTGGGAAAGCACAGCATTGCTAACAGGTGTCCTAAACTATGCCAATTAGCAGAGGGTCTGGGGTTCCGACGCCCCTTTCCGGGTTCCTCATTTAGAAAGAACTTCTCAACCCTTGAAAAGCCTCAGAAACGTAAATTACAAAAGCACGGACTGTGTAGAAGTGCCTGTGGGTTCGCAGGGTTTTTATTTTGGAGGGTGGAAGAAGTGAACATGGGAGTAGGAATTCCAGGGTTTCCATGACCTCACCCCGAATTCTGAGGTCAACGTTGTAGCCCTGGTTGGAGAAGGGGACCCTATAGGAGTTGTCCCAGCGGAGAGCCAGCGAGACCACTCACCTGTCAGGGGGTGCCGGGCGAGGGGAGGGGAAGGGGCGGCTAGCTGGAGGGGTCGCAGACGCACCACCTACCGCCCGCAAAGGCTCGGACCCTACGGGCAGGGCCCTGGCCCCGCCTTCTGTGACGTCAGCGCCCACGGACCAATCAACAGGCTCCCTTGCCGGCTCGCCGGGAGCCGATTGGCCAGTGGGAGGAGAGGAGGGCGCCCGCAGCGGGAGGAACGGGTTGCCATGGACGCTCTCGTGCTTGGTAACCACGGCCCTCCGGGAGACCAGCTTGATCTGGGAGGTAAAAGGGTGAAGGGTAACCTAAGCGAGAAGCCGCGGTGATTCCCACGCCTTTCCCTCCCCGCCTCTCTTCTGACACCTGATTCGGAATTCTTTCAGCTGCGCAAAGCTTGGTGACCCATTCTAAGGTGCAGGATGCTGACAAAGTCGCCACATTTACACCTGTCTTCTGTCCCATAGGTCTCTCCTGCTGGGATTATACAGCTATCTTCCCCTACTTCCTCACGCTAAGGAAAAAAATTGGGGCTTCCACTTTCTCTTTAGCCAATATTTCTGGAAACAGTAGCTCTTACTATTTCCACCGGGCTCTGGGCCACATATCTTATATACATCACTGTTCATCCATGCAGCCTCTTTACAACTGTGGAGTAGGAGTTTACCTTTCACCTGAGGAAACTCAACTTGGAGTTCATTGGCTTAGGCAAGGCCACACAAACCATAAGTGGCAGAGCTCATACTAAAATTCAGATTTGTCCAACTTCAAGACACTCTTTCCTCCAGAGAGGAGTCGAAATGTGTGAACAGCAGGAAAACTTGAGAGTTCCTCTTAATGCTAAAGAGAATAAAGCCCTCAGTTAATCATTCTCGGTGTGTCTGGGAACTGCTGTGTGACACTCCATTGAAGAGTGACACTGGGGACTTGCTGCCAGGATGAGGCAGTCTGGCCAGCCCCTAACAGTCCTTGGTGAAGTGACTACAGGTTGGGGGCCTCAGCTTTGCCATTTCAGAAATTCAGTTCTGTTGTTTTCCGGGTTTATTAGAGGCTAACTCAGGCTAACTGAACTCATGGGAACCTGAAGTAGAGAAGCTGGAATGCCACTGCAACGGGTTTGCATAAAAGCAACACGGTACCTCTGACAATGGAGACAAACTCAGAATATTTTCCCCAAGTAGGAAAACTACAGACGACATCCAATGATCAGAAGCTATTCAGTAGCCTGGCCACAGCACTGGACAAGCCAAGTCTCTGCTCCCAAGCTCAGCAAACTTGTTCTTTTGTTCTCCTATATTCCTTATCAGCAACTCTATTTCTGGCCTAAGAAACATTTGACCCTGAGCTACCTTTTATTATTGTTATTACTTTTTCTCACGCATCCTGTATTGCTTTTTGTATTAATTTTCAGAATTCTGGATGAGCTTGCTGATGACAGTAGGCTGCAGAAATAGTCAATGGTACTATTCAAAAGGCCTGCAACAGTCCTAAAATAGATTTAATTGCCTGCAATTTTCTTGAAAATGACGTGCAATCTTTGTACTTTGGTATGCATCAAAATGCCCAATATATTGCTAATTGAATATCAAATTCATTTAATGTCTGATTTAAAAATGAACAGGTGAAATTATAGCAGAATTTGGTCTTTTTGAGGATACATTGAGTCAGTGAAATTTTTAAATGTCCTAATTAAAATTTCAGGTTAAATTAGTCAACTCCAGTCTCCTCAGAACTAATTGAATTATTTAAAAAATAATTTAGATACCCTCTCCAAAAACTTGTTCCATGATTATCAAGTCTTTGCCAGAATTAAGAAGTTGTCTCACCCTTCAGCTTTCTTTTATAATAGAGACATCCTACGGTGCCTATTTATAAAGAGAATACAGCAAACATCCCTGCATTCAGCTATTCAACCTCACAAATTTCTCAGCAGCTTCACTAGTTCTGGGGTGTTTCTGTTCGCCTCTGTATCTGCCGTATATGGCTTAGTACCTGCTGGGTGCTCGATCGACATTTGTTAAATGAAAGAATGAATGAATATGTGATGATTAGTGATAGGAGATCATCAAAGGTATAGAAGTGAAGAAGTCATAAAGCAGATTTTGTCTGTTTTATGTTGCCTAAGAAGCACAGTGCTACAGGCCATCTTTGCTTTCTCACTTCCTTACCTGCTCCATCGGCATTCCCTGCTCTACATCACCAAACCTCCTCTCCAGCTTCTCTGGGACTTCTGATCACTCAATCCATCCAGGATACCATCAGCCCCTTCCCACTACACTTCCTCATCAAAAACCAAGTGTGGCCCTGATCCATCTTCTCCCCTGGACTTCAACCCACTATTCCCATTGTTATGGCTGACTCATACCGTGTTTCCCCGAAAATAAGACCTAAGTGGAAAATAAGCCCTAGCATGATTTTTCAGGATGACATCCCCTGAACATAAGCCCTAACGCATCTTTTGGAGCAAAAATTAATATAAGGCCTGGTCTTATTTTCGGGCAAACATGGTATCCAGACTGCTTTGTCCATTCCTTCTCCCATACTATAAATTATGCTACAGTTTAGCATATGCTTTCATCCACGGTTGGTCTAAGGTTTGATGCTACTCTTCATAAATCTATTTACTCAGCTCTGTACATCTCCCTAATTCACAAAGACCATGTCTCCTAAAACTTTCATTTCACCCCTAGATGCTAATGACTCATGATGAATGGAAGACTTAGCTTCCAATTATATGAAGACCACATCATCACCCATGCTTCCTCTCCCTACTTGACTACTTCTCATCTCTTCTCTTATTCATGCCCTCATCCTTAGAAAAAGGCCAGATGGCTCAGTTGGTTAGAGCAGGAGCTCTTAACAACTAGGTTGCCAGTTCGATTCCCACATGGGCCTGTGAGCTGTGCCCTCCACAACTAAATTGAAAAACAAGGACTTGACATCCTGGAAGAACACACTATTCCCCAGTATTCCCCAAGAAAAAAAAAGAAAGAAAAAGGAGATTTTTCTCATTAATGCTCAACTCACCACATTGCATCCCACCATCCAGATATCTAAAACTATTTCCTTTACTCTTCAGCATCTTCCACTTCTTTTCCTCCCTAAGGACCTTCCCTTCCACCTTCCAACACACCTCAACCATTGCTGTTACTGAATTAAGCCACTAGGCTTTTCTGCTTCTTCAAGTAATTGACCTACAACCTCCCTTCCTTTTCTTGTCAAATCCCTAAATAAATGTACATGGCCTCTATATGGATTCCTGCCTAATCTTATGGCTATACCTGTGCCCAAGGAGTCAAGTTCTGTGTCTTAAATCATTAACTTCCCTATCTATATCTTTGGCCCAGAATTCTAGCCTGATTTGACACACTCTGTGCAGGACAGCCTGTTGCCACCATCCTCCACTGTGACTTTCCTGGATGATAAGCTCCTTGGGCTGGAGGAACATCTCATCGACCCAAATTATGTCCCATGATGTTTAGCACAACCTCCTTATAGGCAGCAGGGACCCCAGTGTTCAAAGCGAAACAATGAAGACCTTTTATCCCTCTGCTTCCCCATTCCCAGCTGTGATAAAATCACAGACTGCAAATCTCTCCTTCATACATTCAACCATTACTTATTAAGTGCCTGCTACCAAGTGCCAGGCACTGGGGAAAAGAGAACAAATAACACATGGTCCCTGCCCTAAAGGAGCTACCTACCAATCTAGGAAAGGTAGAAAAATGGGTGTGCCCATGAGTGACGCCAACGGTTCCAGGTGCATGGTGGACGTCATTCAGGGCATATTGAGTGCATCATGGAAGTAGCTCTTCTTTGCTGTACGGAAATTGGAAATTGATGGGAACAGGCATTCCTGCAGGCAGCAGAAGCAAAGGCCCAGAGACAGGGCTATCTGGGAAGACAAGCTGGCCCCTTCACTGCCCTCTCACCTGGCCACACCTATTTATGCCTCTCTCTGTGATATGGTCAGTGCCACTCTTCAGACTCCTCGTGCTCTATTCCCTCCTTACCACCTGTCCAAAAATTGGCTTTCCTCCTCCTTCCAGAAGCATTCTGACGACTCCAATTGTCCCCTGTCTTTCCTTCATCTGACCATCAGTTACATTGAATGCCCCAAGTTGGAATTTAGGTTTCTTGGGTGCAGTCTTGTCTCTCCAGCTTCATGGTATTTTCTCTGAGAGTAAGGAGTATTTCTCAATCTTCTTATGAATGTTCTACAGTACACAGCTCACTGTTGAGCCTGCCCTTCCACCAGGATTCCCCTTCTCCATCAATAGAACCACTCAAACAGAAACTTTGGAATGCTCATTAATGCCCCTCTGTCCCTCATCCATACTGCCAACTCTATCTCCAAAAAGATAGCTTACATATGTCCATTTCTCTCAGTCTCCAATGTCGTTTTCCTAGTTGAAGCCACCACACCTGTTGCCTGGATTATGAGAATAATCTGGGGTTCTCTAACTGGGGTTCTCATTTCTAATATTGTTACTACAGTAGCCAAAGTACTCTTTTCAAAATGTAAATCAGATTACGGTATGTCACAGCTTCCCATTGTATTTAAAATAAAATCCACACTCCTTAATATGGCCAGTATCCTGGATGATTGCGCCCTTCCTGTTTACCGTGACCTCAGACCATACCTATGTCTTCTTCACTCTCTATGTGCTAACCACACTGGCCTCTCTTCAGGTTTTTCAATGCTCCATGCTATTTCCTAGGACCTTTGTACATGCTTTTCCCTCTGCCTGGACCACTTTTTTTCCCACTTAAATGTCACTGCCCTAGAGAGCAGTCACCCAGACTCAGGTCACCATGCTATATTGCCCAGATCATTTATTACAATTTCCAGTTATTTATTTATTTGTATGATTATTTAATTAATATCTGAGTTCCCTTCCAGAATATAATTGTCAGGAGGGTAGGAACCAGGTTTCTTTTGCTCACCATCAAATATTGTGCAGTTAGCCTAATGCCTGGCACTGAAAAGAATGTATCCATGCCTCAAACAACTTTTAAGGGGGAAGAAAAAAATAAAATAAAACAAAACAAACTCACCCACAATCCAGCTCATAGTTTTACTGAAGGATTGAAAAGTCAGACTGTTTCTGGTTCCAAACTGTCGTGTAAATGCTGAGAGGAAAACTCCTGGCGTTTGCATGGCCCTTCCAACACTCATAAAGCACAAAGTTTCTGACAACAGCTCCATCTATGTTTATTTGATGTACTTGTTACATGTGTGGTCCTCTGCCATGTGCTGTAACAGAAACAAAAGTGGGATTCACAGCCTCAGTAGCAGAAGAAAAAGATCCACCACATTGCTGCTGAAGAAACAGGGTATCTGCATTCACTCGAAAGCAAATGGTTAAGAAACATATCTAATGACACTGTTATCTGCTCATAAACCTTTGCTGCTTCCTCCGGGTTTATAAAACAAAATCTAAACCCCTCATACCGGCATTCAAGGGCCTCCATGATCTGGTCCCAGCCTAGCTTTCCAACCTTCCCTCTCATTCCGTGATCCCAAACACGGGGGAACACACAATCTCTGCTCCAGCCTCCCAGCCTTTGAGTGGGCTCCATAAATGTCCTATAACTTTTCTGCACCCTTGATTTCCTCAGACTCTTCCCTTAACCTGGAGTTCTCTTCCCCTCATCTTTGCCTGTATAACTGCTACTCATCTTTCATATCAAAGGCAAACACTACCTCCAAAATATTATTAATTTTGTTTGTCAAAACTAATTTATCCTTCCTTGTGTTAGTTTATATAACATATATAGTATAATTCATTTGATGCTATATTCATTTAATAATGTTTCAGTATTATTCTATAGACTATAAACTTGTATCTGTGCACATAAGCAGGCACACACACACACACACACACACACACCACTATTGCACTGCAATAATACAAATCATAGTTAAGTTAATGAACCCTCACTTTGTGCCATATACCCTACATTATGCCAGGGCTTTATGTTACATCATCTCATTTATTGCTCCTAACAGCAGTATGGGATGGACTATCATTATTTCTAAATGAGGTGAAATAGGTTTGGAGAGGTTAGGTAGCTTGCCCAAGGCCACACAGACAGCAAGAGGAAGAGTCGTGTTTTGAAGCCATGTCTTCCATGCTTTTCACCTCTATACCATAAAAAAAATATGACATAAGTCATAAATCAGAAACACAGTATCAACCATGGAGAAGTAGCATAGAGTAATTACGCTGTGCCAGGCACTACCCTCACATCTGTGAATTCCTTCAACTCACCAACACCCCCATGAGAAAGGTACTGCTGCCTCATGGCACATCAGTAGATGCTGTTGGCCTGCTGAGTTACCTTGTCTGCACCTGGTGACAGCAGATTAAGTTGGCATTGAGGCAGAGGTACCCTGTTAAGAGGTTTTACAGTCAACTTTTGTAGAGATACTACCTTTGATAAGGCAGTTTAAATAACTTAGACACACCCCAGAAGGGAGGGTGTATGGTCCGCAGAGCAGGGTACAGTGGCTGGTCCAAGAGAATTTGAACACAACCTCCTCAAGGTTCTAGGATTGGCATCCTTGAAGAAGTCATTTGTTTTCAGCACAAAGTCCAATAGAATCACAAGAGCATGGGCTTGGAAAGCAGATGGTGGCTCACAGCTACTTTGTGAAATTCTTTAAAGGTCAGCAAGGTGCATTCTTTAAAGGTCATGCATAGGGTGCATGACAGGACAAGAGATAATGAGTTGAGTGAGAAAGTAAACAGGTAGCCCAGCTTCCATCATGAGAGGGGCAGCCCTTGGAGGCTGAAATAGAGTCAGAGAGTTCCTTTCCTCAGCTCTTCAGCACAGGAAAAAGAACATTCTTGTTGCATTAGAGGGGTGTTTCCCCAAGTGTGTTCCCTGAACGATTAAAGAGGCTATTCAATCAATCAGCCAATCAATAATAGTTCTATAATCAAATAAGTTTGTGAATTTCGGGCACAGAGAGAGTTAAATAGGTTTCTTTAACACAAGAACTCTCAGTCTTTAATATGCCAGTTTGTATTTTCCCACAAGATCCAATGCCAGTTTTTAAAACTCAGAACACTTGTTAACATCTCCACGGACACTAACTGATGCCCCATGGAACACAGTTGGTAAACCCTGGTTTAGAATAAGATATGTTCTGAAAATATGTGTCAGTGAGAGAAAGAAAAATTTATATCCATGCATTGCTAATTACAGATATTCTCCAAAGCCATATACAAATAAATGATTTATTTGTGTATTCAATAAAAGATTCTAATGTAAATGTCATTTGATGATGGTTCCCCTTCTAAGTAGCCTCTTAAGGAGTGTGGGGTGGTGTAGGGGAGGGTGGTGTGTTAAAGGGTGGCTCATGGAAGACTGAAGGAATAAGGAGAAAAGGAGAGAGAAAGGGAGGTGAAAGAGGTTAATGGAGGTGTGAGTAAGAATGTTTAGGAATTGGGAATAGAAAATATTGCCTTTATAGCCAACTGTCTCTAATCTGCTTGTTCCTTTTAAATTCTTTTAATTCCATAAGTCCGTTTTTATAGCTATTTTTACAGGGAAATTGTAAACATTTGCATTGTCAAAGGTGAGCAAGGTAATAGAAATGTTTGCAGTCTAAATTTTGGCATAGTGTAAGTTCTTTAAATGTATTCTTCATAATCTTTCTTGGAAATTACTTAGAAACAGATTTGAGGCATTTTAGTCCAATGTGCACCGTCCATATGAATGGTATTATTTTCCTTGAGTGCTGTGTTAGGAATCAGTACTTGTGGAAACAGCAATGTAATCTGTAACTACTATGGAATCCAAATGGATTTAATGTACAGAATATAACAATAATATTTACAGAAAAGTGCTTCAGAGGACTGACTGAGAAACTTGAGCGTGTGATGCATTCATTGAGAATTTTATCATTTGCAATAACAGTAAAGTGATATCAGCTGCCATTGTTATGTTTTGCTTATGTTACTAAGCTAGTTATTGGGGGTGTGTATCACCATAAGCTTTTGTAATTGAATAGACTTTTTATAGCATGAAATTGCAGGGCACACCTTGTTGGGCGCACCTCCAGAGATCCAAGGTACACAGGCTCACTCAAGTTTAGCTATCGTCTTTTAATTCCCTTGTTTAGCAGGTAAGGAGCTGTGATTCTAGAGACTAAAAGACAATCCCAAGGTCACATTTTTGTCTGTGGCCTCCTGATCAAGTGGAAAAGGATGGGCTCCCACAGGGCTCTCTTTTTTTGTTTCCATCAGAGTCATTATCTCATTGTCATAGGTTTTTACGTATTGTCTCCCCTATTAGACTATGAGCCCTACAATGTTCTTCTAGCCTTAGTCACAGGAACCATTAGTCACAGGAACTAGCACATGCTCTGTGCTAGTTTCATACACATCATCTATGATCCTCACAATAACCTCACAAGTTTGATAATATGATTCCCCTTTTACAAGGACTTACAGGTTGAGTAATTCGACCAAGGTTACATTAGCCAGGAGCTTAGAGAGCTGGAGTCCAACCTGCGTCTGTCTAACCCCAAAGCCCATGGTCTTTCTCCTACATCAAACAGGTGCACATCCTTCTTGTACATTCTCCTTTTTATCCTTACTGCCTACCATGGAGCTTGGTCTATGCTGTGCTCCTAGTACATGTCTGTTGAATGAATGAATGAGCATTTAAAGAAAACGGGACTAGCTTCCCTCCCTGGCACTTACCGGTGATGTTGTATTGGGTAAATTCCCAAATCACCCCAGGTCAGATGGGTCTCTTTATAAAATAGGGATAATGATGCTCCAATGGACAGAAGCGGAGAGAATTAATCAGATGTTTTATTAAAATCCTTCCCGGAAAATAGATTAAAATTTGGATGCTCACTTTTGAGTGGTTCTGGAAGAGCTAAGAGTACTTAGCCCATCTAAATAGAATGGCTCCTGCTTCTACAGGGGTTGGCAGTGGGACTGCTTCTCTTTTTCTTCCCCCCCCAAAAAAAAAAATAAAAGTCAAAGAAAAAGAAATGCAGATTGGAGTTATCAGGTGAATTGCATTATAGAGTAATTAATCAGTAACCATCCCAGCAGCTGAGATGGCTAGATAATTGGTCATCATGACCTAAAAGCTTTTCTTATATGATTTGAGGCTCCTCTGAAATTTAATCATCAAGTTCCATTTACAAGTTCCTGGAATTGATTGACAGTCCAATGTCATCAATTAATCATCATCAACAACAAAAATGACTCATATTAAGTGCTGTAGGGAGATCCTGACACTCAAAAGGAAGAAACAAACAGGACACAGGGTGAGAAATTTTTGGATTAATTTTAAGAGTCATAAAATGGCAAATGTTGGGTAATGGATAGTATCGGGTTACGGATTATACCTCATAGTATGTATTTAAACAGGGGAACATATCATAGTATGTATTTAAACGGGAACATATCAAAGGTACTCAAAAGAGCTGACATTTTAAGATCTGAGGCCACTTTGCAATATTCTAAGATTCTGTAGAGACTATTCATTATTAAGGAAATGTGGACGGTACAAGCAGAGAAAGACTGACAGGTCTGAGTAGGCCGGTGTCTACCAGAGATACACTGTATTTCATCTAGATAAGCCAACAGAACCTTCATTAGTTAAGAAAACTTAGCTTTTAAGCTTAGATACCATGGGGAGATTGTTAGAATTTTGTCAGTGAGATAGAACATGTCAAACAGAGCAAGAGAGTCAACATCTCTAACTAACTGGACTCACAGCACTCATGCGATCACTGAACATTTTTCACCCCTCAGCATGTAAGGCAATGAATTATGGCAATGGTGTGCTGGAACTGGTTTATAATGGCTCACAAGAGTCCATTGTTAAATTTGCAGGAATTTTGCAAGCTGGTTATTAAACATAGTCTCTATTAAAAGCTAAGTTATATAAATTTATAATTAAATACATTATATTAAAACAATGGCAATAAATACTCAAAACTTATTACTTTCTAATGCTTTTACAACATTTTACTGTTTTTTATCTTCTTGAATTTATTTTCATCTGTTTCGTCTTTCTGGTGGAAGTACTACCTAATGATGGCCTTTCTTCCCCATTTTAAGTTCAGCGACTTCATATTGGTAAGTTAGAATTGATCACAATGGTAGTATTTACACCATGGAAATCATCAAAAGCTACAAATCAAGCCTTGACTTATTGTTTTGTTGATTGTCTAGACTCAAGAAAGAAATAGAGGAAAATGATATAATTCAGATTAAACTTAAAAGTGTCTCATGTCTGTAGCCACTAAATTGTGACAAGCAAAAACAAAAACAAACAAATAAAACCCTGCAGCTATATTCTTCCAGTATTTGGAAACAATTATCTGACTCAGAAAAAAAGTCACTCTCATGTCATTGAATGACTTTCAACATACATCTTCTTCATTTTTTTCTTACTTGAAAATATCAACCAAAACATTCTCATGGAACTCTTCTTGTTCATCAGTCACCACTATAAGTTGGCCAGCTATAAACTCTTATATTTAAGAGTTTAGCCAAAATCAGTATAAGCTGTCTATGAAAATCAATTGTCTATATGGAATTTACAATAGAGTATTGTATATTTTATTATTATTTATTAATTGTGTGGTATTCATGCTTTATATCATTAAAGTGTATAATAAATTTATGTATGCATATATTTTTTCCCAGGGAGCCAGCTGTAAATATTTACATCATTGCAAGTGGGCTCCTGTTCTTACCCTTAAAGAGATTACCCTCTGGTGGGACAGGGGCAAAACCCCTACAGTGTTGGAGTTCCAGTGTGGCGAGAGCCTTTACGAAGGAACCAGTTTCTCAGGAGTTCTGAAGAGGAAAAAGCACTATCAGCCAGGGACTTCGTATATATGTTACATGGAAAGCCATGTCACTCTTTAAACTGATGAAGAGTTTGTGGAAAATGAAGTTGGATACAGATAGATGTGCTATATTTTTATGAGATATTTGAAATGACATTTCTCAGTGATTTAACAAGAAAGTTAATTTATTTTTCTTGAAATCATTGAAAACAGTTAATCTCTTCCTTGTAACCTGGAAACAGCCAGAGTCTGACTAGTGTCGACTTTAGTCTGTCTTGGTGTAGAATTAACCCCCGATTGTTCACAGAACGTAAAAAGAATTTACGAGACTCTACAAGAGTAAGCAAAGATTTATTGAAAGTCAAAAAGAGAGAGAGAGTCCTGTTTGGAACTGGCAGATGTTTTGCCAGGGCAGTCTGAGAGGGAGAGCTGTGGAGACAGAGCGGTAAGAGAGAAATACTGGCAGAAGTTTGCCAGGGCAGAGTCTGATGGAGACAGCTGCAGAGACAGAGGGGTAAGAGAGAAATACTGGCAAATGGAGTTGTGCCAGGGCAGAGTCCTATGGGGGACAGCTGCACCAATGAGAAGGAGTACTGGGGTTTTATATTTTTCCATGCAGGATGTTGGGTGCTGGTCAGCTTGCGGGGGTTGGGGGCGGGGGGAGGTTGCCATTACAATTGTCTTCTCCTGGGAACTGTCCTGTTCCCATCTACGATGGATGTCAGCTTGCAGGGGGTTGCTTTGTGATTGGGAACTGTTCTGTTCTCACCTATGATGGATGTAAGGTGCAGTGCTAGCCAGGGGAGTTAGAGCCCAGCAGTCAATATTTAAGCTCTCTCCTGTTAGCCCACAAGCTCACTCCTGTTAACTCTTTGCCTGGTCCCACCTTGCCAGCTTACAAGCCCGCTCACATTCACTCTTTATTTGTCTCATCATAGTCTGCTTCCTGTTGGCCTTTGATTGATGCTGGCTCTTTCCAAAGATGCCACACCGTAGAAAAAGTACCAGATAACTGACTGCACCGTTTACAACCTGAACCTAAGTTTCAAACTCGATTTTTTGTTGTCACCATCAGGCCACGTAGGGAAGACTATGCAGCTTATGGTGTCAGCCATGACAACAGCACCTTGGTGGAGGAAGCCTTTCTAGCTAATTCCTTAGGTAGCTGTAGCAGGTGCTATTAGTGCTCCAAGCTGCATCACCTCAGATCCTTTGACCATTTCTTGAGCACAGGCTCCCAGGATGCTTTCACTCCCAACAGTGGACAGTATGTCTCCTTGAAGTGTTGCCTTCAGACTACCAGAATCTACTTTGCCTGCACAAGAAAAACTGCAAGTGTCTGGGAATTTGTGCCTCAGGCCAATGCTTAACCAAATAGCAGTGAGTTCAGGGGTGTGTACTTATATACCCCAGTTTCTAGGCCCTGATTGGGACAACTCTGAAATGTGACATACCCTGTCTCCAGAGCCCCTCCTATGGCACTGAACCAATTACTTTCCTGGGGAGTTTGCTTCTCCTGGTTTCCCTTTTACATCCCACTTCTTCATTTCTCTAGTAGTTTTTTCCAGGGAACATTTTCTGATAAGTCAGTTTCACACTAGTCCTCAGGGTCTGCTTCTAGGGAACGCAACCTAACACAGTGGCCATGTTTCATATGATGTGCTCCTCACCTCCATCCAGAATGCCCTGGCCATAGCTGACTGGACAACAGGTGGGCACCTAGCTCAAAGGTAGCCTTTCTGTAGGCTGCCAGCAGACTGAGATGGCCTCTCACAAGAGCCAACCTATGCAGATCCTCTCTGGGGAAGTTTGATCTTGAGTCATACAGAGAATAGATGAGTCATTATATTTGATATTGCAAAACTCTGAGATTCATAGACCTGAAGAGCCAAGGAGCAATGAGAAAATCCTGTCATTGGAACTCTACTGCACCCTCAATGACTTTCCAGTTTCCAGACATTCTCCCACGTCCATGAGGTTTCCTTAATTCTACATGTCTTCTTCCTATAATCCTCATTGCTCACGGTCATTGGATATCTCTATTTCTCAAACAACCTGACATCACCTCTTCGGTAGACCCAATTCTCTGGCCACTCACTGACAAATGCTTCAAGGAAAGTTTCCTGAAAATTATCAAGGAGGTCATAATGATTTGAGTAGAAGCAACATGAAGCCAAATTAGTATTTAAATAAGATGAGCAATGAAGATGTAAGGAAACCTATTTGAGATACTAAAAAGCTGAAAGGAGGCAGACCAGTGCTCTTTCTTGATAGAAAAAGTAGCTAATCCCCTTCTGTCTTCCATACCCCTTCTCTCACTTGCGGCAGCCAAGATAAGGTTTTCGAACTGGGGAGCAGATCGATAGTAGAAAGAAAAAGTTGAAAAGACTATAAACCAGGAATGTATAAGCCACGAATGTTGAGCCTCTTGGCCTTTTGAGTTTTTGGGTTCTTTTGCTCAAGAAAGCACTTTAGTTCTAGTGATGAAAGGGCCAGATAAGAATGGCAACTGAGGCATGTTTTCTGGGGCTTGCTCCAGGTTTGCTCTGACCTCGCCCAGCTCACCAGGACCCAGAAAGAGACAGGAGCTCAGGGCAAACATCGTAATTTGAAATGGAGGTCAAATGATCTGTGGTATCAGACCAGGTAGGGTGTGGAGATGAGAGGTATCAACACTACAACCTTCCATAGTGAAAAATGGAAAGCCAGAATTTTACAGACACAAGCAGAAGCAAACAAATAGAATTCCTGCTTGCCTGGAGTCAACATTACCTCCCCCACCCACACCAGACATTTCTCTAAAACGTTCATAAAAATACTAAGGGATCCTCTTGGGCCAATAATTAGCTCATCAGACTTACAACACTTTGCTCTGCTGGAACATTCCCAGAGCACGACTCATCAGAATGGCCCAGAGAGCTTTTGACATACAGATTTCAGGGTCTTCACCCAAGGGGATCTGATTAAGTAAGGCTAGGTTGGGGCCTGGGAATCCAAACTAAGGAGGAATTCACTTGAATTTCTGCAATAATACCAGATCTAACATTTTGTTTAGGTGCCCCTTACTTCAATCTTGGGGATTTTTAAAGGTGAAAAAGGCACTCAGTATTCTGATTTCCTTTGTTTGAGAAGGATATTTCTAAATTTACATAACCAGCATCGTAAACAAGTTGCCAAATTTTCGCTTGTGAGTGAGATTTTTAACATACTTATAATTCTAATTTAAATTAAGTTCATTTTTTTTTTAAGTATCCAGGAGAAATCTTTAAATTTCTCCTGTTTCTCCTTCAGCTGTCCTTGAAGCACACACTGTCTTTGGAAAGAGGTTTTAGATAACTGAATTGAAGTTAGTTAAATCACAGAAAGTGAAATCCAGAAGGACCTGAACAGCTCTCCAGTCCAGCCCCCCTTATTAGGTGAGAAAAATGAAGTCAATGAGTTTGATTAACTTGCCCTATGTCACCCAAGTAGCTTGGGAGACCTGTCACCAACATCCTTTGAGGTCTGCCCTGCCTCTGGGAGGCCTGGTGTGAGTATTCTCATCAGATCTTAATTTCTAGTCTCATTTTGCAAACAGCACTTTCCGCCACATTGAGCAGGGGTGGGCGTACTAGCTCTGAAATCACCCCACCTAGGCAGTCCCATTTCCCCTCTGCTTGATCGGACCTTAGCTACACAGGATCCATCCATCACCGCCTTGAGGCTTCACTAAAGGAGACCATTCAAGATTTAATTAATTAATTAAACAAAAAGAAAATGTCACTATTCCTCAAGATACTCTAACGTCTTCTCATTTACCAAAATTCCCAGAGCCTGCTTACACACACCTGCTGAGAATATATACCCATATATTCACTCTCTATATACATACATTCATACACATATATGTTTAAACACACAGATATACATGTGCATGTACATGTACATCTATATATACTCTATTTCCATGAAAATGATATATTTGAGTCCAAAGTGAGAGTCATAAACTCCACACTGTATTGTTTCTTCTCAACTCATTCATCACAACCTTTGAATTATCATCCAATAAAAAGAAGGAGAAAACATAGTGAGTAATGTTATGATCTGGAGGCAATCTCTCCTCCTCCCAGGATAAGAGATGTTACTCAGAGCTGTCCACAAACACAGTGTCCTTTTACTTTCTTCCATTCCATCGTTCAAAGTCACTCATGATCCCAGGACACTAAGTGCGTCATCACTGTGAATTCAAAAAGAAATCACCTGTTGCTTATCCCATGAAGAGATGCAGTTCTGCCAAGGCCCAGCTGCGACAGTGGCTGTTGCATTAAGACTGTGTTTGCTTTGCACCTGTGCACTGTGTGTCGGAGCTCCCAGCACCTATACTTTAAATGAATTATAGCAGCCAGGTTGAGATTTCGTCCTTTGCCTCTAGCCTTCTGTACAACCCAAACTGCCGACTTTGTTTTCCTTCTCACCATGTGCTGCGATATGGAAAGGTTTAGGAAGCTTTGTTCTAGACACACATCTGCTAGGATTTCTAAAGACCAGAGTCATTTCCACCCATGCCCAGACCCTGGGTACTGGCCACAGGTAGGTGTGTGTTCCCACCAGAAAAAGAGCAATGGGAGACATTCCTCTACCTAAGTGGCCCCGTGGCGTGTTGGAAAGAGCATGGACTCCTACTTCTAAGGAGGCTGACCTGGACCGGTGGTCTTGGTATGGCCTCCTACTAGTCCAAGACAATGAACAAATCATTGACCTCTCTGAGACTCAGTGTCCTTATTCACAATATTGGGATAATATATACCAACAGTCTCAAGTTGTTATGTAAATTATGTAAGAATGCTAGTGAAATAATAGCTCCCTTCCTCGCTGTAGAGTATATTGTTTTTCCTATGGAACAAGAGGGAAGGTCTGTGAACCCGCAGGGCCACATGGGGCAGCTATTTTCTCCTGGCCTCTGCCTCCCACAGCATCTTAGCGGGAAGGGAAGCATTGCATTATCTTGCAGCAGAACCTCGGCAAGACCGAACTTAATTATATGTGGCTGCAAGCTAGCCGCGACACTGGATGAGCTCATCAGTTCTTACAGAAAATGACCAAGGGCTTCTTGAAAGGTGACAACTATTTTTAAATGACTAGACTTTTTTCAAAAAAGCGTTTTCTTCTCTCTCCTCTCAGCATAAGGCAGATTGGCCCAAGGCCTAATTTAGATCAGGGTTAGTTGTGAGTCCTGGAGCTAACCTTTCTTCCCTTACTTCTACATCCCTGGAGTTCATATGCATATTTAACCACACAGCTTAGAAACAATAATGGAAACACATTACTTGATTTATATTTATACTTACATTTACTACTTAATACATATTACCTGACACACACCAAGGAAGTGTAAAAAAATTATCTAGTGCTACACACTTTCTCTGGAGTATCTCAGAGAGCCAGGAGGAGGCTGCAAAGGAAAGAGGGCCCGTGAGTCTACTGTGTTTCTCAGTTGTCCTTAGAAACAAAGTAGTGAGAACTTGAAAGTCCCAGCTGGGTCTGGAACATCATCCGAGATGCAGCACAGCTCCTTTCTCCAGCCCAGTGGGAATTACTGGACAATTGGACTAGCCTACTGGAGGTACTGGAACTCTTCCCAAGGGGCATATGGGCACTCAGTGGTTTTAGGGCATCAATTTTCAGTCTTCAGCTACATATTCATTTCTACAACTGATCTGCCTAGAGGGCAAGGTCAAGGCAAGATGTCCTCCTGGTTCCCTGTCCCTGTCACAAAGATTCTTGTTACTTTCAGTAGTTGGGTTGCCCTTGGGTGTAAAACATCCTGGGGTGCAAAAGCGCCAATTCAAAGACCTGGTAATGGGATCAGAATGTGTATCACATTAATAATTAGGCAATTAATTCTTTTGCCACTCAAGTGGTTTTCAGTATGTTTCCTACAAGATTGAAGGGAGACCTAACAGTTGTGCACGTACCAAATAATTTTGGATGATAAATGATATTGTCATTTTGGCGTATAACTCAAAAGGACTTATGTTTTAAATTGAGTTAAACTGATAGAAGGATTTGCAGTCCTGTCTAATCTGTATGAACAATGTTTCTCAACATGAACATCTATAAAAATGAGACATTAGCACAGAACTGCTACCGAAACCCAGCTCAGTTTAGCAGTGATATGTGTATTAATAGTAAAATAAGTAAATAATGTCCCATCCATCTTATGGAGAAATGCATTTCCCATAAAATTTTGCTTTGGGAGTTTAATAATGAAATAAGTGTATGCTATTTAGATCACTAGTATACTGATTATTAGAAGTTTAAATTTTTTTACATTTGTAGTCTTTTTAATGTGTTATAAAGAATTTAAAATTTTAAATATTTCATATACATATTTTTGAAGCAGAGAAATATGATTGAGTGGTCAATGGGTGATTTTTCAAGCCTAAATATGTCTTACATTAAAATAAAACTCTGTGGAGAAGTGGATGGAAAAATGAGTTCAAAGAATGATGTAAAATTTCTGACAGTTAAGAAAATCTTATTCATTTATTTTTAAATGGATGGTGGTGGGTATTATGCATTATGATATTTAACTGGATATATCAAAAAGGATGCTGAACTTTTACTTGTAAGTATCAATATTTGCGGTACAAAGAAAATTGTTCCTTTGCAACTACTTAAACTTATAATAATTTTTTTAACTCATCAACTTTTAAAAGTGCAAGAGATTACAAAATTTTTCAAAAATCTTTTTAGTTTGTGTGATCCCCAAGTTTTGAAGTCTGTGGCTCTAGTGTGCCCAGATGGTGGTGATTTGGCAGCTCCCATCCCTGACTCCCAAGGAAATTTTGTCCACTTTCTAGCTTTCTAACCCAAGGTTGCTGATCATAGTCCTGTCTCATAACATATTCACGAAGGCACATTCTAGTATTATACATTTTAGTCAATCTCTTCCTACAGAAAGTAGAAATAATATGAAAGATTTGGGGACTCTTTTCAGAGCATAACTGTGAGGTAAAAGATGACAAAAATGTGCACCGTGGCCCTTACCTGTGCTTGGGCAGGAACTAAAGGGGAGGGAGCAGAAAAAGGATGTGGAGGGGACATACCAGGACAGATCCTAATCTTAAAAACAATGTTTCCCTCCCCAACCCGTGCTTAAGGTCCCCAGCACCTGCAGATGAACCAGCTCTCCACCCAGTGCCACCATTATTCAAACCCTTTATCGGTAAGGACAAATATATGGCTACTGCTGTAATAGCCTTCTCCATCCTGATAAAAAAAAAACAGGAGGATGGACCTTGGAAGAAGTTCTGAGCCTGAAACTTGGCAGGGGTGTGCCACGAAGTTGGACAACCCTGCCAAAAAGTGGATTTTGGAGTTAATACTACTGACTGGTTAGCATGTCTATCCCAATGTGAAAAAAGGAGCAGGAAATAGCAGGCCAGCGGCACTGAGCCCCATGAGGTCAGGGAGGGGCCTTCATTTTCCAAAATAAGCCATCAAAAGCAGAAGCTGAACACGCTGGAGGAAAACTTTATCAGCTGCACAGTGTTGCTAAGGCCTGACCCTGTTTGCTTTCAGCTGGGTAGAAGCAAATAGAATTGTACCGACTGATAATCTTAGATCATGTGCAGTGTCACAAGTACACCACATTACGAAATCTGCTTTTCTTACACAGACACATTTGTATTTCTTACGTAACTTCTGAAAGATTTTTGTTTTAACATGGCTGCCTTCACGATTAGAGAGCTTTGTCTACAGGTAATTCAGTGATCAAAGCAAGAATGGGCCCATCCCCACCTAACTCATGGCTGCAAACTTGCTGCTCAAAGTGCTGTCCATACACCAGCAGCAACAGTATGCCTTGGGAGCTTATAAGAAATGCAGAACCTGAGATTCTGCCTTTATGACAGATCTATAAAATCAGAAGTTTAACAACACATCTAGGTGAGCTGTATGCACACGGAAGTTTGAGAAGCACTTGACAACTTGGTGCTAGTACTCTGGATATAGCTCATAAGATGAGGGGTGGATACTTGATTGATGTAAAATGCACTGAAAGAATCTTTCTTGAGAATCTTAACTAAGAAACAGTAATAGCAAAAGAGGCTAGATTACATTTTTGGTTGCCATCTCTCCTGAGGTATCTTATAATAATGTACTTATTTGGACAAAGGTTCTGTTTCAAGCATCTGGAGCAGCTTGGATTTTTGGTAAACCATAAATTGTGTAAGTATATGTGTGCACAAACACACAAAGCATAAAATGTGTGTGCATAGCACAAGAAAACTACAGACCAATGTCCCTTATGAATATAGATGCCAAAATCTCAACAAAACACTAGCAAACCAAGTATAACAGCCTATTAAAAGGATCATACACCAAGACTAAGTGGGATTCATCCCAGAAATTCAAAGGAGGTTGAACATTTAAAAAAGCAATCAATGTAATTATCACATTAATCAAACAAAGGAAAAAACCACACTACTATCTCAATTTAATGCATAAAGGCATTTGACAATGTAAAAATATCCTTTATTGATAAAAGAACTCAGAACACTAGGAAGAGAAGGTAAGTTCCTCAACAAGGTAAAGGGCATTTGTGAAAAACCTATAGTTAACGTCATACTCAATAGTGAAAGACTGCAAGTTTCCCTCCTAGTATCAGGAACAAGAAGAGAATGCCTGTTTTGGACACTGCAATTCAATATTGTACTGGAAGCTTTAGACAGAGTAATTAGCGATAAAAAGAGATAAAAGGCATGCAAATAGGAAAGGAAGAAAGTGAGATGATCCAATACATAGAAAACTCCCAGGAGTCCAAAGAATGCCTTTTAGAGCAAATAAAGGAATACAACAAGCTGCAGGGTACAAGATCAACACACAAGAATTAGTTGCATTTTTAAACACCAGCAATGAACAATCTAAAAAGGAAATAAAGAAAAAAAATTTTATTTGCAAGAACATAAAAAAAAACCAACCAGGAATAAATTTAACTAAGGAAGTGGAAGACATCTACATCGAAAACAACAAAACATTGCTGAAGGAAATTAAACAAGATATAAATAAATGGAAAGCAACCATGTTCATGAATCGGAAGATTTAATATTGCTAAGATGGAAATACTACCCAACATAAACTACAGGTTCAATTTAATCTCTTTCAAAATTCCAAAGGCGTTTTTTGTTGTTATTTTTTTGCAGAAATGGAAAAGCCAGTCCTCAAATTCATATGGAATTGCAAGGAACCCTGAATAGCCAAAACAATCTTGAAAATGGAGAAGAAAGTTGAAAAACTCACACTTCTCAATTTCAAAACTTACTACAAAGCAACAGTAATCAAGACAGTGTGGTATAGGCATAAGGATAGAGATAAGATCAATGCAATAGAATCAAGAGTCCAGAAATAAACCTGTATATTTATGGTAAATTGATTTTCATCAAGGGTGTCAAGACCATTCAATGGGAAAAAAATAGTCCCTTCAACGAATTGTTCTGAGACAACTAGTTATCCACACGCAAAAGAATAAAGTTGGATCCCTACTTTATACAACATACAAAAGGTAACCAAAATGCCCTAATGACCTAAATATAAAAGCTAGTTTCATGAAACTCTTAGAAGAAAACAGTGATAAATTTTCATGACCTTGGATATGGCAATGGATTGTTAAATCTGATACAAAAAAATACAAGCAACAAGAGAAAAAAATTAGATTTTATCAAAATTAAAAACATTTGTGCATCAAGAACATTTTCAAGACAATGAAAGGGAAACCTAAAGAATGGGAGAAAATATTTGTAAATCATATATCTAATAAGGGTCAGCTGTCCAGATAATATAAAGAACTCTTACAACTCAAGAATAAAAAGACAATCCAATTTAAAAATGGGCAAATAATTTGAATAGACAGTTCTCCAAAGAAGGCATACAAATGGTCAATAAACACATGAGAATATGCCCAATATCATTAGCCTTGAGGGAAATGCAAATCAAAACCATGATGAGGTATCATTTCCCACCTACTAGTGTGCCTATAATTTAGAAATAATAATAATAATGAGAAATTTTGGTGAAGATATGGAAAAACGGTGCATTGCTGGTGGGGATGTAAAATGATGCAGTCACTATGGAAAACAGAGTGTGAAGGTTCCTCAAAAATTTAATTACCACATGACCCAGCAATTCTGCTTTTAGGTACATACCCAAAAGAATTGAAAACCGGTCCTCAAACAAATGTATATATAGGCATGTTCATAGCAACACCATTCACAATAGCCAAAAGGTGATAACAACCCATATGTCTGCTACAAGATTAATAGAGAAACAGATTGCAGTATTTACATACAATGGAAAATTACTCACCCATAAAAAGGAATGAAGTATGATACACGCTACAATGTGCGTGGACCTTGAAAACACTGCACTAAGTGAAAGAAGCCAGGCACAAAAGATCACATATTGTATGATGCCAGTTATATGAAATAGCCATAATAGGCAAATCCACAGAGACAGAAAGAAGACTGGTAGTTGTCAGTGGCTGAGAGTAAAGGGGAATGGTGAAAAACTGCTTAATATATGAGGGTTCTTTTTGGGGTGATGAGAATAACTTGGATCTAGGTAGAGGTGGTGGTTGCACAACATTGTGAATGTACTAAATGCCACTGATTGGTTCACTTTAAAAGGGTTAATTTTACATCATGTGAATTTCACATTAATAAAACGTGTTAAATGTGTGTGTCTATGTAAAGAGAACAAGGGAAATATTCTAACACCCCTATGTGATTATATGATTTTATATAGTACTCTGAAATAATGTTAAGGTATGTATGAAAAATCCACACAGTATCACAAATAACAGAAGCCAGAAAACGAAAGTTCTTTTCCCTGTACTATTTGCTGATTCATTGTTTTTATCCATGCACCACATTACTTTGTCTGCATACATATTGCAAAATTTCCCGTATCTATTAAATTCTAGAGTACCTTAAGGAACTTGCCTTTGCTTAAGATAAGTGCTGTATCACAGTAAGAGTAAGCGGAGTGCTCGTTGTGTCCCAGATAGGGCACTGTGCTTCACATGTTTTATGTCATTGAAACTCAGCAACCCTCTACAAAGGGGCTACGTTATTAACCCCATTTTACAGATGAGAAAACTGAGATTTAGAGAGCTAAATTAGATAAATTAGATAGAGAGCTAAATTAGTTTGCCCAGAGTTAAACAATTAGTGATGGAATTTGAATCCATATCTCTCAGACTCTTACACTGTTTGTTTCCTCAGAAGAAACTTGATTTTTACTTAAAGTGTTGGGGATGCTTAGGTTTTAAATCTTGGTGCATTCCATCAGGCATGCCATCATCTCTTAGCTACGTCCCAGAGTAGAGAGCACTGAATAACTGTGGAACTCTTTCTGACGTGGGGTTCCCAGGGGCAACACCAGCTCACAGGACTAGCATGTGTTATGATTTAGCACAGGCACAGAGCTTGAGTATAGTGGGTCAAAGGGTCTTCACCGATTTTCCCACTCAGGTGTTTGTTTGACTAAAAATAACCATAAAATTTAAGGACATGTTTTTGAATTTAAATATTAGCTAAATGTAATGGATGGTATGTTTCGTAGAGATACCTCAGCTTCTACTACGTCTACTGAAAGGGACTCAGGCCAGTGCACAATAGCCGTTTCAAGACCTCAATAAAGATGACAATTAGTGCATTTTTACCTGACTTAGTTCTGTTTCATAACTGCCACACGTACTATGTAGACCACTCCAAATTAAACTTCAATGATTACTCACACAAAGGAACGAATAGTAGACTTTAGAACTAGAAAGTGTGTCAAGTGGCTTTATTTTTATTTCTGTCTTATTCTGGTATCAATATTTGTTCCACAGAAGTGAAAAATACATATACTTGCACTTTTATTTTCTGTGGAAAGTTATTCACGGACCTCTTCCTTTTGTTCTACAAAACGGAAAATATTAGAAATCTAAGGGAACTCAAACATTATCCAGTTCAATCTCATTTCTTTACAAGCAAGAAAACCAAAGTAAAAGCCAAGGAGGTTCAATGAGTTGCCCAAAATCCCACCATTGGAAGAATGTGGACCAGACCTCGGGTGCTCTGAGCCCAGGATGGAACATTCCCCAGCCCAATTCAATGTGACTTTCAGAGAGCACATGTAAGTGTCACTTTCCACAGCTGATATCCTGACACTTCCACTCACCTTTCTTTTTCTCTACTAAATGTTCTGTTTCTGGTTCCTTTGCTTTTTTAATTTGTGGTTTTCTCTCTCGCTTCAGTGGAATCAATCCTTATAGCTTCCATGGACAGTTAAACTTGTGATTCCCTAATATTTGAAAATGTCATTATTCTTCCCTCACACCTGATTAACATTTTGTTTCAGTATTAAATTCTAGGTTGAAAATCATTTTCCCTCAGAATTTTGTTATTTTGTCACTTCCAGGATTGTGTGATACCATTTTTGTTTTTAATCCAATGTGACGTGGTTTCCCTCTTTTAGCTTTCAGGGTCATTTCTTAATCCCTATTCTTCTAAAATGTCATAAAGATAGCCTGGTTATGTGATTGTTGTTTGTTTGTTTGTTTTATTTGTCATAGTGCTGGATACTTGGTGGGTCCCTACTTTTTGTACTATTTCCTTGATAATATCTGCTCCTCTGTTTCCTCTGGAACTGATATTAGTTGGATTTTGTTTCTCCTGAATCGATCGTCTAATGTTCTTATCATTTCTCTCCTATTTTCCATTATTTTGCCATTTAATTTTTCCATTGTGGGAGATTTCCTTAACTATATTTTCCAGCCCTTCTGTTACATTGATTTTAATGATATTTTTAATTTCCAGGAATCTTTTATTGTTATATGATTTTTCCCCCGAGGACTGTGTTCTTGTGTAGATGCAATGTCATCTCACACCTCTTGGGAAACATTAGTTATAACAGTATCTTCAGTTTTCTTCTCTGACCTGCATAATTTCTTTTCTCTTTTCTTGTGTTTGTCTTAGACACTTGCCTCAAAGGTCTGGTGATTCTTGACTGCTCTTTTATGTTTCAGAGTAAGGCATTAAGAAGATGACTGGAAGCTCTCAGTACGTGAAGAAAGCTTGTTAGCCAGTGACCTCCACATCTGGGCACCTCCAGATTTCACTGTGTGGAGATATTTTCTCTGGAGAAGAATCCCCAAATCCTCATCCCTGGGCATAGCTGTTGGCACTCTGTGAGCAGAGCAAGAGAAGGGAGCCAGGATGAAGGTAGAAGATGCCGACTTTCATTTCATACACACTTTTATCCCTATGCCACACCCTGTACCCCATTATGCCTGAAATGTCCAAAACCAGAGGTCTTTCTATTTAATCTGTCCAGAGCATCAACCTGCAACTTTCTGTGGTACCTGATGCTCTTGAGTCAGAGTCTTCAAGAGGTTTAATGGAATTAATTAGCTTGTTTTCCTTCAGTATTCCCTGCTTAAATGACAGGAGAATGCAGTTTCTTTCTCTTTACTAAGACAGTTGCTCTCTCCCATCAGTTTTTCTTCTCCCAGAAATTTGTTTAAATATCCTGTCCACTGGTGGCTCTTGTCTTGCCTTCTTAGCCCTATGAACTTGTACCTTTTGTCCTTCTATCACATTATTTTAGAGTGGTCTTGGATGGAGTGATGGGGGGAGATGAAAGATACACACATATATTTAATCTACCATCTTTTACCAGGTGTTTTTCTTCTATTCTTCTCCAGTTTCAAAGTTAAACTCAGCGCATGAATTGGGACAGTTTACATCTTTTTTTATGTTCTAGGAGAGTTAATATATTTCTTGGTAGAACTTGCCAAAAAAAAAAAAAAATCTGGGCCTTGTATCCTTTTAAGGGTTAGATTTTTGACTGCCTTTTCCATTTTTCTGTGGTTATTGGTTTATTTAGGTTTTCTACCTCTTCTCAAACATCTCAAAGTTTGGTGTTTGGAGCTTTGGATCTCCAGGTCTCTTACCTTTTGTCTCATTCTTTCATCTGTTTGTCCTACAGTATAAAAATCCAGAAAATAGCAGCATTATTCATAATAGCCAAAAGGTGGAACAACCCAAGTGTCCATCAGTGGACCAATGGGTAACAAAATGTGGTATATATATTCATGCAATGGAATACATTCAGCCTTAAATAAGAAGGAAATTCTGACACATGCTACAACATGCATGAATCTTATAGACACCATCTAAGTGAAATAAGCCAATCACAAAAGGACAAATACTGCATGATTCCATTTATATGAGGTACCTAAAGTAGTCAGATTCATAAAGACAGAAAATAGAATGGCTTACATAATTGCTTATGTTATGGGTAAATTTGGAATAATTAGTTAACATTATTTACAAACTGATAACTTTAAAAAAAATGTCTGGTCCAGGGGAGATGCTCAATAAGTGTTAGTTATAATGATTAGCATTGTTTTATTGTTAATAAAAACATTGTTTAATTAAAAAAAAATAGAATGGTGGCTTCCAGGGGCTGGAGGAAGGAGCAATGGGAAGTTAGTGTTTAATGGGTAGAGTTTCGGTTTTACAATATGAAAAGAGCTCTGTGTATGGATGGTGGTGATGGTTGCACAACAATGTGAATGTATTTAATGCCACAGAATTGTACATCTAAAACGATTAAGATGATAAATTTTAAGTTATATGAGTACGTATTTTACTACAATTTAAAAAAAATTGTTATATACATTTTATAAGAAATTCAAGAATTTCTTGATTTGACCATTTGGTTCGTTGATTTTTTTTTTTTTTTTTTTACATCGAGTTGCTCATTCCATACTTTGAAGTTTTACTTAATTATCTTATTGTAAATTTATCAGATTTCTACTTGGTTCTTTATTTACATCAGCCATTGTTATTTTGTTGTAATCCCTAATTAACCTATCATAAGATATTGACTATCTATGTTTTAAAGCATTTTTCTGTTTTCATTGTTTCCTTGGAGATGATTTTTATTCCCCTCGTTAAGCTTGGTGCTTCTCTTTCACGACGTTTATCTTCTGAAATGGCCGGTGGTTCTTGTGATTCCCTTTGTATTGGAGATTCCTTCTTTGTCTGTCTGTGGATGTGGTTTATTCTCACCATACCTGGCTCTTGGTGGCAGTGAGAAGGGATGTTCTAGGTGTGAGCAGGTCTCCATCCCTCTTGGAGTCTGTAGCCTGTGGGAGCACTTCCTTTTCAGCCCCAAGTGCTCACTCTCACCATTGGAATTAGTGTGCAAAAGTCGTTGCTTCATAATGTAGGAGTTGGGGAAGGGGTTACTTAGACTCCCTGGCCTTCCAAATGCAGCTCTCCAGTTAATGCCCTTGAAGAAAACCCAGGAGTCCTATCTGTGCCCTTCATATGAAGATTCTGGTGCTGGGCTTCCTCACATCACTGCGTCTGCATAGCAGCCTTTCCCTGGGATATTCTCAGGCTTAGCTTTTCTGCTTTCTGGCTTGCCCTCCCTCTGCCCCCTCCCCTGCCAGATCTTCAAAAGCTACTCTCCATCCTTATTGACTAAAGGTATATATACCATTTTCATGCTATTATAGACTTACTATTTCAAGAAACTTTCACAGAGCTGTTCAGTGCACCCCCTTGTCATGCCCTTCATTTCTCTTCTCTTTAAAAGCCTCTCTGGATAGGGCCATGTTTCTTCTTAGCTTAACACTCAGCTGGTGGATTTTATCCTTTCCAGTGGTGCTGAATGGGTCTCCATACTTGGGCTGGACCCATAGAGTCAGTCCTAGCTACACGCTCTCAAACAGACAAAGGGAACCCTTATGACCAGTTGAAGGTGCTTTTCTCCCCAGGCTGCTAGGTTAATGGAGCCTGTCATTTCATGCATACCACAGTCGCACAAGCACTTCCCCAGGAGTGCGGGGAGACTGAGGTGCGATGTTCTGCCACTGTGAGAAGAGGTCGAGAGGAAACACTGGCAGTTTTGATACCAACACCATAAAGAATCAATGCACAGCCATGGGATAGAGAGGAACATAAGGCGTCCTTTTGTTCAGCAGCAATTAGTGCATTCCAGTAGAGCCAGTTCTGGGCAAGGGGCAGAGGGAGTCGCCACAAAATGGCCTTTGTCTGAACTCCCATAAAAAATTCCAGCCAGTGGGAGTGAACACAGGCATTTAGTCCAGAGAGTCGATTGTAGATGTCCTGGATCTTGGCTTTTACTATTCTAGGAATTCATGGACCGTGGTCTATGAAAGGAGGAGGAAAGCAAATACCTCTTCAGAAAAAGGTAACACTTTCTAAAGAGTTGATTTTATGGTGGAGGACTTTTGCCTTAAGAACTTGGTCTCTAGAAGGCTGGGTGGGTTATTTTGTTCATAGCACATAGATAGAGCCATAGAAAGACATCTTTCCCTCTTCACTCACCCCCACACCCACCCCTCAGGTCCCTCAGGCACACATAGAAGTATGTGTTTCATCATTTTGATTCATAGCTAAATAATATTAAAGCTGTGTTACATCTTTTTAATTGTAGATACACATAGTAAAACTTGCTCATTAGGTAGGTAGGTATTATGATGCCCATTTTAGAACTAGGAAAACTGAGGACCCAACAAATTAAGTAGCTAGAGGAAAGTCAACTGGCAGAGCTGAAATTTTAATCCAGATCCATCCACCTGCATTACCTAAATATCTGATCTACCACACAGGAACCCTTTCTCCTGAGGGGAAATATTGGCATAGTAGTAAGACTACCTGAGTCCATATTTTGCCTCATCCATCCATAAGCTATAAGATGAGCACATCTCTGTGCTCTGCTTTCCTCTACTTTACAATGGGCATAATGATAGTTCCTCTATTATAGCATTTCAGGAGCACTGAATGATGGGAAATGTGGCATACTTAAAATAGTATCTGGTACTTAGTAAGCAGTAAATGGGCCTATTTCAAACATCTCAAGAACCATAGAGAAAGATCCTATCCAGAATGCGTAGGATGTGTTTTGAAAGATTTTTCCATCTTGGAGGGATTTACACTGATGCACACATTTTCAATCTCATTTGAGGCTACTCATATACATTCAGGAGGTGGCTGGACAGATTAATGGTACACTTTTTGATGACTCAGACATTAACTGAGCTCAGATAGCTTAAGGACTGACCACCGACTGAGTAGTGTGCAGAAATCACACAGGGGACAGCCTAGTGTCCTACTGTCCACCATAGCTAGGACACCCTAGCTTTCCTTTTTCCCAAGAAGATTGGATTTGTTCCATTGACTATAGGGAAAGAGTGTGTTAACAAGAACCCTAATGGAAGTCATGGGGTCTACACCTGAGGCTGCCTCATTCACTAACTGTGGGCGGGGAGGGGGAGATCTTAATTTTTTAATATGCATAAAAACATAAGAGTAAATGAATTCACATCCAAGTTTTCTCATAGATCTAGAAATATACAATTTTGTAGCTTTGTTTCTTTACAAAAATTAACCATGGTTTGTCTCAAGGCCAGAATCTAGCCAACCACCATAAAATGAACAAATCCAAATCTTTGAATAATGTATGGTAATCCCAATTAAATTGAACCAACTCTGAGCTGTCAAGCTTGAAATAGTGGAAGCAAATCCTTTGCAAAATAATAGTAATAACAGTAATAATAATAATGATATACTTGAGCCCTTATTAGGTGGTGAATTCACTTTCTTGACTCGTATAAGATGTTTCTTTGAGAGTTTCACCTCTCATGATTCACTTCCACTGGACTTTGGCATATAATTTAATTTTTATGAAGTTTGAACTTTTTATTAGTGGAAGGGTGGTAACAAGGTGTGGGTTTAATGTCCACTCTACAAATTATCTTACTCATTTATCCCAACCCACCTGTGTGATTCAGAATGTCATCGTCATCATCATAATAGCTGTCCTTCATTGGTCACTGTGTCCCAAGAACTTACAATGTTCTTACCCAACACACAACTCAGCAAGAGAGAGGGCTCTGACTTAGTTCCAAAGGAGGAGTCGCTTTCCCATCCTGCTGTAGAGTCTTCAGTATAATGAAATATTTTAATACTGTTGAAATTTAATTATTTTTGTAGATATATAGATAATACATGTACAGTTGACTCATTATTTATGTCTATATTTATGTCAGTATTTATGGTCTATGAAGTCACTGAGGATACTGAATTAGCAAATACTGAATCATTGCTCCTGGGGGAAACAGTGTTAGCTTCCTGTGAGCTTTCAGTCACAACATTTTTATTAACACACCAATACATAACCTTATCTTGTGTGTGTGTTTCTATTTAAAGCTATTGTATTTAATATATATAGTATTTTTCTTTTTTAAATTTGTTTATTAAATTTATTGGCGTGACATTGGTTAGTAAAATTATACAGGTTTCAAGTGTACATTTCTATAATATATCATCTATATATGTTGAATTGTATGTTCACCATCCAGAGTCAGTTCTCCTTCCCTCACCATATATTTGACCCCCTTTTCCCTCTTTACCCTTTTCTACCCGCTTTTCCCTCATCCCTGAACCTCTGGTACCCACCAAACTGTTCTCTGTGTCTATGAATTTTTGTTTCTTTGTTTGTCTTGTTCCTTTGTTGCTTTAAGTTTTATATACCACATATGAATGAAGTCATACGGTTCATGACTTTTTTTGTCTGACTTATTTCGTTTAGCAGGCGAATCTCAAGATCCATCCATGTTGTTGCAAATGTCAGTATTTCATCTTTTCTTATGGTCGAGTAATATTCCATTGTGTATATGTATCACATTTCTTTATCCATTCATCTATTGAAGGACGCTTTGGCCAATGTAATTATTTACAGTCTTAGCCACTGTAAATAATGCTGCAATGTACATAGGGCTACATATATCTTTACAGATAAATGTTTTTAGATTTTGGGGGTAGATACCCAGAAGAGGGATTGCTGGGTTGTATGGTAATTCTATTCTTAATTTAATGAGGAACCTCCATACAGGAACCTTCCATAGCAGCTGCACCAATGTACATTCCCCCCAACCGGGTATGAGGGTTCCTTTTTCTCCACAGCCTCTCCAACACTTGTTATTACTTGTCTTGTTGATGATAGGCATTCAAACAAGTGTGAGGTGATATTTCGTTGTGGTTTTGATTTGCATTTTCCTAATAGCTAGTGAAGTTGAGCATTTTTTCATATATCTGTTGGCCATTTGTATGTCTTCTTGGGAGAAGTATCTGTTCAGGTCCTCCTCCCATTTTTTAATTGGATTGTTTGGGGGTTTTTTGCTGTTGAATTGTACGAGTTCTTATATATATTTTGGATATTAGCCCCTTATAAGAGGCATTGTCTGCAAATATCTTCTTCAATTCCATTGGTTGCCTCTTTGTTTTGTTGATGGTTTGTTTTGCTGTGCAGAAGCTTTTTAGTTTGATATAATCCCATTCAGATTTTTGCTTTTACGTCCCTTGTCTTTGAGGTCAAATTGATAGAATCCTTTTTGAACCCAAGGTCCATAAGTTTAGTATCTATGTTTTCTCCTATGCAGTTTATTGTTTCAGGTCTTATGTTTAGGTCTTTAATCCATTTTTAGTTAATTTTGGTATGTGGTGACAGATTACAGTCTAATTTCATTCTTTTGCACATGGCTTTCCGATTTTCCCAGTACCATTTATTGAATATATATGTTGTTGAGTCACATACATAGGATTCACGGCCAAAAGCATTATAACTCATACCTGACAAAGCACATGTACACAATACAAAAGAATAAATTTCTCCATAAGTCACATCCCAGCCTTCTGAACTTAGGAACTCTAGACAGCATTTGAACAGTACCCTTAGGAACCATTTTAAAAAGCAAAATCACCAAGAAAAGGCAAAAAATGTGATAAACGTGGCACTAAATATACTACAAAATCAACCCGTGCTTATAATCCAGAGATCCAAAACAAGAAGGCAGAACGTGGCCTTGTTCTCATCAGACATCTCACATTTATTGACACTTTGCACGTGCATATATAAGAAAAACCAGGACAGTGGTGAATGCTGATGGGGGAGTTACAAATAAATATTAGCATGTAGACAAATTCACAATTAATGAGAATCCAGAAATGCAGAATCCACAAATAATGAAGACTGTAGGTTAAAAACCAGGGTTGCTGATAAAGAGGCAGAATAATATACAGGTTAAGGGCCAAGGTTTAGAATTAAACCACATGTATTCAAGTCTTGGCCCCACTACATATGAAGTGGGCAAATTCTCCTTTGTATCTTAGCTATATCACTGGTGAAATATAACAAAAAGCATTTACTACACGCGGTTGGTGTAAGGAATAAAAGAGTTAAAACACATAAAGTTGTCAGAACAGTGCCTAAATGTAGTAAGTGCTGGTTAGGCACTTGGAAAATGACAGCTAATCTTTCTCACCCTTCTTTCCCTGCCCCACCTTCTTTGAGGGAAGCAGAGAATGGAAAGTAACCCCAAGCTGAGAGGACCTCATTCTGGCCTTACCATACTTGAAAAACTAAAAGCAATTCCATCATTTGCCATCTGACAAAGGAAAATTGAATAAAACATTGTTGTATTCATTAAGATAATAAATCCACATTCTTCTGAGTTTCTAGAAGTTTCTGAGAATACTGCTCTTCTTCACTTTTATACAACTGATTTCCACTAGACTTTGACATATAATTTTCTTTTTATGAAGCTTAATATTCTGCCCACTGGAAAAATAAGAAATGAAAATGAAGCTGAGGTTTACACAATATGCACCAATACCCATTTGGTCCAGAGCCAAAACGCATGATTCACTGTGTCATACACAGCTGTTTAATCTCTAGATAAACTTTGCAGTCCGGATCATGTAGCCAAAGAACTACCATCAGATGACAGCTCATCCACATCAATATTACGTATTCTTAGAGAGTAAATAAACTTTTTTTTAAGGTTGAATTTACAAACTTAAATGTATAGCAAAGAAAAAAAATGGAACTACGTGTGGTGCATGGTGACTATAGTTAACAACACTGTATATCATCACAAGAAAACAACTGTAATTATGAAATGTATGGCAAGATAGCAGTTGAGAAAGAGGAAATAATAAAAATACAAATAACATCATAAATAGTAATGTCAAGGGTAATTAGTAAGACTTTGTTATGTTAATTTTTAACTGTACCTTAATCTAGAAAATGGGATTATTGAAAGTATTAAAATAATGATTATTGCCATCATCATCATCTTTATTAACATCTGAGCTGTTCCTGGGGAAGGAAGAGGGCAAGACAGCTTGAAGAATGGCACAAGGATTATGGGGAAGTTTGCTTCAGTGCAGGAATGTGACAGAATAGCCATAGACAACCAGAGCTTGCATTTTTATTTGAAAAGGCATTGTGAGAATATCGAGGAAATGATAGCACAGGGATAGTTTTCTGTGAATCTGCCCTATCAGCTTTGCTGGGACAGTCATTTGGGGTCCTCTTGGGAAGGGTGCTGCGATGGAGCTCAGTGGGAAGCATGCCAAAACATATGTACTAAAACATATCTATGAAACATATGTACATATATAATTAAACTGTCACTTCACCTGGGTTCTGTGATTAGTGCTTTTTATGCACTAGCTCATAGATTCCTCACCTAGAGCACCATGAATACTGCCCTTTTATTGATGAGAAAACTTGCACAGGATCACGTTGACAATCAAAGCTCACTGCTAGTAATGTCCTTGGGTAGCATCCAGGTGTGTCACTGATCAGAACCCTCTAACTAGGAGGCAATGCATTTGAATACAGTAAGTCCTGGTTACAACACTTAGTATCCATGAGACCTTGGGCAGTTTTTTTTTTACTTCTCTATGCCTCCATTTCCTGATCCACATAATAAAGGTAATAATATTTCCATATTACAAGGTTGTTATGACAGGGAGAGTGCATGTTATGACAGGAACAGTGCCTGGCAGACAATAAGTGCTCAAAAAATTGTTAGTTATTATTATTGCCATATTGGCCTCCCAAGGCCAACTGTGGTGGTGATTCTGATGCTCTATTCTGAGCCCTAGCCAAGGAATTAGGATTCAATTTCCCCTGGGAAAATAATGTAGGTTCATCCAAAAAGAATGGAGCTCTTATCAGATAAACTTTAATCAGATTAAGTAAAATTGCCCATCAGGTAATACATTTTAATGGAAAAATCATCAACCTATACCAAATAGTGCAAAAATCCTTTTCCAAATACCCTAGAAATTACCATATATATCATTTGAATGTGTTTTTATTGCAGAAATGATCATAACACATAGTAGAAAACAGAACATGCAAATGAACAAAGAATCTAAAAACCATCCATGCTACCCTCTCTAAGATAACTGCTGTCAACACGTGAGCATACATACATCCTTCCAGACATTTTCTATGCCTGTTTACCTATATGTGTATTTATTTTTCACAAAAATGTGATCGTATGGTTTCTTTAGCTTACATTATTTTATTTGATGTACTCCATATTTTCATGTGAATTGATCATTCCTGCCTTTTGGGAGCCCTGGCAACCTGCCAGCAGCTGTCCTAAGCACTTGTCAGATTTTTCCTGACCCAATGAGGTTGGCATCATTATAACCACTTTATAAATGGGACAATTAATGTTTTGAGAGCTTAAGTAAACTTGCCACAGTCCACAGAACTAGCAAGCGGCAGAGCCAGACTTCGTGGCAGGCACCAAGGTCTGTTCTCTAAACCAAATATTATACTTCCGGCATGTGCTGTGGCTGCACATATCCCCTGGGAGTGAACCATACTTTATTGGGCCAAACCCCCATTATTGTGCGTTCAGAATGGTGTCAGTTTTTTCACTATTATGAATACTTTGGCACCAAATATCCTTACATAGTCTTCAGTTATTTTTCTAGGAAAAAAAATAATCGTAGAACTAGAATTGCTGGATTAAAAGGCTAGCACATTTTAAGACTACCGATAAGTAGTGCCGATCAGCCTCTAAAAATACTGTACCATTTAAAACCCCCACCAACCATCATTGAGAGTGTTCATTTCCCTCTCCCATACCGTGTATTCATTTAAGCAACAAATATTTATTAAGCACCTATTAGATGCAAGGCACTTACGAGGCATAGTGTATTTATAATCATTGAAATTTTACTATCATAATATAGTAAGTGGGAAAATACTTATTTGTTTAGTATGGAATCTCACACTAATCCAGGAGAAAGACAGATAAGGAAATTCTATGGAAGGGAAGTGGACACCCTGTGAGTCTCAGGCGTCCATCCAAGGACATGCAGCTGGAGAGGGACAGAGCTAGGATCAGGGCCAAACCCACCAGGCTCAAAGGCAGTGTTCTTGCCTTTCTACCGCTCTGCCAGCCCCAGACACCAAGGATCATCTGAGGGCTTTTGTGCAATTTCCTGTCCCTTCCCCACAAGCGGCATATTTTGAGCAAAAACCATTAAAGGGAAACATGCAGAATTGCTGACTGAAGAGAAAGTTGAAAATGGGGTGATACTTCCCAAGCCTCGATGCTGATTTGAGTGTCACAGACATCCTGATGCTGTCTGTCCGAGGAAACCCAGCAGCAGAAACATGTCAAGGTGATGGCTATCCACTGCAGTTTCAAATAATGTTGAAACAGGAAGAGACTCTAGAGATCATCCGGACTAAACCCTTTACCATGTTTCCCTGAAAATAAAACCTAGAAGGACCATCAGCTCTAATGCGTCTTTTAGATCAAAAATTAATATAAGTCCTGGTCTTATTTTAATATAATATAAGACCGGGTTAATATAATATAATGTAATACCGGGTCTTATACTAATTTTTGCTCCAAAAGACACATTAGAGCTGATGGTCCAGCTACGTCTTATTTTCAGGGAAACACAGTATTTTAACTCTGTCAAAGCAGAGGCCCTGAGGGGATGGCTGCCTGGTGCCATGTCAGGGTGCTGAGCAGTAGCAGCGCAGGAATTAGAACCCAGGGATCCTTAACTGGCAGGCCTGCTGTCTTTCCATAAATCTTTTCTGAACAAGTCCAGATGGTTCTTGATCCTCTCCCCTAATATTCAGAACCTTTTCCTCATCCCAGTGGCCCACCAGTACCAAAGGAAAGGTGTGATCCCTGTCAAGTATCTGAAATCTTTATCTCCATCTCTCACCCTTTACAATCCTGCTCATAAACTTAAAAACTTCTGTACGAAAAAAACCACACCAACAAAACAAAATAACAAACTGACAAAAAAAAAAATTGCAAGTCATATGCAAATATATGTGCAAATATTAATTGATATACAAATCATATAAATGAACAACAACAAAAAAGACAAACACTCCCACAGATAATTGGCAAATGGAGATGAACAGGCATTTCAGAGAAAAAGAAACACAAATGGTCAATTCACTTAAAAAATGTTAAATCTCAGTCATAATTACAGTCAAATCAGAGTAACAGCAATTATTCAAAGATTAAATAGCAAAGAAAAACTAATGAAAAAACAGTGATATCTCATTTCAAATAAAATTAGGAAATGTTTAAAAAACAGGTATCAGTCTTTGGCTTCTCCTTGCTTCCTTTCTCTGTCATTTTATCAATATGGAAGAAAATGTTCCATTATTTGCTATACTTAGTGAACGATTTAATCTCCCTAATCTTAATTCTAGTCAAATGAATGAAATCCAGTTTTCTCGTAGGAAAAAGAGGTCTCCTAAAACATAGTTTTCCTAGACACAGATTAGGAGAAAATATTTGCGACACATATACCTAACAAATGATTTATTTCAAGATATATAAAGGACTCTTAAAACTTAATAAGAGGATGACAACCCCTCCCCCCAATAAAATTGGCAAAATATTTGGACAAACACTTGACAAAAGAAGATATACAGACAGCACATAAACAAGTGAAAAGATGTTCACCATCACTAGCCATTAGGGAAATACTAATTAAAACTATGATGCAATGTCATACACATCCACTATAATATTTGCAATTAAGAAGACTGACTATACCAAGTGTTGGCAAAGACGTAGAGAACTGAACTCTCATATATTACTGGTAGGAATGTGAAATGGTACAATCACTTTGGTACTTAAAAAGTTAAAAAAATGTTTAAAGAATGAAAAGACAAGCTAGAGACTGGGAGAAAATATTAGCAAACCACATATCTGACGAAGGACTACTATCTAGAATATATATGTTTTTAAATCTCTCAGAACTTAAAATTAAGAAAATAAACAGTCCAATTAGAAAATGGGCAAAAGACATGAACAGGCATTTCACTGAAGAGGATATACAGATGGCAAATAATCAAATGGATAGATCATTAGTCATTAGAGAAATGTAAATTAAAACCACAATGAGATATCACAGAACACCTAAACACCAGGACAGCTCAAATAAAATTAATGTCGACACCCAAAGCTGGCAAGAATGTGGAGACACTATATTGCTTACACATTGCTGGTGGGAATGGAAAATGGTACAGCCATTCTGGGAAACATTTTGGCAGTTTTTATAAAACTAAACATACAACCACCATATAACTCAGCAATTACACTCTTAGGAGCTTATCCCTGAAAAATGAAAGCATACAGTTACATAAAAACCCGAGCACAAATGCTCCTAACAGCCTAATTCATGATTGACGAAAACTGGAAACAACCAAAATGTCCCTCAACAGGCAGATGGTTAAACAAACTGCAGGACATTCATACCACGGAATCTCAAGGGATTTATGCTGAGAGAAAAAGTCAATCCCCAAAGGTTACATACTGTGTGATTCCAATTACATGACACTCTTGATACGGAGAACAGATTAGTGGTTGCGGGGACTAAGGACACGAACGGGTGGAAAGGGGAGAAGGGAGGTGGGTGAGCATGTGAATGGGCGATGCAAGGGGTGGTTGTAGTGATGCAGCCATTTTGTATCTTAACTGACGTGGTAGACATAGAAACACGCACTTTTGATAAAAAGGTGTAGAACTAAGCACACGTGAACATACACAAAAGAGTACAAATAAAACTGGGGAAATTTGAACAAGATGAATGGATTATACCAATGTCCATATCCTGGTTGGATAGTGTACTCTAGTTTTGCCATATGTCACCACTGAGGGAAGTAGAGTAAGGATGTGACTTCTTGCAACTGCATACAAATTTATAATTTTCTCAAAATTAAAAGTTTCATTTTAAAAAGTTAAACCTACACTTACCATATGACCCAGCCATCCGTGTCGAGGTATTTATCCCAGAATGATGAAAGCATATGTCTACACGAAATCATATACTTAAATTTTGTAACAGCTTTGTTTCTAATAGCCAAATATTGAAAACAACCCAAATGTCCATCAACAGGTGAATGCATAAATAAAATGGGGTATATCAATATAATGGCATACTACTTAGCAATAAACAGGAATAAACTATTGCTATATGCAACAACATAGATGAATCTTAAACTAATTATAGCAGTCCAAAAACTACTACAGACTACTCGTATTCTGTAAAAATCCCTTTGTATAGAATTCTAGATAATGTAAACCAATCTATAGTGACAAAAGGCAGACCGGTAGCTCCCTGGGGACAGGATAAGGGAGGTAGGAATGAAAGGAAAGGATGATAAATATGAGACAAGAAAATATTAGTGAATGATGAGTATGTTTATTATTGTGATTGTTTCATTGTTTCATGGACATATATATGTAAAAACTTAATTACTTATTGTATGTCAATTATACCTCTATACACTGTTAAACAACAACATAATTTGCCTTGAAGTTTTCCCTGACACACCAATCTACCTCATATTACCCGTTATTTCTAGTATCTTCTACCTGAATGCTTGGGGCCTCCACCTTTATATATATATATATATATATAGTTGTTTGTGCTTCTTTATTTCTTAAATTTTCACTGCATGAATTTTCTTTATGTTCCTGTATTTTTCTATTAGTTTCTCTCTCTTAGGAATTTGAACAACAACAACAAAAAAAAAAAAACACCTGGAAATAATAGTAAGATCATCCCAACAAACTCAAGGCAGGGAGCACAGAAGCTACTGTCACCTGTCATGAAGAAGGAATTTATTGAAGCTTCCATCTTAGAACAGGATGATTCCCAAGGGAAGAACGGTTGATAATCTGATTGGTGAGAGTCTGAGAAATTCACTGGGTCAAGTTTGATGAGGGAGTAAGGTGACTGCATGAAAGGTGGAGGAGATCCACACACAGCCTCTCAGTTTCCAATCCTCTGCATCCCAGACTGGATGAGGGAGTCCAGTTTCAGTGGCTCTGCACCGACCACCCTAGAGTCTGGGGGTCAGGAGTCCATGAGACCTTCTGACCAAAGCTACATTCACCCTTTCAGTTTTATCAGAGAGTTCTGCCTAGGGAGTGGAGAGTATCCAGCATGTTCTTGTGTGTTTCTCTCTCTCTCAGAGGGGAGAAGGGCTTGCAACAGAATTCAAGCACCAAAACCAGCGTGCAAATCCCTAACTGTACATCTCCAATGCCCAGGCAGAGCCCACCTTCTCAGGAGCCCAGTTTTGACACCTACAGCTCATGCCCTCCTTTCCTTATGACAGAGGTAGGTGGACTCTCAAGTAGTGTTAATTGTATGATCCCACTGGACTCCCAGAACCCCTCAGATGGGGTTAGTGTGACAAAAGCTGCTGGTGACCACAATAACATCCATGTCCCCTTTCCTCCTTGGTAACAGAACCTCAACTTTTAGTTGGGGACATTGTTGAATGAAAACAAATTCCAGCCACCCTTACGGTTAGTTATGGCCAGGAGACTAAGTTTTGGCCACTGAAACACGAGCAGGAATGCTGTGTGGGACTTTCTGGAAGGAAGGCCACTTAAAAGAGCGACCTGAGATGGGACGGGGCTTGTCTTTCCCACACACTGAAGATGATGGAACAGAAGATAAAAGTCTGGAATCCCAATGCCCGTGAGCCATCATACCAGCCCAGAATTGCCCACTGCTAGATGTTTTTTATGTGTGAGAGAAATAAACTTAAATCTTATATAAGCCACTGTTACTTTGAGGGCTCACGTTTTATACATCTGATCCTGATCTTAACGAATGTAGTCAGTCTTCACTTTGTTCCTACAGCACTTTGGTGGCTTATTGCATTCTGTTGAGATTATCTCTCTATATTCACATTTCCCCACTAGACTATATTTGATAAGTGTGGGGACCTTATTTCAGTAGTCTACAGATGCCTAGTACCTTCCTGCTTAGCACACAGCAGGTACCCGTTTAATATTTTTAAATATTTGAAAAAATGAATTCCCAAGATAAAATTCAAAAGCTCTCTAGAGTTTGAAAGCCCTATATTTACCCCTGGGGTAACATTTGCTCACCTTTAGATGACTCATGATGCCTGGCCCAGGGCTTTCCTCACTGTCAAATTCAGCCAGCTGGGGACCAGAAATATGGGTGTAAAAAAGCCATTGTTGTCTTGCCTCCCCCTCCCCCAAGATCTTCCCCCTCACACCCCCCATGACAAAACTGAGGCTTTGTTACATTTCTGACTTCTAAGACCCCAAAACTCCAGGAATGGAGAAAAATAACAAGTTCTCCTTTGACCACTATTCCTTGCATATCCAAGCCAACATTTATTTAAAATATCGAAACACTGTTTCAGTATATTTTTCTCTATCTCAGATTTCTACCTGTTACTGAATCCACCATCTACCCTTCGATCAGTGCTACATCTCAACATTCCCACCTCTTTATTTACTATTCTCCTTTTTTCTGAAAATGAAATAAGTTTTTTAAAATATTTACTGGGTACCCAATAAATGCAGAACAAACACTATGCAAGGTGCTGGGAATGTGAAGGTAGAAAAGTGATTACAAGTTGGGTTTCTCCACTAGGTGTAAACAAACGAAACACAATTTGGCAGATGCTGTAATAGAAATCTGTGCCAGACACAATGGTAGCCTTGAGGAAACACCACCTAAGTTTTTCCAGGGCAGCTGGAAGAGGCTTTACAGAGACAATGGTTTTCAGGCAGATCCTTGGAGGACAAGCAGCACTTCAGCAGGAGAAGAGGGGAGGAAGCCCCTATGTTATGCAAATGGTAGTCATGTGAGAAATATCCTGGAGACCCTGGGGCTCATGGTGAATGAGGCAGATTGTGCCAGAAGTGAGGCCAGGATCAGGCAGCGCTTGCAATACTCTACACGTGAGAAGGATGATTGGACAGGAGCTGGATAAGGGTAGGTGTCAGAGAGATTAAGGCCTTAGAAACAATAGGACCTGCCCACTGAATGTGGGAGGACAGTTTTGATTTTGTGACAAAATACAGAGTTGACAAATTTGAGATGGAACGCACCTCATTATTTCTACTTTCCTTTGATGTTATCCTTCCTGAGAGAAGAGGTTATGAGTGGAGGCAGTGTACTCCCCAGCACCTGAACCACTCAGCAGAGGCTGAGCCTGGGAAAATGCGGCCCTTCATTTTATACTGCCCAACTTGACCTTTGCCCCTCCCAACATTACGCTGACCCATACTGATGTCCACAGTCCTCAACTCCCCACGCCATCCTGACCTCTAATTTCCAGTAGCTCTCATTTTTAGAGAACACATGGCAGACGATGTGCTGTCTGCATCACGTGAGCACCTCTGAAGCCAGGGAGCAGGCACTTGCTTCTTTACTGACAGATGCCCCAATACATGGTGGCCAGCACTCTTTGAATACCAGAGAAGGCCCTAGCTGGTTTGAACACCAGCCCATGAGAAGAAGGCATGAAAAATATATCACAGTAGTGACATAGAGGAGCATAGGGAATTGGCCCACTGTTACGTGTGACAAGCTGTGTGGTGTGAGGGAGGGGAGAAGGAACTTGTGCCATGTGGCAACCACTGTCCTTGGGGGCTGGGCAACCTCTTTGTTACCAGGACCATGCTCCCACCAGCCCAATCTCTACACAGTCTACCAATATGCCCCAGGGGTGAGAGGAAATGGTGGTACTGCCTGGAGGAGAAAAGAGAATTTGGGAGCAAGTTGAGTCCCTCTTAGTCAACAAATAATGGAAAGAATACATTTTCTTTTTCTTTCTCTTTTCTTTCTTTCTTTTTTTTTTTTTTTTTTGTAGGGTATCCAATGAACACTTGTCTTATTAGGGAGACCATTTCAGGGATGGTGTAGATGCCTGATCACTGCACTATACCTCTGAAGCTGAATCTGAATAATAATGAATGTCAACTATAATTTAGTATATTATCACAACAAGTGGAGTACAGCATTAGAAACAGAGACAGTGGAAATGTAACAGCTGTATGCAATTCAGAGGGGTATTAGATTGGGAGAGGAGGGTTATCACTTTGTGAGGGATATAAATGATAAATGTCTAACTATTACATTGTTTTGTACACCTGAAACTAATATAAAAAATAAATAAATAATAATAACAAAAAGAAAAAATACATTTTCATACTAACATAAGTTAGACTCTTGCTTCATGAACATGTAGTGAGGGGTCCCAGTGTCTAATGTCTAAGGCTACTTTCCGCCTATTTTTTTTCATCCATTTATGCAAAGTTCCAGTCAAAAGAACTTTGGAAACCCGTGGTGCCCTTCAGCAGACTGGTTTGATTATCCAGAGTAAAGCTGAATAGTAGCGTGCAGGACAACGAGGGCCAAAACACTGTCATCACTCTCAGGAAACTGTTGAAACAACTGCTGCCAAGGATATCCCCCAGCTTGTGTCCCCAAGATCCGGAGAGAAAGGGTGTGTTAAATCTCTGACTCTGGTTCCTGACTCAGTCCTCTATTGCCCTTGGGCACTCCCGCAGATTTAGGGCTGGGCATCATGCTCTTTACCCTAATATCCCCCAGGTTGTAAGATGTGTTCACAGCATGCTGGAGGGTTGAGGCTGGAAGTGACCTCATCATGATGTGCCTGCAGGTATGTAATAGGAATTAACCCCTGGTTGTTTGCGAAAGGTGAAGGAATTCACAGACTCAGCCTGACATGAGGAGAGTAAGGAAAGTTTATTTAAGAAGAAAGATTCCGGCATAGAAGTTGCCAGGGCAGACAACTGCACCTAACTTTAGAATTAGCTTTTTCTTATAGAGGAAAGTGTAGGTAAATTTCCATACAGCAGAAGATATGACGAATAAACTGAGGTCATTTGATTGACCTATATTGGTTATATAACTAGTTTCTTTCTGTTCATGCTCTTATCCAGAATGCACACAGAAAAACCCACGGGGTAGAGGGGTGGGCAAGTCTTAATGTTCATTTTATTTTAATTGTATTATAATGAGGCTAGAGTTCAAATAACGGACAGGTTTCAGCAGTTTGTACATGTGTCAGGAACCAGCTTACTTTGGTTATGGTCTTATCTCCTCTTTCTAAGAGTGTTTGGACGTCTTAATTTATTTCTAGGGGATGAGGCTGGGCGGTTTTTGGGGAGGAGATGCAAGCCTGGGCAGTTCCCCTTCAGACACACTTTTATTAACCTTTTTGTGCCTCATCAGCTGGGCCCTTTAGTTTATAGAGGAGGAAGCTATAGCTCGGAGAAGTGATGTGATTCAGAGCTAAGAACAATGGCCTGCCAAGTCAAACTGCCATGGCCAAAGATGGGTGACTCAAACCTAGTCTAGAAAGTGTCTGTATTTATCCAGCCCTGTACTGTGGAAGGAAGCAGGGAGGGGACGCATCTGACAAATGCAAGAGCCCCAAACTCTACATTGGTGTAGCCCATGGAACAACCCAGGCCAATGATGAACAATTTCTAAGACTAATTCTCATTACTCTGAATGCAGGTTCACAAAACTCTCTTTGCCAGTAAATCCCAATAAAGGCACCTAACTATCAGAATAGAAGTTCTTCGGAGGAAAATACACACATCCAGAAGTAGGTCTCCCATTATGACTTCATATTCACTGACACTTCAGGCACTTGGGGGTTTGGTAACATCACTTTCCCTTCAGTGTAGTGACCCCTGTTTCCTGCAAGGGTGACCCCAGGCTCTGACTGGAGAAGCCAATTAGATCTTCTCACTGTTACTTCTTAGTGACAACAAGCGGCAGCTTCTCTCACCTGAGGAAGGTTAGGTGATTATGGTTGGTGTTGTCTCAAATTTTTGAAGTAGTGAACAGTTATTTATGCCTCATGGACACAAAACATGAAGGTTGATCACCTATAAGGAGACTGATAACATAATCCTATTGTTTATACAGAAGGTAGTTTGTCATCAGATGCCCCCAACTCCCCACTCTGTGCTCTGCCTTCTCCCAAGTGTCTTCCCCTTCACCTCTTCTTCCTGTGCTCAAGGTTCCAATGTTTTCTTAATCCCCCTTTCCTATTAAAACTCTCAGAAAGAATTTCCTAAAGAATGTTTGGGGGCCAGTATCTGAGAATCTTACCTGCCCTCTCTATTCCTTCTGCCCCTGCCATTATTCAGGCCCACCTCTTCTCCTGCCCAGATGTTACAACAGCCCTGCAACTGGTTTCACAGCCTTCACTGCTCTCTGATTTATCTACCTAAGGGTCTGTTCTTCCATACTCTATCTAACTTCCTCATCCAAAAATATGCAGTAGCTCCCCTTTATGCACAGAATAGGGTCCAGACTCCTTTATCCCTCATTCAAAGTTTTACCCAACCTGGACCTAATGATTTTTTACCAGTCATATCTCTTTCTCCTCCTTCACTGGCCTTCACTCACAGTTCTTCCAGTTTTTCCTTACATATCCTTCAATTTATTGGCTTCATGCCATCACTCTGCCTGGGGAATAGTCCTTCCCCAACCCTCATTTCCATTTATTTCAATCTTGCCCATCTTTATCAGTTATAGTTAGTTAGAAAAAACAGAGACCAAAAATAACGGTCTTAAACAAGAAGGGAGTTCATTTCTACTCATACAGGTGTTTGGAGATCCAGGCTCCCCCCAGTTCATTTCTCCATTATTCACATGGTGCAAGGTGGAGCCTAGAACTCCATTCATCGTATTCACATCCCATGAATCAGAGTGTAGGAAGGAACCAAAAAATAAAGAGGGGAAAGGATGCATGAAAGATGTCTTTTAGGGACTAAGTCTGAAAACTGCCACATACAATTTGGCTTACCTCTCTTTGAACTTAGTCACACGGTCACATCCAGCTATAAGGGAGGCTAGGGAATGTCTTTATTGTGGGTGGCCATATCCCCAAATAAAAATTGGGAGTTCCATCATTATAATAAGTGGGGAGAATTGAAACAACCAAAATGTCCATCAATAGACAACTGGATAAAGAAATTGTGGTACATATATACAATGGAATATTACTCTGTCATAAAAAAAGAATGAAATCTTACCATTTGTAACAACATGAATGGACGTAGAGGGTATTATGTTAAGTAAAATAAGTCAGACTGAGAAAGACAAATACCATATGATCTCACTTATACGTGGAATCTAAAGAACCGAATAAATGAACAAACAACAGAAACAGACTCATAGATACAGAGAACAAACTGATGGCTGCCAGAGGGGAGGGGATTGGGGGACTGGGTGAAAAAGGTGAAGGCATTAAGAAGTACAAATTGGTAGTTAAAAAATCGTCAAGGGATGTAACTTATGGGGAATATTGTGAAAACTATGTATGGTGTCAGATGGGTACTAAACTTATTGGGGTGATCACTTCACAAATTATATAAATGTCGAACCACTACACTGTGTACCTGAAACTAATATAAAATAATATTAAATGTCAACAGTAATTTTAAAAATAGTCACAGAGATATAAAGTACAGCATAGGGAATATAGTCAATAACATTGTAATAGCTAAGCACAGTGTCAGATGGGTAATAGACTTATTGGGGTTATCCCTTTATGTGGTATATAAATGTCTAATCACTATGTTGTTTTGTACACCTGAAAGTAATTTAAAATAAATAAATAAATAATTTAAAAATGAACAAACAGAAACAAACTCATAGATACAAAGAACAAACTGATGGTTGTCAGATGGGGCTGGGGTTGGGAGGATGAGCAAAATAAAAGGTGAAAAGGATTAAGAAGTACAAATTGCCAGTCATAAAAAATAGTCATGGGATGTAAAGTAAGCATAGGGAATATATTAATAATATTGTAATAACTAAGTCCAGTGTCAGATGGGTACTAGAATTAGCGAGGTGATCACTACATAAAGCATATAAATGTCTAATCACTATGTTGTACACCTGAAACTAATACAATATTGTATGTCACCTGTAGTTGGAAGATAAACTAATTTTTTAAAAAGTTTTAAGTGGGGAGAATTGATATTGAATGGCAACTATCAATGTCAGCTACATCACTGATCAGAGCTACCTGCCTTACCCAACATTTGCTCCCACCCCTACCTCCTCCCCATTTCCTGAACTCCTAGATTAGTTTTCCTGACCCTCCCTCCTGGCACATGAGTGTGGCCACTTATGGCCACTTACATTTTTTTATTATAACCTCTGACTGCCCTGCTCACCCTGAGGGCAATATTCTGCATTGAATTCATTTGAATTTCTCCTATTCTTATCACCAGTGGACACAGATGGGGCAACATTTACCACAACAATCCACCTCGCCCTGGCTCTTAGCCAACCTCCTCCTTCTGACCCATTAACTGTGAGCATTCTCAATAGAACAGCTTCATTTTTACTTCAGATCCTCTCCCTTTCTTGAATCCAGATATACGCACACGTGCTGTACTGGGAATGGATGTGAGTGACACCCACACAGAATCACCCCTCCCTTGCAGCAACTGGAAAGAGCCTTATCCTACCTGGCTCCTCAGGCCTTAGGATAGGCACCCTCCCAGAATTCTCGTGAAAATACATTTGCCAAGGTCCACCCTATCCCTTTTCTACAGACATGTCTGGATTCCATCTCAGACTCGTAAGCAGTTACATAATCATAAGCTGTTACATAAATAATCATAGACTGTTATATAAACAATAACCAAAGCCTCTAGTTCTGTGCAAATACACAGTGTTATAAACATCTGATGGGTGGCTGATTATTATTTACTGTCTCTCTGGATTATTTAGCCAGACTTAAGTGCATTACAGTTTTTGAAATGCAAATGGAAAACCATAGAATCTCAACTGAGTGTACATGTAATGGTGGTGGAGGGGATCAATTATAGATAAATAGAAACCCTGCCATGGGAAGGACAGTGAGGGCTACTGGTGATGTGCAGTCAGAGAGGTCTTTTCTCTATTTAAACAAAAATGATTTCCAGAGCCTCTTACGTTCCATGAATAGTATGAGGTGCTCCTATGTAGTATTTCTTAGCCACACAACAACTTGAAGGTAGAATCCCCATTTTACAGAAAAGGAAACTGAGGCTCAGAGAACGTAACTGATTTTCCCTGGGACATCAATAGATTTTAGATTTGAACTCAGATCTGACTGCAAAGCCAGTGGTGTTTCTGCTACTGCATGGCTTTTTGGATACCTGATAAATTCTCCTGCAGAACAGGGAAGAGCCTTCTGGAATGTGTTTAAGTAGGCTGAGCAGGGGCTGGTAGGCAACCGTACAGAGAGGCCTGTGGGGTTTGGTAGCATAAATGTGGCCCAGGAATGAAATGGCCTAGCTCACTGAGTGGTGAACTCAAGGGTAAGTTTGAGCAAAGGTCTGGAGACCAGAGAGCAGGAGGCTGCAGAGAGGGTGGCACCTGACTGGAGGTTAGAACGACATGCGTGCTAAGGCTCTGCTGACTCCAAGACTGCCACTAGAATGAGGGTGCTTCCTCAGGGAGCAAGAGAGAGCAGGTTGTTCATGAAGAATGCGGCCAGGAGGTCTGCCTTAAAACATCAGAAGAAGGTTGCACTCAATGTGAATGTATTTAATGTCACTGAAATGTACATTTCAAAGGATCAAAATGATAAATTTTACATTGTGAATACTTTACCAAAAAAATTTTAAAAGTCAGTAGAGGACCACAACAGTGGCAGATCCATGTCTAGACTAAACAAAACACCCAAACACCGGAGATTTCCAATATTATCGGAGGGAAGGACACTTGACTTCACCCTTTAGACTCCAGGCAAAAGAAGCATCTCTGCTGCAAGACTGGACATGTCCTGGAATTTGAATAAAGAAGGACATACAATAAGTCAATAACATTATTGGCCTACCCTCTGTGCTCATGGGACCAGCTGTGTGATGTCAAGCCACTTTGAGTCCCACTTCCTTGTAGGTCAAAGGTTGAGCCATCAGAGCTGTGGGAAGGATCAGTGAGGTTTGGTTGTAATGACTGAAAACAGCTGGCTTTACTGAACACTTCCTACCTGCAACGTACCTTGCGCTTACCTTGTTTGGGTTGAGGTGCTCAGGGTCAGCGTTAGAAAACAAGAGAGTTGGTCCCACAAAGAAGGAAGGGTGGGGTGCAGAGGACCTGGGGGGAACTTCAGGCCTGATTGTCAGTGGGCGTGACAAAGTCCACTGCCTTTCTGGATGGTCTCTCTGTGCGAACAGCTGTGTGGGTGGCCAAAGATTGATAAGAGAGAAGTCTCTTAAGAGAATATGTTTTTTTTTTATTTAAAAAGTCAAGTTCATTTTTTGGCTAGGATTCCTTCAAATAATTCAAAGAATTGGGACTTTGCTTTCATCAATCTAGTGTTCTTACCTGCCAAAAATGTTTGCATTTATGAAGAGTAATAGTGTCCTAGGAAAGCCAATGAGCAGAGTTACAGGAATAGACAGCACTCTCCTTGGCCAGGAAAGGGCTCTTCAGTTTGTGGTTTTTCCCCCCCCTTTCATCCCACCCCTGCCCTAGCTCCAACTCTCCTACCCCTTGGCTTTTATAGTCAAAGGCTTTTTCCTGGGCTTCCTGCACCAGCTTCTCCAGACCCCAAACTAGACATTCACTTGCAGAAAAGTCTTCCTGAAATCCTGTTCCCATCATTTTGTGTTCTGACTTCTGAACATAGCGAGCAGCTTTCTTCCTGAATTTGAGCCCCCAGTTTGGCATTGTCGTGTTTCTCAGAGCCCACTTCCCTTCCTCTCTCATTTCCTGTCCAACCCATACCATCCCCCGTCAGCTCCGGCCAAGCCTGTCTCCTTAACAACCAGCCCTTTCTTGCCTCTACCTTGTCATGCGTCATCATCCATCATAAAAGCTCCTCCCTCCTTATCAAGTCAAGGCCACCGCCTCTTGCAGAACCCAACTCACCACCTTTAGGAAGCATTCCAAAATGGCCATTTGGGTATTGGTTCATCCGTGCCCAGTGTCCTCTAGGCCAGAGACTTTCAGTTTAAACATCTTAAGAAGAAAAAAAGTCTGGTTTTTCTCAACATGTGGGACAGGTAGTCCCCTGGTGGTGCAGAACAGAAGAGGAAATGGGGAGGAAGTAATCGAACTTCTTAAACAGCTTTCAAGAAACACCCTCTTTTGGACCTCCACTCCTGGAGGCATGTGATGCTGCCATTCCTGAGCCTTTGGAGGGTTATGTGGTATAAACGAGACCGCCTTTCATCTTTCCTCACTCAGAGTTAGCAATGAGCTGCCCAC